>NC_133579.1:72763911-73063911 GCF_964106895.1 Numenius arquata | reverse complement strand
ACTTAACACAGAAGCTTCTTGAAGGTCACTCTTTTGCAGGATATACTAAGGTCTTACATACAAAGTGCAATCTCTGCTGTGTTTCCCACTCCCTGTCAGTGTCTTCATTTATGGATAATGACAAAAGACAAAGTGGCCCCATGGTAGACTATTTGAGCGACTTGGCATAATACTCACTTAATTTTACCCGGACCTTGCCCATACCCTTTGGCTTCAAGTTTTCGATAGAAATTGCGCAGCTTGGCTTCAAAGTCCCTCCTGTATGGAGAAGGTGCTCTTGCACTTGCTCGCTGCAGTCCTGGAGGGAAAATGAACAGCATCCTAAAGCGTAAGGGGCTTCAAATTTTTCCAAATCATACAGCTGATGTCACCAGACAGAAGTGGCTAACAAATGTGTTAGGAACTTTTTACAGGTATACTGTGCACTCAGTATTACTTTTGTTCTACCTGGCATTAATGGAGTTGTAACTTCCTGTAATTCGGTGATTGCAATGACTTCCAGGGGCTATATATACCTCACTAAAAGAATTGTTAAGCTTGCCTCGTGTGTGCCTTTGCGTTGCCTCAGCCTTTAACTGTGATTGATCTGAACGGAAACTCAAGCATCAGCAAGGCAGGAGAAACCCTGACATGCATTAACTCCCACTCAGGGTCAATGGTATTTAGGTTTTCTTTCCCTTTTTGCACTTTTAAGGGATCCCTCTTCTCTGCATTGTATAGGAGATCTCCTTACTTGGCAGGATTAAACCTCCAAAGCTCAAAGCAACGCTTCTCACTCCAGCCTAGCACCCTCGCCAAGCTGGGAATCCGGTTTCCCCGAGTTAATCTGACTGTATATTAAACACTTCCAGCTATCAACACAAGCCCCCTTTGTGGCATTGAGAAGGATTTCTGTCAGCAAGAAATGCTACATTTTCCCATTATGTTTCACACATAGAGCAGATTTTTAGCAATTTGGGACCTGCTTTGTTTTGAAGTCTGCCTTCTCCAAGTAGCTGATTAGTCCTTTTGTATGAACAAGTGCCATCCTATACAGGGTCAAAGAATGGATCCATGAAATCCCATTTCCCTATCTCATTACAGAAGACAATAAAAACAAGCCCTTTTATGAGAAATCTGGCAGAAAATCCTCCACAGGAAGGAGAGAAAAAAAATAAATAAAACACATTTAGTGGGAGCACAAAGTATTGTGGTTGCCAGGAGGGAAGGACATTACTAATTGTCTCTGCTGGTAGAACAGAAAAGCGTATTTTCATGCAGTGCACAGAGAATCCCTTGCGACACTTCTGTTGGACTTGTTTTTTTTTTCCCTGGGACATAAGAGAATGGGTCTTCTCATGGGCTACGAAACCAGTGGCAGAAATAAGCAAGCAGACAGTATTGTTGCCGGAAATGAATATTTGCCCTTGTCTTTTCTCAGGAACAGGTAAAGACCAGTGCAGTTTTTTTTTTAACGTTCTCTGAAGTCATGTTCTTGCCAAATATTTAGGTTTTTGTCTTGCAGGAGACTTGGTTCTGATCTGTCCTGATGCCAAAGCAGAGAAGGGGAACTGTATTTACAATGGTGTTCCAACTCATTAATGACAACAGAACATTCTGACAAAACACTGTCCTCCTACAGGCGAGGGTTCAGCATTTAACAACTTCACATCAAAAAACCTTTCCATTTTCCACAGCCACCTCCGAGATTTGAATGTCTCTTGCCCATTTATTTTGTTTGAAACCAGGTAATTTAAATAGATGTTTAAAAAGCTCTGCCAAAAAATGGTTTTCTTCAGATCACATTTCTGTCGATTCTCTCAGAATGGCCACTGGACACAGCCATGCAGCGAGACTGCGGTGGGGGTTGTATATCTTGGCAAAGGGGAGACATTAGCTCCTCAAATTTCTATAGCATAAACAATAACTACAGAGACATACCGCAGCTGGAAATAACCTCCTCAGACAGCATGTCTTTCTGGAAAATATGTTTCCCGTCAAACCTAAGTTTAATGGGCTCAACACGGGAGGTCAGACTAGATGATCAAGATCAATCCCCCTCCAGGTCTTAAAATAGATGAGCCTTGGGAAGAAGAAAAGTCTTTGGAACACCGAGCGGAGGAGACTGAACTTTACAGGAGTACTGGAAGTATCGCAATACACCTCTGATTTGGAAGCTGCTCTTTACTCCTGTCACATAACATGAATGTGCTTCCACGTCAGGGAGTTATGTTTGGAGTCCACCATTCCCTTATCCTAATCCAGGCTGACAACTGATGCTAGCTCTGAATCTGCCTCTTTCTATTTATTAGGAAAAATACCATGAATGCAAGGTTTTGTATTATTTTCCCCGTCCCCTTACCTGGAGAATTTTGGGGCGATGAACAGGGTGAGCAGCGAGGAGAGAAACTGTAACCAGGATGGAAGGCAGCCTGCAGGGGTATGTAGGACATAATATCCTCTTCAAAAAGGCTGCATGGAAAAAGCGATAGGGAGAGATTTGGTTCACATTTGTCACATGAAGGAATGTAAATATTCAGTATGGTGCAAGTCTGCTGTGGTCCTAAGTCTGGGTACATCTCTGAACTCATGGATTCATAAAATCCACAAGTTTCCTGAATCAGGAATGGTCACCAGTGACAAAGAAGAACAAAATTGATTTTATTAAACATTTCATGCTAACATAGCGGCTCAATCTACTGATAGAGAGTAAAGATGTGAGGCTATGTAGTAAATAGGGACAACTTCAACAGTTAGAAGAAGTAAAGATACACATGTCCGTCTCCCAGGTTGTTTTTCTTGGGTCGTACATTCTCATATAGCTCAGCTTTTTGACCATTCAAATTAAGTCGACGGAAATGAGTTATAAACTTCTCGCACTAGGCAGTGCTATATAGCATAAAAACCACCCGGGTAATGCAACGTTTTCTGTGTCAGACCAACACGATAAAATAAGTCCTTATCTCTGCTGACCAAAAGTAGCTAGGACCTAAAGATCAAGCTCCACGGTCTGCCACGAAGATGCTCAGAGGGCTGGAGCACCTCTCCTATGGAGACAGGCTGAGAGAGCTGGGGTTGTTCAGCCTGGAGAAGAGAAGGCTCCGGGGAGACCTTATAACAGCCTTCCAGTACCTGAAGGGAGCCTACAGGAGAGATGGGGAGGGACTCTTTGTCAGGAAATGTAGTGACAGAACGAGGGGTAATGGTTTTAAATTGGAAGAGGGGAGATTTAGATCAGATGCTAGAAAGAAATTCTTTCCTGTGAGGGTGGTGAGACACTGGAACAGGTTGCCCAGAGAAGCTGTGGCTGCCCCATCCCTGGAGGGGTTCAAGGCCAGGCTGGATGGGGCTTTGAGCAACCTGGTCTGGTGGGAGGTGTCCCTGCCCAGGGCAGGGGGGTTGGAACTCGATGATCTTTAAGGTCCCTTCCAACTCTAACCATTCTATGAGTCTATGATCTACGTTATCCAAACAACGCTCAGTGTGCTGTACACTGAGGTTTCATCAGTGTGACGGGGCCCTGCGTGTGGTAAAACTAGCAATGTCATGAGGAGCTTTATTATGTACTTGTACTGAGAAAGACAAGTTTTTTCCTCTTTTCTTTCTTTCTGTTTTTTTTTTTTTTTTTTTTTTTTTTAAAGGAAACAAGAATTTTTCCATTAAAAGCAAACATTTCGACCTGATTCTTATTTATCTGCTACTTGATGGTAATAGCTATATTGATTGAGCTGCCTGGGGATGGAGTTTACTGCCCTGCTGGAGGCTGCCTCCCAGGAAGTAAGAGTTGACAGATATACCATGGGTGAATTATTTTGGGTGACTATCAGTAACAATGAATCCTATTCTAATTACGTATGACCCGGAAGATTTAACAAAATCTTTTCAATTACGCTGAGAAAGAGCCCGCCAGCTTCTCTGGTACCGCAAGTAATGACATTAGGCTTTTGATCAAATTGATTACCTCAGCAGAATTACTAAATCTGCATCACAGGACAACTTTTCAAGCCCATGTGTACCCTCTGTCCGAATGTAATGGATCTTCTCCCTGAAACATAAATAATATTACTGGGAAGAAAGCTAAAAAAGAAGAAGAAAACATGCCATTATGAAGGAATGAATGACACATAGAGTTACCATTCCTTGGTATTTTGCCAGTTCCTGTTTCTTTCCTTACAAAAATGGCAAACATCTTAACAGCCTGATTCCTTTTTTAATCTCACTAACAAACTTGCAAAAAAAAGAATTGATCTGCATCATTCCCTGCTCTGGCAGGGGGTTGGACTAGATGATCTCCAGAGGTCCCTTCCAACCCCATATCATTCTGTGATTCTGTGATTCACATTCCTGATCCAAAAGCAAGAGATTCTGTACCGTATTTTAGAAAACAGGGGGATTCTTAGTCCTTCCAAGCTCATGTGTAGCACTATAGCTAAGGTCAGACAGACATTTTGTTTCATGCTACAACTAGAATATCACCTTTTGTTAACAGAATTTCACATAATACAACTCCCTTTACCTCTGTCAGTTCTATCTGACAAATAACACTGTAACAGATACTTGATATCAATGGATCACACAGAGGTTATACAGGCCATGCATAAAATCATACATTTTGCTGTTTAAATGAATGCTAATAAGGAGTGGGAAACGTAGGATGGGATCCTCTCAGCAGATTAGGACCATGGAAGATACACCCCAATCTGTCAGTGTGTTTCTAAAGCATTGCAGCGTCCAAGAATATTTATTCTAGTATCAAGTCAAGGATGTGCTTTTAGTACCTTGCTGCGTGGGGCTGCAATGTATTGCAGAATCAAGCCCTGTAAAAGATGGACGGTTGTCTCCTAGGAGTTTGCATAAAACCTGCTGTATGAGCATCAGATGGTAGCTTGGGATCACTGCTGACCTAAGGTATAATCAAAGCAATGACCTGGGGGTGAAGGGCTCAATATCCTGTTACAAATCTCATTACGCACTGGCTAAGCTGTCTAGCCTCTATCACTAGTCAATTTTGTTCTCTGCTCAAAAGGAGATAAAAGCATCATCTGTTCTCTGAGAAATGAGAATCCAAATTACAGCTGAGAAAAAAAAAATAGTCTGGAATAATTTGATGGTGAAGATAAAAAAATATTCTCAGTTACAGAAGGGTACATCTTGAATACTGGGGGCATTTTTCATTCCGTCTCCCTCATTTTATTTGAACGTATTCATTCCTCCAGGAAGGAAGTCTAATCCTTACACCCAAAGAACTCTTTGTCTGGCTCTCACAGGTAAACAACGAGTCAGTGAGACTATCAGCAGAAACTGCACTGCGGGAACATGAAGGTCCTTCCCTTGCTCTTCCTTCCCTCCTTTACCAGTCCCGGAGACACGCTTTTTACTGCACAGTACAGACTAAGTTCTTGGTCAAACTCTTAGCTGGTGCACACTGGCATTGCTGAGAGTGACTAACGCCAGCTTAGGTTCTTGGCCAAAACAATTAATTTAACCTTTGGAATTAGAATAAGTTTAAATTGTACCGGCTTTTGATTCTGGTTTTCTCTTTTTTTTTTTCAAACCTAACAGGAAAGGAATGGGCATAAGAAAAAGAAAGATACAATTTAATTACTTTGGAAAGGGCTACCATTAAGTCATAAGTGTGAAAGATTAAAGACAGGAGTACAACCTACTTCATAATGTTCCTATTCCTATATAAAATCTAGGGTGACTATGTCCATGGCATGGGTGTAAATCCAACCATGAGCTAAAATCCTGGTTCTGATAAAGTTACTGGGGTTTCGGGGCTGACTTCCATCCAAACACAACTTTAACCCTATCTTCAAGAGCAGGCTGGATGGGGCTTTGAGGAACCTGGTCTAGTGGAGGTGTCCCTGCCCATGGCAGGGGGGTTGGAACTCGATGATCTTTAAGGTCCCTTCCAACCCAAACAATTCTATGACTCTATGATTCTAAAAAGCAAAGTGATAATTGTAGGTGAAGACAGATTTTCTGCTGTTCAGTAATATTTAGAGCGGAAATTAATGTGTCACTATTTGCCCATAGTTATTTTCCTTCTTCTTGCGTATCTGTGGAAAATAACTCTAGTAACTACATAGATTCCGGTGGTCCACACCTACTCTTTAGTGGGGACAATTCCATATGGGGTCCAAATTCAATTCATCTTTTGTACCACATTTACTAGAATTTTTTTTCCCCTCTGCAAGAAGTCCTTCCCCTTCCCTGGAGATCTTCAAGCCCCGCCTGGATGCAGTCCTGAGTGATGTGCTCTGGGCAACCCTGCTTTAGCAGGGGAGTTGGACTAGATGATCTCTAGAGGTCCCTTCCAACTCTGACAATTCCCTGATTCCGTGAACTTGGTTTCATCAATCTGAAAAAAAGCAGTACCTGAGTGCATGATTTCTGGCCAAGCTGGGCTGACGCTCCTGCAGCATCTCAAAAATGTTGGGTTGGCGTAAAAATGCAACAATCTTGTCATTGTAAGCTGGAAAAGGAAAAAAAAAATAAATACAGAGGCTTTACCTACCATTGAGGGGGCCTGATCACGTCACAGTGACTGTGCAGGGTCACACTGACTGCGCTGCTAGTGAGGCACAGGGCAACATGAAGCAGTGCATACGGTTGATGAGAAGTTCTAAAGAGGATCTTTGTGAGCTCTGCTTTGAAAAGAAAAGAGAAACTTGGCTTACCCAGAGGTAATGTCTCGTGGTGGTGCTGGTTTCGAATAGCTGTTACGAGACTATTGCCTGGCCTGGCCAACAGAGTAACTCCTCTGTTTCGAGAGACTTCGGAGGCCTATAAAATCAGAGGAAAGAGAAAGAACGATCAAAACTGACAATCGGTAGCACATCAGTCAGCAACATCAGTTTCTCATCTTTACTTCTGTGTCCTTCAGAATGGTCCATGATGCCGACTGACTGAAGGACAGAAGCACGAAAATTATAGCTTTATACTTCAGCCAACTTAAAAAAGGCAGGTAATTCTGTGCTTCCAAATGGAGGGACATCACTATCCACAGCTATCACACCTCTTTGATGCTGCAGTGAAGGCACCAGAATGCAGAAGTAAATGCAAGTTAACAAAGGTGTTGCAATACCAGAAATAGAAGTTGAATTGTATACATTGAAAAAGAACATAATCCGCAGAGCTGATAAGAAGAGTAGTAAGGATATTTATCAGTACTAGTTAACCAAGGCCCTTAAAGAATGTCACTGTCCTAAACACAGTATGCGGTGAAGGGAATCACGTCAGGAAAGCAGACATTAAGAGGTGGGAAAACACTTAGGGGTGAGGATATTAAAAGCCATACATTGAGGTTTGGGAATCTGTCTTCAGTGAATCATTACTTGCTGGATAACTCTTTAGGGACTTGTACAAGCTGAGGGGAACGCACCTCTCTCTCCTATGTGCTCCTCCAGAATATGGCCCCGGTGAAGCCAAGAGAGGAGCACTGCTCCAAAACCAGTGGGAGGACAAGATGAATTAGGAATTCCAACTGCCATTCTCCCGGGCTAATGGCTGCTCCTTTCTCACTGCACAAAATGTAGTACTTGGCAAGCACTTCAGGAAGAAATTGCCCCTACTCCAATATTTTAAATGCTTAGCTCTGCATCCAAGGAAATGGTGCCAACTCAATTTCAGTGGTACGGCCAAATGCCAGGTCTTCCAACTGGATATAAATGAAAACCGAGAAGCTAAATGTGACTGGCAAATTGCCTTTGGAGCACATAAAGCATAAAACGTTTACATGTAACAAGATGCCAGTCAATGCACTCGATATGTGTCAGTACACAGGTTAAACAATGAAAAATCTTAATGATTCCAATTAAACATACTGTAATTGAAAACACAAAACTGCTGTAAAAGTGCATGGTGAATGTTTCTCTCCATCATTCAATTATGATTTCACTTGCATACCCATTTTATAGTGGTATGCACCTGCTGACTACTAGAGGAGTTATTCCAATGTCAGGGAGAACAGTCAAGCCCACAGCATTTAGTAGACTGATATGCTAACCTCGCTCCAACCCTTCTCACCTTCAAAAACAGGAAGAACTTCCAAGCAGGTCGTATACAATTCATTAAGTCCCTCTGTGCTGTGCTAAATCTTCTGCCTTTGTCTCCTTCTCACACCCCCATGGGCCAACGGACAATCAAACTTTGGCTGAGCATTGTTTTAGGCAGCTTCTGCCCCGCGAGCCCGGCATCCACCCTGACGGGCACCATGTGGCCTTTATGGCATTCACTCTATGCCATGGAAGCAAGCAGCTTAGGTGCAAGACGTGGTCTATAATCCATTGCCACAGTGGGCACGAAGCCCTTGTGGGAAGAGCGGTTTCTTGGGCAGCACAGCCAAGACCACCCTCTGGCCTGGGAACGGCTGGGACGTGTGGGACGGTGCTAAGGCATCATGTTGTGCTTGGTTTCTCCACTTCCAGGGAGCTCTGAAGATCAGTTGAGGACGCCCGTCCCCAGCCCCTTGTAGAAGGGGCTTGTGCGTGAGTGTGGATGGTGGGGGAGCCTGTTTTTAAGGGTGGTCTCTGACTCACGTTTGGCAAAGACAAGTCCTGTGTCCTTGTTGCCACACGTAGATTTACTGAATAGAAGGTAGGAAGGGGGAAAGAGAGGTGTAGCAGAGGAGTCAAACCCCCATTTCCCACAAAGATTAGCACCAGCTGGTATTTGCTCATCACTTGGGAACTGCACAGTACCTCTGCCCAGCCTGGGGTGGATCCTCCCCTTGCTCACCTCACCTGATTTATGTATTTATTTATTTATTTTTATTCCTTTTGGCTAGCTTTCCAGTGCTGCTGAGTTATTTCTCCTGAAGTAAGAATTCTGAAAAGAAATGTGTCTAGAGCCCATGAAGAGAAATCTTCGCTCCCCCCTTCCCTTCTCCTGAATGCTGGTTTAACAGCTAAAGTCATCTAGATTGTAAGAATCCAGTTCTGTATGCACCTTAACATAATAAATTGCACACTCCGTGGAGCTGTACTTCTCTTCATCATCGCGATTAGGCATCACTAATGCTGTACTTGGATGATGGTCTTTACACATCTACATCTCTAAATTTTTCTCTGGCAACACAACAGGAAAATTCCCAGCCGTCTAATTAACTTCCATTTTACTAATGCTCCTCTTTTCAATCTTTTAGCTAATATACTACAAGCGATTGCTCCAATTCAGTGTTTAATCACAATCGCCTTGTCTACTTTGACTTTCTAATTGAATCATTTAATTTAGATTAGCACAGTATTCTCTAATTAAAAAAAAAAAAAAGAGTGACCCCTCTAATGATTTAGTGACCTGGTTCATCTAGCGCAGGGTAACCTGACAGATTTATGTCAAGAGTTTAAAAGCTTTGCAATTGATCCTGGGATGTTGCAACCAGAGTGGAGAGTCCAAACTATCACAGGAGCCTTTCGATGATATAATACCCTTTCCTGGGTTTTTATATCACTGCTGTATTTGAGAGGCTCCTGCCTGTTTGAGTCCTGCTGCTTGCTTGTCGCAGTTTGGGTCAGTAAGGAGATTATACACTGCTATATCCCAGTACCTCCTCTGCTTTTCTTGCTAACCAGACACTCTTGCCTCTCCTTTATGGGTGCCACCTTCCTTCTTAGCATAGAAACAGAATTGTCTGGGTTGGAAGGGACCTTTCAGATCATCGAGTCCAACCATAAAACCTTCTTTTTCTCTTTAAAAATCTCTATTCTGTAATATCGATTTCCATCGGAGACAGAGAGTCCCTTAGAGGGAATGGAAAGGACTTTGGACCTGTTCAGGAATGGCAGAAGGAAACAAAGCACTTACTGATCTATGTTCTTTTTGTTATTGATGGCCAGTACAGCTACCTCAACTTTTCTTTCAAAAATCAGGTAACCAAGAATAGGATCGACCAGCTTTTTCCCGTAGAAGATTGATAGCCTTAAAGAAGTGCTTACTAAAGAATCTGTAGCATTTTTGTCAAATTTATGTGTAACACCATTTAATATCAAGAATCTACTCAGGTGGACATCACAAGTTTTTACAGAGGTCCTTCATTTAGGAGAATACTTCAACATGAAGAAAAGCACAAATATTACAGATTAATTTATGAAATGGATGCTTTCTTTCTTGGAAGAGGTAAATGGAATATTATTATCTGCACAGATAATTTTTTTTTTTTTTTAAACAGCCCACCATATAGAGATTGAGGGGAAAAAGGGCAGTTTTAATCTCCGCTTGTCCTGTTAATAGTTGAAGTAGGCTTTGAATAGAAGTACCTGGAAGCAACTGCTGTGCAATTGCTATTTCTATTCTCTACTGAGAATGAATTTTAAATGTCATAAAGCAAAGAAAACTGCCATATTTGAGAAAGCCTATGTTTATGTTCCAGTTGCAAGAGGGAGTTTTAAAAGTATGTCTGAAATACTAAAAATCAATTCTTTATTAGTATTGCAAGGTATTGTGTTCAACACCAAAGATTATTAGGCAGGAATCAAGGCTGCATTTTGATGAGCCAAAAGCATTTAGAAGATTCATGGATGTCACAGAAGGGAGGGCAGGAGATCATCTCCTTTACTTCAACACTACAGCCTATTCACTGCATTGCCCCTGAGATTTCCAGGGAGATCGGAAACTTGTTGGTGACTAAGATAAAACTGGCTTTTGCACTACGTTTTGGCCTGAAAGTATGAAGAAATGGAGACCCAATGCCCATGTAATCACTAGTTCCTACGGTTAACTATTGTCACTGAATTTCAACCCTCCCTTATTTTGGTTGACTTGGTTTGGCTTTTAGTATCAAAACTTTGTTCTTGTCACGCCTGTCCTCTCCTAGATTAAACAGATCTTTCTATTAATTTTCTAAGAATTCCAGACATTGCATTTGCTTTCTTGTCTTCTGTTGAGTACTGAAATCACAATTTCTTAGAACCATAAGAACTTCTTTATTGCGACTCAGCTAAGAGCCATCGCTGAGCGTGTGAACATGGGGTATTTCTTTTTTCCCTCTTTGGCATCATCTGCCTAGGACTTTTGTCTGCTCTTTCCTCAACTGATCATGCAGTGTCCCTGGGAAGTTCACACAATGCTCTGGCAACTCCTTTTGGCACTTGGGCAGGATGTCAGGTTCGTGCACCGAGGCGGGGGGTAGAGTTTTTTCTCTCATTATCCTGGCTCTTTTCAATACCTTCTCTGGGTGTACAGAGGGGTATATGACTATACGCAATCATGACTGAAGCGCTGTTCTGCTCTCCTTCGGGCTCGTTTGACGTCTGTACATAATGTTCAAAACTGGTGGTTGTCTTTCTTGGTCCTTCATACCATCCTGGTGACAGATTCCAGAGGCCGCACCACCTGCTCAGCAAAGAAACCAGCTGGACTGCAGAGAGCCCACACGTGGCCCGGACAAAGCCCCAAGCGTGTCCCTACAGACATCAATTTATAAGGCCAAAAGCACATCCAAATAGACTTGCACGAAACGGCATGGAACACGCGGCTTTTAATAAATGGGCTGAGTTGTAAAGGGCTGACTCTCTTCCGAATAAATGGTGGGCTTTTAGGCACCGATCCAAAGTCCTTGGAAATCAACGGGAGTCCTTCCAATGGAGCAGCAGATTCTTCCAGAGGGGAAGCTACTGAATACGACAAGGGTGCAGAAACACTGTGGGACCTGTGCCATAGAGATTGTGAGACGAAGATGCCAGCACTGATGGCTCCCCAGACAGAAGGCCCTGTTTCATTAACTGATCGTGCCAAATCAGCAGCCTAGATGGAACAGTTTACAATTTCCCCAGAGAATCATTACTCAGAAGTATTCAATGCTTTTCACTCTACTTGGTATTTTGGGTTTATTGCAAATTGTTCTTTGCCAGCCTTGCCAGCACTTGCAAAACCAAATGTATTTTTTGGGCTTGGTCATCTGAGTTGCTCAGCAGTGTGTCTGTCCCTGACGCGGAGAATTTGTAAGCAAGTCCCAGGCAAGCATGGGCCCAAATACGAATCATCGTGCAGGTGACTTTCACGTTCACGTCAATAATTCAGACTCAATAGCAACACTAAACTGCAGGCTGCTGGCAGAGGGAAGATGTGACTGAAAGGGATCCATTGATACAGTTCTATCTTCAGAAAATATATTGCTGTATTCACCCAAGACAGGGAAAACACACCCAAGCTACTTATGCCTGGTCTGCCTTTGGTCCTGAAGTACTGACCTCACACCCTAGTCAGCTCCTGATCCCAGCCCCATTTGGCAGTGGGAGGTGTTCAGACTGGTCCTGCTGCAGTAAGTTTTAATGTTAATTTCACAAGCATTTCTTCAGATGTTTTTCTGGAAGAGGAAGATCCCTTGGCCATAATTCATCTCTATTCCTATTCAGCTTCAGTCTTTAAAAACCTTCAACGGTATGGATTTGCTGTATGAAAAATCTGATTGCTGGTCCTTTTTCCTCCTTAAATCCACCATACAAACCCAGGATTTATGCTTCTATTAATCCTGCCCATGCCCCTCGGTGATAAAAACCATCCCCATGAAACATAGGAAAGATGTTTAATGTGATTGAAAGCTACAGAAGCAAAGCTCAACATACATTACTACACCTGCTAGGGAGTATATCTTTTCAGAGCACAGTGTCACACTGGGGAATAAAGAAACACATGAGGCTGCTGAAGTATCAGGCCATAAAAATAATGAATGACTTGACTTTACTAAAGCAAGACTAGGATATCAAATATGGATTCTTCTTTTAAAACACATTTTGTCATCATTTCACTTTGATTATTTTTACTTGTTTATTATTTTATTCTGGAAATGTTCAAATATAAGCCTTCACTAACAGCAAGCTCTAAGATAAACCCTTCAGACAGAAAATTCCCTTATTTCCTTTGGAAGATAAAAATCCTCAAAACAGTCTCTTTAAATGCATTTCAAAGATAGAAGTGCTTTTAATTCTACAGAATATTGATGTCAAAAATAACTGTGTTGATACTAGCGCAGTTACCTCTCCGGCGCTGTAGCTACGAAGCCGCTGAAGGTGTTGCCTGTGAGTCAAATGATTAGGGAGACGACCGTTCTGCAGCGGGATCCTGGGATCTATGAAAGTGGTAGCACGGCTGTTGTGGTCAACGAAGAAAGACTGAAACACACAGGAACAATGTTTTTTTTTATGAGAAGACTGCTAACACTGCGGTGGTATTGCGGGATCATCAAGTGAAAACCACTGGCAATTGTGTGACAGAAACATCCTGTTTAAGTACAGTCCACGGAAGGTATCTGTGAACGACAGGACTTTCTCAGCTGAAGATGGAACAGCTCTTGAAAAATACCTGAAGCTACATAGGTCAAAAATCACGTCTAATGGCCATGAAGTAAACAAGACAGAAGAGAATAAAATTACTGGGGAACACTGCTTTACCCTATTGGATGGTTCCAGAAGTCACTTGGCAAAGCTTCACTGGGGACAGAAACACTAAGCCAAATTTTGCAGTCGTGACAGATCTAAACTCTGGCTTAAAATTTCTTGTTAGTCCCATGCTGCCTTGGTTATGGTGTGATATCCCACCGAAAGCTAGAGGATTGCCACTATGCTTTGAAACATTTGTTCTTGAGGCTTTTTTCTACTTCTAAAATAACTCTGCTTGCTGCTTGTACTGTTTAAACCAAATCTTCACAGATTTTGAGTCAAGAAGGAAGGAAACTTTAGCGATCAAGTAGCCTGACGTGCTGTGTTAAATAAGTGATTGGTTTTGTTGACACTCTTACCTTGCCCTGCTGGTCCGTTTTTATCTCCCAGCCACGAGGAAGCTCCAGTCGGGTATCAGCAAACATATTGATAAAATTGACCAGGTCTCTGTTGTGCTGATAGCGCTCGAAGTTACGAGCATCTCTACGGATCTTCAGAATCATATGCTTCAAGCAGGTACTGTTAGTGAAGACTCGATAGGCACTCTATGAGATGGAAAACAGACGTGAGGAAAACCAGTTCTGGTGTCAAAACAACGTATTTGGTTATTTCATGGGACATATGCCCAAAGAACTGAAACAAATCCCCTTACAGTCAAGAATCATTTCCACCTCATCGTTTTAATTTCATTTACTACTTTATACAAACACTTAGAAGTAAGAAATATAATCTGGAAAGGGAAATGTCCCACACATTATGCACAGTTAGCTTGTGCATAAAGCACCTTTCTAATACGCTCCAAGAAGATGGTCAGCTAAAACACCCCACGCTCAAGATGCATGTAGTTGCGCCTATTTCATTGCTTTCATCGGCCAAGAGAAACACAGCTTGCGTGACGGGATGATGCCAGAGAGTTGCAAAGACAGCTGTGAACATGTATTTATGCTGTAATTCAAATCAAGATGCTTGTGATAGGATTCATCATCTTAAAGAGGACTGCAGTGCAGATGTCCGCATCGAAGCTCGCTACCTTATTTATGATCACTTTACTGCCAGAGGATGGAAATAGACGCTTTCAATTGTCTACTTTTGGAAGACACGAATCGTTTCCCGGAACCGAATATTTGTTTCTTCAATGACTACAAAGCAGGTCAGATGGAGATGTCTTTATGGGTCAGATGAACGCCATCCCTTAGGCAGCTACTTGTATCTCACACGTAGAGGAACGTGCCCTGATGCTGGTGCGTATCCGAGCGAGTTAGTGCTGATCTGGTTGCAGAATAAGGGGCAAAGTGAACTATATTTGTTGCCACGGTGTATGCAATGATGGAGCACCACAAAAAAGTGGTGACACCACTTTTTCTCACCCACGGGCTGCTCTTGGGATCTTTTACTTCAGGGGAAAAGCTCCTCAAGAAAGGGTAGGGAACTTTAAAAAAATCTGCAACCTTTCTGGTTATTTCACTGAAGAGAAAATGAGTGCATTGGTTCTGCTGATCAGCCCAAAGGATTTAATTACTCACTAGAGTAATAAAGGATCACTGGAGGACTCACGTCTCCAGTGAAGTGAGCCTCAGTGTATGCACCTGCAATCTGGCCAGAGAATCTGACCCAACAGCTTTGAATTCTCTATTTCTGCATACTTTTAATGATACATTTTAACCACTATAATGCAATAAAACATTTACAAGTATTATCTTTATTATGTAAGGATTTATTGTGGTGGTAGGACTGAGAAGAGAATACTCCCTGCAGCACAGGGTCCCCAATTAAGGCAAGGGTTGGTAAATGTTATGAAATCACAGAGATATGATCTCTGCCCTGAAGATATGACCCGGTTATGACCCAGGAAAGCTTCACAGCCACAAATCGCAGCCTACTCCATGACAGAAGTTGTATTTTGATCTAATATGTGATCAATGACTGCCTGAGTATCTCTTAGCTGCACCAGGGAAACAAAAATTGTAATGTAGTTTTATCCCTCCATGGAAAGAAAATATTTGAAAAATGAGAGCCTTTCCCTTATAATTCTAACTGCTGGATAATATTTTCCAATCCCAGCTTCACCGGCATAATTAATAGCCTGAAATTTTAATAGGGGCTTGTGGTTAAAATATTACAACCGCGTTAAGCCAAAAGTTATGTAGGCCATTATTTCTGTACAAGTGGAATCTGTATGACCATTTGACAGACGTTTCAATACATTATTCTGGCTCTCCTATTAGAGACAACTTTATAAGCTCAAACTGAAGGCCTCTCTCGGCTTTTTTTATTTCAGTGAGAAATAAAACTGGGATTTAGTTTCTTGTGAGCTCTTCCTTACACCACTATGGAATCAGCTGCTCATTTTGCAAACAACTCTGCCAAATGAAAATGATACTGTTCCCAGCTATAAATCACCGTGTATCACTCTGTCAATGGAAGAAATTATGTGCACTCCATAACCTAGGTTCAGGTAACATCAGACGAGTTAATATATCCCTTCTTCTGCAGGATTTCATGGCTAGTAATCTCTGGCAGATGCTTAGAGATGGACAGCTGGCTTCAATCCGCAACGCGCCAAAACTTGATGTCTGTATTTAGCTAAAGACCTGTGCATTTCAATTTCTTTTCCTTTCAAAAAGTAAGGTCATCCCTACCCAGAAATGCCTGATTTTCCAAATATTCAGAAGCCATGTGTAGATGCCTAGGCTGAATTGCATTCAAGACACAGAAAACTAGGACTGTATCTGCTTGTGAGATTTCCCTATATGCTTCCTCCTGGTTGACCTACCATTACATTTTTTTCCACTCCACATGAGGTTTGCAAGAAAACGTGGATTTATTGCATTAACGAGGAAAAAAAAAAGTTATTTGCATTTTTGAAAATTCATTTTCATTCTTGTTTTTTCCAAAATAGGTACACTGGGTGTGCAAACTGCAGGAGTTAACAATTTTTTCCCCTCTATTTCCCTGAGACCTGGTGGTATCTGTGTGAGATTTCTCAGGAACATGGCTCAAAAGGCAACAACCTCACTCCCTGCAGCAACAGATAACAGAATCAATCAAGCTGAAACCAAGGGCTCCTGCTTATTCTGGATAAGGATAACGTTAATGAGCTGTTCTGTACCAGGGAATTCCTTGCGTGAGGCAGAATCCCAGCAAGAGTCTCCTTGAAGCAGCCTGCCTGTACTGTCCCCAACCTGGTCTGGTGCTCAGGAAGGACAACTGAGCCCCGAGTCATGCAATTCAAATTCACTGAGTGCTCTCCCCGAAGGCCTGTGGTGCAGCGTTTGGATTCAGAAATCAGTAGCGTGAAAGAGCAAATCATAATTACTCACATAGTTTGCATGCAGCACAGTGAAGAACTCGGGATTGGTGATGAACTTCACAGCTGGAGACTGCAGCAACAAGGTGATTTTTTGAGAATTCACAGGAGAAAGGGAACCTTCCCTCCTAATCTCTGGACAAAAAAAAAAAGGCAGCAGAATCTTACTAACACGGTGGCAAGTAGAGCCTATTATTTAACCTTTACCAAATGGCTGCAAAAGTGACGGTATGAAAAAGTTGCCATCCTGTCCAATGCACCTCACCTTCACTGTGTTCCCACAACAAGCCTGTTGGCAAACTGGTAGATGTTCTCCTCAGGGTTAGTCGTGCAGGGCAGGAGCTGGATGCTTTACAGTACTGTGTTATAAAACGCCGTGTCATATAAAACTACTGCTGTCTCTAAATATCAATGTGACCACATCAGTTTTTACCAGCCGATGGTTTGGTTCAATACTGTCACCCAGGTCTCCCGACTGGTTCCCCCCACTGCTGATTTTAGAGAGATCCGATTTCCCAGTTCACCCAGCCTGAGGGGTTCACCAGCAGAAAGCACTGGGAGCAAAACTTGGTTAAGGAAGCCCCCTGCTTAGCCACTCATCCACGCTGGTGCTGCAAAGGATGGCCCTTTACTTGTAATTGCATTATTTTTGGTAAGTCCATGCTTTTGGGGACTTGTATGGTAAAGAAAACAAAAACAGACACCAAGGGATTATTTTTAATTTGGATCAATTCATGAAGCGCAGGAGCAGAACCAAGCATTTGAAAATGTAACTCTGTAGAGGTGGGAACCCTTTGACCTTCTACAGCCACCAGAAAAATGCTTCCTACCATGAAATTATGGCTTGAGTGTGCAATTCTGGCATTTTCAAGTACAAGGCAACTTTTATTTGCAGTCCAAGGAAATTGAATGCAGACGTCATCAACAGAATAAATATAGATTCCCATTTTTTTCTTATTATCACTTTTTTTCCCTTTCCTGTTAGACACATCGTATTATTTTATCCACTTAAAACTGCACACTGGATCCATTGCTGGAGTTAAATTGATTTATACTGGCCTAGAATCTGGATTAATGTGCCTAAATTGTATTCCTTCTGAAATTTATCATTTAAATTAAAAGGCAAATAGCAAATGTATCGTATTGCAGTTTTTTGTTATTCTAATGTGGTTTACATCACCCGTGATCTTTTAATTCATGCCATTTTATACAATATTGACTCTTTCTCCTAAAAGCAAAGCAATTACCTGTAGCAAACCCCATTTCCTAATCACTTAAAATGACATATATCATACTCATTAAGTCTTCAGGGTTAAAAGAAAAAAAAAAAGTGTATGTTACATAATAACTGACCTAAAAACTTATTGGTAGCAATTCCTGGTAAATTAATATTTTATTATGTAGACTACGATAGTAAATGATTATACATATTACAAGAAATGACTACATTACTTATTGTTTAAATACTAATAATACCACGGGTACCTCATTTCCATTTCAGAGCTAACAGAGAGGTCTGGGTTCTCCTTATAAGATCAAGTGTAGGTAAAAGCTCCCAGAAATCGCAACACAAAGGACTGCAAGGAAGCTTTGAATATCAGACATTAACTTTCTTGGTAAAAATTGATTTTCAAGCTAAAAACACCCAATGGATCAGGAAACCAGACAGGCAAAATTGAGTATTTTTCTAAACCTGTTAAAAAAAAAAAAAAAGAAAAAAAGAGTTCACTATTTCTCTGCTTAATTCTTCCTATTCAACAGGGAACATTAAGAAGATTCAAGCAGATATTGTGTTGGCTCTTTCCCTTCGCCAAGGCTATTTACAGAGGGATGGCAAAAGGATGGCACAAAGTCAGCATTATTTCCAGCAGACAACGCAGAACACAAAGCTGGGTGGAGGTGAGAAGGATCCAAAGGAAGAGAACAGGCCATTCATTTTGGTGGTGCAAATTCTCAAACAAAGCAGATAGTTTTACGTGACCACGAGTTGCATGGCGGGCACCAGCCTGAATGCTGGTGTTTCTTACCTGGAACAAACGCTTGGGTTATGGTTTCACAAATGTTTTAGGAAAACATGAGCGTGGCTGCCAGCGAAAAGAGAAGAAGAGCTCTCTGCCCATCCCATCCTACCCTGGGTGCACATTCTCCTCTTCTGCTTTGTACTGACACTCATTCTTGTCTGGTCATCTAACAAGCCAGACGAAAGAACTACTTTGGCTGTAAATAACATTAAGTGCAAGAAACAAGGTTATTTTTCAAGCAGATGAGTTCTCTGCTCTGGATGGGGTTCTGTCACATAAGTTAGTGATGAGCAAAAAGACAGCTGTGTCTCCTTCAGTGGCAGCCCACACTTAGTCAGCTCATAACTATCACAAAACCGCAGCTTTAAAAACACAAGCATTTCGTACTCGATGACAGGGCCACTGCAGGTGTGACCGCACCGGCAAACGCGCCAGCGCAGAAGCCATGCCCAGAGAGGATAAACTGCAATGTCCCAAGATAAAAAAATCACGCTGCAGCAAAAAGTAGACAGCGCCAGTTGTTTTTGCAACTACTAAGGGGAATAAAAACCAGATGCCTTTGCCATTTTAATTTCAAATAGCCCTTTATTAAAGTAAAAATGCTTTGTCTGTCTTAGTAGTTGCTGAAAAAGAACAGAGGCCCTTTGTATCTAGCTTTGTACCTGTAGCTTCAGGTCTAAAACTTGTAGCTTCAAGTCCCAACCTCTTTTCTTTTAATTTGCTTTTGCAAGCCGGTAGAATAAAGTTCCAGTCTCCCGTGGAAATGCAGATTTCCTCAGAACTGAATGCCACCACTGAGTGGCACTGAACATGCCACCCAACAGCTTTTTTCCCCCGTACCTGAGCTTGGCTGGGAAGGCTCTGCCTCAGAGTCACTTCCTCCTCCGGTGGGGACTCTTTCCACCCTGCTGTTTATTACAGCATCATCTTCAGTCCGCTCTGTTGCGATAGTTCGCTGGATATTTTGGTACCTACATACATTCAGAGAAAGGAACAACATGCTTTAGTTAATAGAAGAGCTTTCTGGTGCTTCCTACCTTAACAATCGGCACTGTTTTTCAATGATTCCAATACTTCTATCTTCAACGTATGACTGTAAGAGGACACCCAACTCTTCTCCTTCGACTGATGCAGCTACTCACACTTGGGCCGACCATTACTCTGTAAATAAGGCATTTTGCACTGACTAACAAATAGCTACAGAGGGCGCAGAGTAAGGAAGACTCATAGGTCAAATTTAGACAGATATTTAGGCTACAGGTTGCTACCAGGCTTCGCTTTAAAACATCTGGAACCTAAAACTCCTGGTGGATCATGGTTCCTCCTTCATTTAGTCTTACAGTAGCATAACCAATGAAGTTAGGATCAATCCTGCCATGCAGTGAGTACCCTTCAGACTTTCTTATTACAATATTGGATGCATAGGTTCAACGTAAAGGCTACTAAGAGTGTTCACAACATGTTTATTACGATACCGCACGTCCAGCAGTTGGGACACCTCCATTCTGGCAGGCAATACAGAGTGCAAACCAGTAGGTAGTGTGATCTCAAAGAGCTACTATCTAATTGATACGACAGTCACAGAAAAGTAGAACAGGACCCAACACATGAGCTGAATGACCAGCGTGAGGATGCAAGTGTTCTGGCCATTTTTAGACATCTGTGGGATTGGGCATTCAGCTTGGGTGGCAACTAATTGCAGAACAAGGAAGAGGAAACACTAGAGAGATAACCAAAGGGCGGGTGTGAGAAGGGTGACCGAAGAAAATTCCAAATAAAACCCTGAAAATGCCTTAAAAAAAACTATACTGTCATTTCCATACTAATGGCAGAACTAATTGCCACATTTTTTTGATGTCAATGGGACCGATCACGGTCTTAGGGATCAGCCCAATTCTAAATACTTTACCAGATGAGGAACAAAATATATTCCTGGCTGTGTTTTAAATAACCTGGAGTGTTTTGAATACGCATTACACAAAACAAATTCTAGTTAACTTGTTCGCTCAGACAGACGGATGAACGAGATGAGAGATCACGATTTCTTTGCCTCTACTGGCAAGCTATGAATGTAAGCCATATATTGAATAAGAAAAAAATATTTTAAATACTGGGAGAGAAAGAAAAGAATAAGAAAGCATAAGCAGAAAGAGAAAGAAAAGGAAAGAAGGAAAATAAGCTCTCTTAATTATTTTAATTAGCTTTTACTCCACCCCAATATTTTTAATCCTTATTTCTGGATTACATTTCTGTATGTATATAAAAAGGATGGCTTTACTGCCTGCATTTAATCCGATCCAGCATTGTTCCGTCTCTCATTTTCCTGACTTAGAGTCTTTTTTCTTTCCTCAGGTCAAGTTCTGACTTAAAAATTTCACTTACTTTCTCTCTCTTTATTTGTTAAAGCACACTTTATTCCAAATTAGAAGTTAGCCGGGAGTCAGTTCCTCAAAGTGACACGGGATCATTAAAGTCAAGTAGTTAGCGATTGGCTTTTTTACATCTCTCAACAGACATCATCTCCCAGTAGCTCACTGCAACCCAATCTTGGGCAGAAGGGCTGGAGATAATTAAGACAAATAATTAAAGTTTTAATAGATTTACGCTAAACTTTCACAGCACTATGTGTGTCTCCCAGTACCCAAAGTCATTTGAAGCTACATTTAGTGGATATTTTGACAGCTCAATAAACAGCATCTTTAGAAGTTGGGTGTTTTTTTTTTTAAAAATGAGAGTTCTGTATTTAAGTAACCATCCATCTTTACGAGGAAGTTCTGACAGCAGGATTCGCAACAGCATCTATTTACTCCAGTTTTAAACCCTCTGGTTTAGACCCACATTTTAAATTTTTGTTCACTTGACTGCAGGCAACCGAATGTACTTTCCATTCCAGTGCTGGAGGAGTTTTACAACACCCACATGCAAGAGAACGGGGGGAAAAAAAGTTCATATAATCAAGGGATATAAGCACACATATAAAAAAAACCTTGTAGCTTCAATTTAATTAGATGGTAGAAAATCCCTATTGGCAAACCTTAAAGAGTAACACTAGCTGTATGCCAACAAAAGGTGACACTTTTCTTTTGGGTCTCAATACTATAAAATCATCTTATATAAATACCAGAAAATGCCAAAGTAATTGGAGAAAACATTGAGAGTGCAAAAGTTATGGGAATGCCTCTGGAAATTTCAGTCTGCTTTCAAAGTGATTTGTCAAAGAAATGGAGGTTTAGAAATACCACACTGTGGCTGTCTTAACTAATACGATTTTAATTTCTGATGTTACTTATCACCTTTCAAATTAGTGCAAAGACAAGTCTAGATATCTGTATGCTGCAAAGCATCTCAACAACAAGGGCTTTTATCTGCTTTGCTAACAACTAAGCAATTCAGGTACTGCTGTAGAAAATGAGCAAGAGTCTTTAAAATAAGAAGTATGGATGTCTCTCTGGAGTTTGCCAAACACCTGGATTCCAGTTTTGCATTCCCTGTATCCTCAAGTGGCTAGTACAGCTAATGGGAAGCTTGGAGCACAGAAGGAAAGCAGGACTAGGCTCAATCACAGCTACGGAGGTATTTTTTTTCAAGTTGAATTTCCAAAGCTTTGTGGTTTTGGCTGGGCTGGAAATACCAAGCTTCCTTGTAATATTTTGGTCTTTCCAGTCCCTTCCACAAATGAAACCAGGAAGCCGAGAAGTGAGTAGATTGGTTTAGAAAGAAAAATCGTCAAGTTTTTTCAAACTGCTAAGTGATTTTGAGTCCAAATTCTGTTTGAGGTTAGAGCAAAAGTTCAGTCTGCTGCTAATTCTATCAGCAAAGTCTATGTTTGCTGTTGCTTCACCTAAAACGATTCTCAGGTGTGTTTGCTGCAGACCATTTCAAATAATGAAGTCTGAAATACAACAAAACAGTATTTCTAAAACGAGTGTTTAAACAAAGCCCAATCCTCCGCAGTGCGGATAATAACCATTTATGAAAAGGGGTTTTCCTCTCAATCTTGAAATCTGGAGACATTAAGTATCTGAAATTAGCATTAGGACAACAATAACTTTAACAATTATAACAGCCAGGTTGAAAATACAGAAATGACTTGTCACTGGACAAATGCTCAGAGATTTAATACGAATCTCTTTTACTAGAATCTTAGGAAATGTTCACAAACTTGGGAACAACAGGAGACCTCCATATTCAACTTCTCAAATCAACAGAGTTCCATGGCAGAGAGCAGAGAATCATCAGCTTTTTTCCTCTGTCCCAAGAAGCCATGACAGTTCACGTGTATTGAGTTGCAAAGTGTTGAGTCTCCGATGGGACTCGGGTAAGGAGAGACGTGCCACTGCTGAAACCCTGTCTGCTTCTCATTTTGTAACTGAATACGGGACTACTAAAAATAGAGAGATTCAAAGAATGTCAGTCCTATTAACTGTCAATTCCCAACCCAAACCAGTGATAATCAAGTCATAACCAAGAAAGGCAGAAAACCGACATGAAAACATGGAATAATAAAGCTTGAAGCAAGGTGGTCACAAAGACAATGCCTACCCTTCAGTTTCTGCTGAGATAGCTGGTTTAATGATTAACCTGCATTAACTGACAGAATGGTAAGTTTCTATGCAGACTCACACAAGCATTTATTCCTTTCCTGGTTGTGCTGCATTTACATGAATTCAACCTCAAAAAATAAAAATAAAAATAGAAATAAAAATGCTGATGTATATCACCACAGAGCCTTCTGCTTTCTGTGGCAGATAACTTATTTATAAGTGGCAGCCAAATAGTCTGAACTTTGACGTGGCCAAAATCCCTCCTATAGACAAACGCTAAATGGCAGAGAAGTCAGGTAAAACCCTTGAAAGAATCTACATTAAACATTCACTTTAGTTTTTTTAAAAACATTACCATGGTAGCTTGATGCATTCTGAGGAAAGCTACAATGAAAACAAATACTCAGCAGGTTCCTTCACCTCCGCAAGACGCAACACGTTATGAAATGCCATCCAAAATAATGAATTTTGGTGAAAAAAAAGGGGAAATTCTTCAAGAGTGCGTTGATGGTGTCGATTTAAAATGCAAACCAACCACTTGAATAAGGCTGGTTTGCTCTCCACAAGTTACACTAACTTTCTTATCGTTGTCATTCAGGGCCCAGTTCTCTTTACACTCAGTAACTCCCAAACTATTCTGTGCTCTGCAAAGAGTACTTTGAAGCCCTGCGCCCTTCTCTCAGCTGCAGATCCTTCTCTTAGCACAATAAAAAAGACCAAAAACCTTTTTGTGGCATTTTGCATGCTATGATTAGAATATAATTTCAGGTTTGCTTGTCTTTTTCTAGAAACCGTATCATTACAGTAAGCAGGTAAAAAAAAAAACCCAAACCTTTTTCGAAATAAAAAGGGAGGATTTCTGATCAACCGTTTATTTTTTCTCTTTCCTCTTAAATTCAGTCCAAAAAGCAAGCGTAAGAAGGAAATGATACACAAAGCTGTGTGTGGACTGGTCAAACAAAGGGAAAACGCGCATGTCCCGGTTTGAAGTAAAACCGAACCAATTTTCTCTTCTGTAACTTTCCATCCTAGCCAGGCCTCCTCTAACTCTCTGAAATGAACGGCACATTGTGGAGAAAACTGCTCGTTCTCAGAATGATCAGACCAATGTTTGTGCTCCGTGCCAAGGGATGGTGAGCAGGGAGGCCCTTGCTTATACTTATTGCTGTAACAACCAAGGGCAGCCCATTTCGTTATTTGCCCCCTTAGAGGGTCGGAAACGGAAAAAACGTAGAGGGGTCACATCGCTGGGGAGGAGGGGACAGGAGAGGTGACCCAAACCTGACCAACTGGGCTATTCCATCCCATCTGCCCCACGCTCAGTATAAAAGCTGAGGGATCAAAGGGTCAGCCCCCTTCCTGCGATGGCCGACGTCCAGAGAGGACTCTGTCTGTTCATCTGCCTTTGATCCCGATCCGTGTGTTCCTGACTCCAGAGCTGGAATCCAGTTCCCATCTGTCACTGAGTCCAGTCTGGGACTTCCCCAGTACCTGCCGGTGACGTGACTGTCATCCTGGGAGCTTGATATGGTTTTGTATATATTGTATCTATTTCATTATTTTCTTCTTTATTTTTATTTTAATATTAATTCTTCATTAAAGTAGTTTAGTTCATTCTAAACTTCTGAATCTCCTTATTTCTTTCTCCTCCTCTCTCCTCTTTTGGGGGGGGTTAGAAGGGGGGGAAGGACCATCTGTCGGTCCGGTTTTGGTAAATTCGGCCGAAACCACGACAGTGCGGCATGTTAAGAGATATGTCAGCCAGCTCAGAATGAAGTGACAGATTTACAGGGCCCCATGCAACACTAAGCAGATCTGTCTACGTCTAGAAATGCGAACGTACAGTCCTATTAGAGCAGTGCCCTGCCCTGGCAAAGTAGACAGACCTTCCACCAGGCTTAATTAGCTGGAGTAGAAATGCCACACTGATATGGCAACGCTGTTTTGGTAACAGCCAGCTCGGAAACCTCTGCAGCGTAGCTCTAGATGCTGACCCATCGATACCACTCTTATAGCTAAACAGCAAAAGTGACTCCATCTTTTGGAAGAACATTCCCTTCTCTTCTGGGAGTCATTTCAAAGGAGTTTTCCAAAAACCTCTTCATGCTGTTTGAAATGTTTTACAACAGCTTTTGCTCAACAGTGCTTCTCATGTAAGCAAGTTTGGGTACTGGAGACACACAACAAGCGCACCAGCACGCTGAAAGACATCATCAGCAGGGACAGGACCATGTACATTGGATAAGGAGGAAAGATACATCCTCAGGGAGCCAATGTGATGCACCAGGGAAGGAAGTACTGGGCACTGGTGAGGCCCCACCTCCAGGGCTGGGTCCAGTTTTGGGCCCCCTACCACAAAAAAGACATTGAGGGGCTGGAGCGGGTCCAGAGAAGGGCAACGGAGCTGGTGAGGGGTCTGGAGAAGAAGTCTTATGAGGAAAGGCTGAGGGAGCTGGGGGTGTTCAGCCTGGAGAAAAGGAGGCTGAGGGGAGACCTTCTCGCTCTCTCCAACTCCCTGAAAGGAGGCTGTAGCCAGGGGGGGTCGGTCTCTTCTCCCAAGTCCCAGGCGATGGGACAAGAGGAAACGGCCTCAAGTTGTGTCAGGGGAGGTTCAGATTGGAGATTAGGAAAAATGTTGACAGGGAAAGAGTTCTTAAGCCTTGGAATGTGCTGCCCAGGGAAGGGGTTGAGGCACCATCCCTGGAGGGATTTAAAAGCCGGGTTGCCATAGTGCTTAGAGACATGGTTTAGTGATGGTTTTTATCAGAGTTAGGTTGATGGTTGGACTAGACGATCTTAAAGGTCCCTTCCAATCTAGACAATTCTATGATCCTACGAAGGAAGCCACTGGGGAAGTGTGGGGAAAGGGGAGGGCAGATCTCAAGGGCATATAGGTGCAAGTGCTCAC
Source organism: Numenius arquata (assembly GCF_964106895.1). Taxonomy (NCBI): domain Eukaryota; kingdom Metazoa; phylum Chordata; class Aves; order Charadriiformes; family Scolopacidae; genus Numenius; species Numenius arquata. The sequence continues at coordinate 73,037,773 of NC_133579.1, read as the reverse complement.
CGTCGGTTCAGCTGCTCCATTTGCTGTACGGAGCCAGACCGGTGGATCCCGTCTGGCGTTGCTGCGGCTGTGGGGCGCTGCCATGTCGTGGTTCGGTTGACATGATCAACGTAGAATACCCTCCCGTGGCTGTCTATCCGAGCTTCCCAATCTAGGGTTGGAAAAAAAGGAAGGAGTGATGCTGTCAGTGTAATGCCTTCCAGACAACCTAAATGCGGAAGATCGATCTACACACACATACGTACATATACACAGACAGGATATATACACACGAGAGATACTCTATATATATAGTCTACATGCGTGCAATATACATTATGTGTATATATTCAAAGTATACATTCAAATGTGTATATTTTTTATGTGCTTGTCTCTATGTATGTATATGCAGTATATGCATATACATAAACATTTCACACACAGCACATACGTAGCCTATGGAATTCACTACCATAGACTACAAAAAACAAGTGACATAGTGGCTACGTTTTTCAAAGGGCTGGATAATTTTACAATTAGTAATACTAATTGGCTGGATTCATTGCAGGTCAAGGCAGCCACATAGAACCAACGCTTAGTAGAAAAGGATTGTATCGGAAATAATATGGCAAATCCCATGTTTTGGGGTTTTTTTTGTTATGTTTCAGAAAAGACATGTTTCATTTCTCTCTTTTTTATAAAGTGGCTTCAAAGGATACCATACAGCAATTAAAGGCTCCCCTGAAAACTGATCACAGCCTGGTTGGATATATCCTTAGAGAAATCTCAGTAAACAGATGAGAATCATAACTCTACTGCTCTGGCGAATGCCACCTAGACTGAAAGTTTGCAGCATAATATTGAGCCTTCCATCACTATTGTTTCCTACTAATATTTAAGTTGTCCCATGATTGAAAACTAAAAGTTATTTGGTATATGATGGCTTGTGGAAAATGGAAATGTTGATAAAAAAAGTGTTTGGAACGGGAGAAATTCAGAAGTGAGTTAGCTAGCAAAGCCACACATCAAATTGATTGGAATGTATGGACTAGTGATATAAATTAGACTTGCTAGCTTCATATTTCTACACGACCCATCAGCTGATGACATACCTATGTAAATATATGCACATAGTTTCTACATGTTTATATACAAACCTCACTCACATTCACACACAAATCCACATATGGTGATTACCTTTGGGGCAAAACACTTCCTCTTATTCCCATACTCTTACTATGATACCCTCCTCCCTGATGAGTCCATTCCTTCTTCTATGGTTTTCTATGATCAAATTCAAGATCAGCTGGATTTCATAGTTTACGTATTTTATCTGCTGCTCTCTAAGAATAGGGCTGAAATTGTACCTCTTCCTGCTGTGTCTGGAAACCAGTTCCTGACCAGTTCCCGTCCCCTGGAATGCTAGCCCTGGCTAAACTCAGTTCCCATACTTGGGCTAGTCCTAGCCAAGTGTAGGCTGTCTAAAGTCTATGGCTGGCTGCACCTGAGACGTTAGTCCCACAAACCTTAAAAGACGGGCACTGGGAGTCCTTGGACGAATTTTCTCTAAATGTCCAAAACAACAAGAGCCATATGCATATGCATTATTTCTTTCAAAGCTGGCTGTAAGTACCTCAGTCCTTACAGATGCAAAACTTATAGTTACACCATGGGTAGACACACAGTGTTCCTCACTGTGAACATCACTATATAACTTTAAGGAGAACACTCTCTCTTCCTCCCACCAGGAAGAAACTCCCTAAAGTTTCCCAAGGATGTTGTAGCTGTTTCAAGGACAGCTTTGTGAAAACAATGCCTGAAACAAAAGACAGTGAAAAACAGCACGTCAAGTACACCAGATCCACATGGAAGGAAATCAGACTGACACATAAGGCAGGCCGATGGCCAGAGCCCTGCTGGGCATGCTGTCACGGCTGGCAGGTGTACCACCGTGGGCGGGGAATGGTCCTTCTGGAGTTATGCATTTTCTGCAACATCCTCAAGGAAATAATCTTGGCCAGATGAAAGGTGACACGGTGTACCTCAACATTATGAAGATCTTCATTTTCCTTGCTGTTGTCTGGCACAGGACAGATCCTAGCCCTCACCCCACACTATTGTAATATACATGAAACAAGAGTAATAAGTTTGATGGATAATTAGAAGCTTGTAGGCAATGCTGTAGAGCCATACTCTAGACAGCTTGCAGAAGACACCAACTGGTCATATTGGTCTGAAGTCTGCTGATGGACACTTAGTAAGAATAATACTACCCAAACACCCAGTCAAACAAGGGCTTCTCATAGTCCAGCCCTATGCACTACTGGCTCTAGAGGGTATGTTGCAGAGTCTCTCTAATTAAATGCATAAGCATCCTAGGCTCCTAAGCATAATACTTAGAAATCTAGGAGCAATGACACTTGTCCAGAGCTTGGAGATCACAGTGAAAACATCAGGTCAGGATCACGCAGTCTGAATTAGAACTCCAGGAAGGCTGTCTCCGTTGGATGTATCAGACATGATACATGGATGTATGAACAGACATGAACGACATCTGTGCTTTATTCATTGCTTTATGGGTATATACACCTAAAACCATGGGCTGACACTTGCATCGGCACGCTAAGATATTAGGAACTGTGTGTCCCGGGGCTTTTGAGAAACCTGTAAAAATACTGCTCCTTGAAACAGCATTTCTAATCAGCTGAATACCTCTTCTTTTATTTTGGTCATCTGGGAAGACAGTCAGAGGGTGGCAGGTGCCGATACTCTCATTGTACGCAGGTGGCAGGTGGCCCTTCTGCCTTCCCACAAGACAACATGTAAGTCACACAAGTCACTGAAGCTGCGTGTGATTCCAGATTTGCAGACAGATGGATGGTTACCGTCACAGAGAGACGAAGAGGCTGACAGGTGAACTGACAGACAGAACTCTGCTTCTGAGCTGTGCTGAAGTTCCTTCACGCTACTTCAGGGGCGTCGGTGATGTAGGAAGCAGCCAAATCTCCTCAGGGTCTTTTGTTTTTCAGGCAAAATAAGACTGTGACTACAAGAGAGACTAACCTCCATCTAACCTTCACAGTAAAACCATGCTGGAGCACAGGCTGGAGACAGGACTGGTTCTGTTCTCTAGTGATCCCCCTCCATCAGCCAAGTCATATTTCACAGCAACCTCTGAAACTGCTCTGATTTATACCAAACACGCAACTTTTTTTTTGTTTTGTTTTGTTTTTTCTCTGGCAGGACCATAATCCTGGCGGGGCAAAGTAAATACGCGGTCTTTTCCTTTCCACGCTCAGCCACACCTTCGGCAAAGAGCAGCTCTGAGCTGGGCACATGTATTTTTCTTGGCTTCAGTTCTGTAGGGTTCCCAGCAAACACACGCATAACAAGGGGTGACTTAATGCCGTCACGAGGCCATACAAACTCTGCAAATCTTCTGTCGATCTCGTATAGGCCTTAACATTCAGACCGGTCGTTATGCCATTCCCACATAAATAATGAATCTGTTCTACCTTACTTTCCTAAATAAAACTGTCTGAAATGAAATTTCTTCCCTGAGACCAGCTGTTGTGGGGTTACGATGAAACAAAATTACTCAGAAAATCATTCAAAAGACAAAGACGACTGTCCAGAAGATTCCCCGCGGCTGAAGTAAAACTATTCAAGGCTGAACTTGCAGCACTGGCAAGTTATCTTCAACTTCACTTATGGACAGAAGCTAATGCTGCATGTGAGAAGTAAGCCAGGTCTGAGCATATAACTCAGGTTTAAAATATAAAGTTTCTTCCTTTCACACCATTGAAAACTATTTATAGAATCACAGAATCATCTAGGTTGGAAAAGACCCTTGGGATCATCGAGTCCAACCATCTACCCTACTCTAGGATTATGAGGCACAATACTAGGATATATTACTTATCTAGGATTATGAGGCATCAAAGGCACTGAGATAGTGATACTGAATGCTAAAAGAAGAAACATTTCTAGATTAAGGCCATAGCTTTCATTTTGAAACTACCTTAAAATTTCATGGAGAGTTTTTGGAAATAGGCTTCCTAGGCGATACTATCCAATTCAACTTTTTTTCCCCAAAAAATTAACTTAGTACAGTCGATTCCCATTAAGATCAATATATTTAAGCCCACGGTGTCAGCCTTTATTGTAAAAATGATGTTATATGCAAATGCTAAAATAAAATTCTACAAAGGGATATCACTTCTGCACTGTATCGTGACAAAGGGCGTTTTGTGTCCTTAAACCCTTTTGTGAAAGCACTTGGGAAAACCAATGGTAGAAATACTTGCTTTTTGAGGATAATTATAAGAAAGAAGACAGATGGATTGGTGATGGAAGAATACGGAACAGGTTCACAGTTTGTTTTGTTTACCTGAGCTGGTGTCAGTGTCCTATCATTAAGTGATCTAATGGGGAATGTGCTTTGTTCACGAAGTGTTGAGGGAAGAGCGGGAGGAAGAGAAACATTTGCCTGTTACAGAGGTAACCGTTCCCATTTCATCATTCACTGGCAAGCCACAGTGGGACTCTAATAAGGCTGCACTGGGCTAAAGGCATTTGAACCATTCATGCTACTGTGCAGCTGACGCCACCATTGGGGTTATTTTCAGCTTAGGGAATACTGGCAGCGTGGTTGGTAAATGATGAATTATTTGTCAAGGGCACCGTAGGCCAAATAAGTGTGTTCCCTACTAGGGCTTTGCAAAAAAAAAAAAAAAAAAAAAAAGAGTGCTTTGTTTATACGCCTGGTTGTTCTTCTGAGGCACCGCACATTTTAGGCTGTTAAATCATGTGCTGAAGTCGCAGGGTGTTCAGCAGCGCGTTGCAGGGCACAGAGTGCGCTCTGCTGGGCACTTAACGCCAATGCAAAAATCAGGGTAATCCTCCAGGAATACACAAGGGAAAGGCTACAGAGACAGGTGAAAACATCTCCAGCAGTTGATTCAGTGGTAAAAATCCCATATTATCAGCCTGCTAACCAATCACACTACTTAGGACCCTCTCATTTTGATCCAACACAACTGCAGACGCCTTTACAGTCCACAATGAACATAAAATTCAATTATTACCAAAGCCAAAGACAGTACAACAAGACGACTCTACGTAAACTGCCTTTTTCCAGCTTCTGCTGGTTTTGCTCAGATTTGGACCTGCCCGTCCCAGGAGCATCCTGACTGTGAAAGGGTTCCTGCTGGACCTGCAAGCAGAGCTGACAGACCACAGGGATTGCCATCCCAAATCATCTTTGAAGTTGGTAATGGAAAACCTGGAGACAAACATCGTAGAAAAATCAGAGTGCTTTGCTGATACATCACCCAGAAAGCTTTATAGTAAGGTTTCTGGCACGCCTGTCAGATACCCACTCGTCCCAGTCTAAACGTGTTGACTGGAAACAGGGAAGTATTCTTTTCATTTTATGGTAGCTAAGGAAGAAGACGGACCAAGGCAGAGGGGGGTTATGGAGCTTGTCCAAAACAACATGACAACACTTGAAGTCAGGATCAAATAAGGGAAACAAAAGGGCGTATTGCTTGGGTTCTGGAGAACGTATATACAGAACAGATGGGGTTATTTAGAAAGACATACTGACCTCTACACTGTTTGAGTTAACAGGAAAAGCTGAAAAATGCAATAAGTTAAAAAAACTAAAGCTTACTTGGTGGAAGAGGCTCATCGATAGTTGGGTAGTGATGATGGTCAGGCCTCAGAGAAGGAAGCTGGCTGACTGGCTGAGAATTATGGAGTAAAGGACAATCACCTACGGACGAGATATTCAAGACATTGACAGTCATTCACTGTTTTCACAATGTGGTTAAAAAAATGTGCTTCTGTAAAACAAGTGATTATTTTTTTAACATGTTAGTCTGGTGTACTAGCAGCTCTGGTTATTCCTACTTGCAGGCACTCTTTTAATAACAACTCATATGCCAAAGAATTATTAAAATAATGCAGTCAAGGCTCTGATCTTGGGTTCGAGTCAATGCTAAACTATTATGGGCCAGATTCTGGACTCATAGACACACAAGTGTAAGCGAGAGAAGAATCAGGCTTGATCTCTGAGAAATACTGTGCATGTACAACCAAACTCAAGCTTCTGCAGAAATTGGCAGGAACGTGCAAAATCCCGGTTCCAACTTTTAATTCATCCCATCAGTGGAATACGAGGCTAAAAGCTGCCTTGGGTCTTTCTCTGCTTTTCCAAAAGATCAATGGCTGTATAAACGGACAGGAATGGCAGGATTTTGCAGTCCCTGCAAAGCAGAAGAACATCCCCTTCTATAGGTATTTTTCAAAATTCAAAGAGTCCATCTTGGGTGGAAGGAGGGAAAATGAGAGAAGGACCAGAAACAGGTAGAGACAGGTGGTAGAAGAGGAGGACAAAAGATAGTGAGACATAGTCAGGATCCGAGATAAAGAAGAAAGACCTGAGGTACAGAAGAGGGAAAGTAGGAGGAGAGACACACAGCAGACAGTGCAGAGGAAGTTTTTAAATGCTAACATTGTGTATATGTCTATATATCCAAATATGAAATAAAAGAAATTAAGCAAATGTCCAAACTCATGTTCTCTTGAAAGAACAAGTAACTTAAGATCCAGTCAATGTTTATAGAATCCTTTAAGAAACTAAGAAGTTTTAGTGTAGGGATGAAAAAGCATTCCTTCTCTTAGACGTAACTGTGAGAATAAGGAACCCGCATGTTAAAACTTCACAGATTCCAGAATTAAGATTCCTTCTTGGTCTGTCCTTAAAACCTTAGAAACCAGGACAATTTACCCTACTAATGGAGACATTTTCATATTGTATGGTAACAGTTTTTCACTACAACCTCCAGCTCCAGGTGGGCCTGTTAACAATCTGAATTGCATGAATATAACATTTACACACATCAGAAAGATGCGGCTTACGGAAAAAATATACTTAGCATTTCCAACATCACCAGAAAATTACACAAAGATACTTCAAAATGAAAAATCAGACCATCCTGCTAAGCCAAGCTCGCTGTGGGCTGGCTGGTTTACCCGTCTTTAATATTAGAATCTTAATAGCGTGAGTATTTTGTAAAAAAACCAAACATGTTAACTATGGAATGTAAAAAAAAACATTAACCAAAAAAGTATGTTTTTGCTTTAAACAATCAACAGCTAGGAGGCAGAAGCCAATTTTGTATAAAACCGTAAAAAAAAAAAATCTCACACCATCCAGAAGTGAGAAAAATCGCTTCGAAAAAAATACTCCCTCTTCTAGGTGCTCTGATGATACCGTATGGCCTGTTAAATGTCTTCATTAAACCCCTTGTGTATAGGCGTAGCTCACAGCCGCATCTGCTGCATGTTTTGAACAGACAGCAGAGTTATGGAAGTCATTACTCAGTGCTAAAAGCCCGTCTCTCATAGCCTTAAAAGCTGTGCTACAGCTACAGGTGTTGTAGCACCAACTACCAGATCATTCCATCTTTTTTTTATTTTTTATTTTTCTTTACTTACCTCACCATAATTGACTCTCCCCTAGTCAAGATAGTTACGCCAAGCCAGCGGAAGCATGGTAGTACCAGTCACCTGGAGTGGATGGAGGTGACCACATCTACTGTATTTGTAACAGCTGCCAAGTCATGAGGAATTACTGAGGCGCCCTCCGTGACATCAGAAGGGCGCTAAGAGCCGGGATGCCCTTCAGACATACTCTCTCTCAACTACTCAAAGCAAAGCCACCGTGAACACTGCAGTGCCCTTTACACAGGGCTCAAGGGGCACAGTGTCGGAGCTGTACTGAATCCATACGCAGAAGAAACCCTCTCCCCTCTCAAAAGTACACACAGTCCAAAATAACCATCAGATCTCTCTCTCTCACACCCCCGCCCCATAGGTATACTTGCACACGAACACTGTCCACACGCAAGGACCCTCGCCAGCAAAGAAGGAAACTGCGGGTTTCTATACCTCTATGCACTTCTGAGAATTTAAATCTTTGGGGTAGATTCTGCTCCGCAGAGCGAACAATTGCCTACACCCAGCTGCCTACAAAGTCTTTAGCACAGTCCAGGAGGTAAGGCCACCCTCGCACCTCTCTCTCTGCTGGAGCAAAGCCTGTGCCAGTGGAAAGTGAGGGTAAATAAATTGGGAATGGAGAAGGAAAAGATAGAAGGATGCTTTGGTTGGGGTTTCCCAGTGATTCCCAAACATGTTATCCTTTTGGTGCGTTTTAATTTGGTGTCCCTTAGAGAGGGAGACAGATGACCCAGGATTTGGGAATGCAGTAACTACCTATCGACCTTGCTGCGTACTCCGTAGCTGCTGCTGGGGCCTCTACTTCTTTAGCTGGAGAAGAATGATACACTAGCTTAAGAAAAGATGAGTGATCACCCTTCACCTAACTCCATGTGACATAAAATGAGTTACCAAAGGGAGAAATTTAATGGAATGGTTTGGAGGGATTGGGAAAAAGAGTACCTAAATTACAAAGACCAAAAAAAAAAGTTCTTAAGTATGTTTTATCTCTAGAATAGGATAAACAGATCAGAATTATGTTCAATAAATTTTCAAATCACCTAAGAAAAAAATATATCTCTGTTGAGTTGCCCTATTGTCTGTGAAACCTGAGGTACATTTGTTTGATACCTGGGGAATTGGAATAAACAGGGCTAGAAAACTGGGTTCTCCACGCTTATGACTGTGCAGGGCTACCAATCACATAGGGACACTGGCCCAGATTTTTAGCTGGCGTAAATCAGCATATCTGCCCCTTGACAAACACAAGCTGGTCCTCTCAGTGACTATCAGAGACATGGCAGCACATCGGATATGTGAAATGGAACAATCCCAGGAAATAAAGAATGAGTTGGTGGATGTGATAATGCTCATCTGTCACATAACTACAGGAGCTAATCTTGATTTTATAATGATGCACTGTCCTGGTTTTAGTGGCCAGCCCAGCCCAAACCACGATGTGCATGTATATCTACAGGAATCCATATATACAGATCCCCATCTGATTTATTTGGTTTTGCTGGGATTTTTATGGACAGGCTCAATTATCCAACCCTCCGTGATACCTGGCCCAGCTCACAGCCCCCAGATTTGCAAGAAATAAACCGTGAGCTATCTGAAACCTCGATTATCTGATGCCTTCCGCGACATCTAGATAATCAGGGTTGCTCAGCGCATCGATTCTCAGGATCTAACCTTCTCTTCTGCTGCTTGGACCTGCTATTGGGGTGTCTAGACTCTCTGTGGCTCTTTGTGGATTCCCACCATGAGCTACTAGTTCATCTGGCCACTGGGAGGAGCCATCCACTTGCTCCCTGTCCAGCTCAGGGCTCTGTACTGAATCTGGCACTGACTCAAAAGCACTGTTCTCCTCCTCCTCATCATCCTGTGAGGAAAAGACCGTGCTTTCAGAAATCTTTGCACTGTCGACGGAGGAGAAGCGGGTATGGCTGGAGAAGCGATTGTTACTGTCGTAACAGGAGGTGCTGTAGCAAGAAGTGCTGTAGCAGGAGGTACTGTAGCAGGAGGTGCTGTAGCAAGAGGGGCTGTAGCAAGAGGTGTCACACGCATCGCATTCATTGTCACCATTGGGCCTGGAGCTCGACTCGCTCTCGCTTCCTGTCCTTGGGTGTTCCCCATCCAACAGCCCATCATTTAAGTCAGAGAGTTGCTCATCCAAGGTCCCAGGAGGCACCGTGCACTGGCTGAAGTTCTCTTCAGCCTCGTTTTCCAGAGGAGGCTCTGCTGCCACTGTCTCACTCTCACTAACCACCTCCTTCTCCAACGCCTCCTTGACTGTAGACTCCTCATCGTTCTCCCCACCGTTGCCACCATCTTGCTCTTCCTCCCCATCGCTGCTCATCTGTGCTGAGGGCAGGCTGTGGAGCAGGTTGTGGATCCGTATGTAGTGCGTGCGAGGAGTCTCTGGCTCACCGCAAGCTGAAGCTATGACCGTTTCAAGTTCAGACACAGGCAGGGAACACGGCCTGTTTTTTCTCTTTGCTGTGGTCCTCAGTTGTAGCTTGTTGTCTTCCTCCTCCTGGGCCGAAGCCCCTTCTTCTTCCTGACTCTTCTCCAGGTCCTTGCCAGCATGCGCATCTGCACTCACCTCATCAATATCTAATGTTTCTATGCTGGTCAAGACTCCACCATCTGCCTGAGTACCAGAATCGGCTTTGTTATTTTCCCTAACTTCAGTCTCAGGAGGAGACATGCAAGCCAGCAGAGCCAGCTGCTCCGTGAGGTCCGTAGCACTCAAAGACGGCAGCACTTCTCCTGGGATGGATTCCAAGGGCTCAGGAACTGGCACCGCATCAACCTCCCCATCTCCTGCTAGCTCTTCATTTAAGCTGTTCTGGTTGACTTCCCCAGGTGGTTTGACAGCCCCTGGGCTATCGACACCGTTCACACTGTATCCATTTAGCTGTTCTGGAGCTGTACTTTCTGAGGTCACTGTGTTGATGCATGGAGGCTCACCGAGGCTTTCCTCCGTGGGGTTGTTCACAGGGCTTTCCTGGAGGTCAGCTGGCTCAGGATCTGCACTAATGGAGACCTCTTCATCATCTGTACGAGATAGGAAAAGAAATTACTTACTCCTTTAACAAGAAGTGTTGACTGAACCAGAAGCGTGGCTGTGGGGGCACAGGCACCCACAGCAATCTGAGAAAATTAAAAGCATAAATTACAGTGCAAAATGAGTGGGCAACTGAGCAACTACCAAGAAATACTGATTATTTTTTTTTCTTTTGCTAGGCAGTCTTTGTACAGTGGATTCAACAATCATGGGGTTTACTCATGGTGGTAATCTGTATGCAGCACCTTGCCTCCCTGCAACATAACCTGAAGGTAACACCTTCTTGAAACTCCTCTTTGAGCCAACAGGAACTGGAGGGAATAACAGGGAAATGGCAAGGAAGCCTTTCCTGAGGTTTTAATGACATTTTTCTTGTTACGTCGGAGCTGACGGAACTCCACAACAGAGAACTTAAAAAGCTAATTTTCACACCCCTGAAAGGTGGAAACTTTTCCCCAGACATCCTATGATGTGATCTTCACCTGTACCACCTCCTCCCAAATGCTAGACAACCTAGGCTCTTTCATGCCATTCAAATGGTCAAAAGACAGAAGTCAGGGTTTTCCAGCAAGGGGCAGGTCATGATTTCCAACCATGAATGCAGCTGCTGTTGGCTTGACAAAGGGTACCTGAGAGGGCACTACCACAGAGGCAAAAAGTCCCTGAGGAATTCTATTTAGACTTTGACATGAAAACCAAGGTTCGAACTTACACCATCATGACTTCCTCGTAACTACAAGAGAACGTGAACCAAAACCGAACCGAAACCAAACCAAAAGGAAGGGAAGGAGGGGAACACTGAATTACTTTTTGGTTTACTTTTTTTTTCTTAAAAATAATCAAAATGAGAAAGTTCCTAATCATATCTACTGTTACATTCTCCATTTTTACTTATGAAGTGGTCAAATGCAGATGACTCTACATACAACAGCCCATGTTGCACATCCCCAGGACAGGTGATAGAGCAGAAGATGAGACTTTCATTTTCTACCCTCTTCTCTCCCAGTGATGAGGTCAAATATTTGAAGCAGCCAAGAAAACAGGGATACAAGACACCGGTAGCTCTAAGCTAAGGGGAAACAGGGAAGAAGTTGCGACTCACGATGCATCCTGTGATTGGGGACTTCATACACTTTCCTTTGCTCATGACTGCACCTAAAGTCCCAGAGCAGTCAGGAACGAATTCAGATTCTGAGGAGAAAGAATGCAAAGCAAAAAAAAAAAAGATCTAGATAAATGATGGGTTAAGATTAAGACTTACCTGGATGGATGGAAGAAGTTATCTCAAATCGGAACTGCAGCTGGCCACTGACATGATCTGTAGGAAGCCTGCGACCCAGAGTGTAGCTTACAACCCTGTCCCTGAAAGAAAACAAATATCGTCACAATAGACTATAACCTACCCGATGTCTAGTGTGCATAGATAAAGCTGCTGTGTCCTACAAAAATACATAATGGTTTTCAAAGGCTATTTAACCCAGCCATGAGGGCATGTTGACTTGCATACAAGAGAACGAATGGCAGAGAAGGAGAGGACAATGTCTTCAATTACAATGGAACAGCTGAGTCAGTGAATAAGACAGGCTTCTGGTATACACGAGCACGTATGTATATATAGAGAGAGAACGGTGGGAATGGAACTTCTGCAGTATGGGTATGAAAATATTGACATGGGAAGCAAACAACTCCCACTTCAGCTATTGTAACAAGACTTCACTTCCCTGCTCATCTGACCATATCTACCCTTCTGTAGAATCTCGCATTTCTGTATCTCCTTCCCTTCACCATCTGCATGAAATTCAGCTTTCCTGGCCTTTCTTTCAAAATCCTGTACAGGCCAGTCCCCGCTTACCACCTTCTCTTTTCAAACTGGCTGAATGACTGCTCTTCATCTCTTTCCACCCCTCTTACCTCTATGAAGCTGAAATACCAGGAGAACACCTTCCTGACAAGGTTGATCAATGACTCCATTCTGTCCTTGTGCAGGTCCCTCCCTTTGCCACACTTCATCCACCCCTCAGAACAGAATGAAACTATAGAAGAGATTAACTTCCCAGCTGCCCAAAATGAGGCTGAATCAATGTTTGCAAAGCAATTTTTTTTTTTGAGTGTAAAGGGTTCAACTGAAGAGTAATATTTATACATCTTTTGAAGAAACATAGTTCACTTCCAGTGGGGCCCATTATATTTGGTAGGATAGTTTCACATGCATCAGAAACTCATAAAAATGAGACAATCTCAAGATTTGTGTATGATCTTTCCCAACTTGTGTGTATGTGTACTTCTCATTGAGCTTGCCTGAGATTTAAAAGCCACTGTGGTATTAAAACTAAGCCAGATCTAGGTGCAGGTTGGAGGCCCTGCTCTTGGCAAAGTATATCCTTAGATATACGGTGTTTACAACAAGGAAGTAAAATAGGAAGATACAATCAGAAGATGGTGAGAAATCTTCTCGTATAGAGGGAAGCCAATGATATCAGTTATAGGGCTCTACCTTCCCCAAGCTGTTCTTTTCCATCTGGTTTCTAAGAAGCTACTCCATCTTCCCTACTTGAGAAACAGGGAGGTAGCTTAGTCCCTTCTGGCAGATTCAGCTGTCAATATCTCAGCCAGTTTCTGGACCAGCTGTTCAAAACCACTTCCAACAAGCTCAGCTTCCCGCTGTTCTGCTGAATCGAGATGCAATTTTCAGAAATGCCTTCTTGGAAACTGCATTGCGTATGCTCTCCTCAGGAGATGACTCTTTCTCTCCCTGCTCCTCAAGGTCTGAACCTTAAAAGTTTAGAGCCAACTGTTTGGCTTTTTCCAAATACCATACATGTTCCTCAAATTGGTTTGTGTTACTTTGACAGCATATACCTTCCCAGGACTTTCACGTAAAGGGGAAGCAGGGCAGGGATGGTGAGCTCAAGTGAGCTGGTTATTCCTTGGCAGCAGGGTAGGGTCATAAAGGTTTAGTTACAACATGCCACATTTTTTTTTTTTTTAAATAATATTTCCACTGTCCAGAAATTAAAGGGAGAAGGAACAGATCTGGCATGATTTTAGTTCACAGGTAATTCCCTGAAACATGAAAAACAGCCTGTTGATAACATTAAAAGAATACTCAAATTGAAAATATTGCACTCTCCAGATTCGCAGCCATGATACCAAAACAGTTTTCTTTCTAAATGCCAGCTCTCACTTTTCAAAATGCAATGGACAGGGTTACAGAGGGAACTCTTTCTCTGGCCCGTAGTCCTGTAAATTCTAATTAAGACCAACATCATTCATCAGACAACTGTCAGTTTAATAACTCCCCTCAATATCATTATATCACTATAATGATATATCACCAGGGACTTCAAAACAGCAACACGCTCATTAAACAACAGAAAGCAGCATAAGCAGCGAATTTACCCTATGGCATGTCTTTCCAAGAGGCGTTGCACTGGCATAGAGAGTTTTCCCAGGAAACGCTTGATGATCGGTCGGCTCTTTGCAAATTTGTCTTTAACTTCTATTTCCAGGACATCCGTGGGCAGGGAGACAAAGCTGAATTGCTGCAATAAAGGAAGAGCACAAAACATGAAGCCGGTGGCCAGACCACAACACCACACAGCTGCCAGTGGCTTATTGACTTCTGTATGTCTTTGGACAGAAACAGTCCGTGGATTCCAAAGGCATAGGCCTGCAAAATTAAAAGAGCTTGGCCTCAAAGCAGGCAGGTGAAAACACCCTATAGGTATCACATAATACTGCAGAATCAGGCTTGGGGAATGCAGGAATTTCATTTATTCATGTCATGGTAGCATCCAGACACTTTAAACAAGGCTTGCTGATAGTAAGGACACCTGCAGAAATGTAATGAACTCCGCCCTAGCAATGATTATTGATCTAAATGTAATTGCACAGATTATGTTCATCCCTTTCCCCCTTCCCCAAATTCTAAAAACTTTAAATAGCTGTGTGTAAGTACAACTGAACTGGCAGTCTGGAGAGACACTCAGTCAGCATTTCCCTCCAAGTGACATAAGTCCTCTTTGCGTTTGACTGGCTGTTTCTGGTACCTCAGCTGTGAAGCACACCTCAGCTAGTGAGAAGCGAGGACCTGGTGAGGTGAAGAATACACGATCAGAGTTTCCAGATACATCTTGAAATCTCTCCATCTCTCCCGCATCCCTGCCCCAGCTTAAAAAGGAAAAAGTCCAAACAGACTGTTTATTTGGATTAATCTCCTAACCTGGTTCCCAGCACGACCCTACAGCGAGCTAAACCAGAAGGTAAGCCACGGCACAGAACAAATCATACTGGGGAAGATAGGAACGGCACCATCTAAAACTACTGTTGTCACCAAGTGCTTTGAAACCTGTGACCACCACCTCAGCTGATCTGGTTTTAAGAACACCTATTTTTATTTATAATTAATGTTTCAATAAGCTTTTAGAGACTGTGTGCATGCAAACCTGAGGCAGGAACAAGGAGGGTGATATTTTAGGTTGTAGGAGCAAGGAAGTCCATGCGTACAGCTTCCAAGCATGGGAGCGTTGGGACGCCTGGAGATGTCGGGATCTCCCCGTAGAGAAAGCAAAGCTCTATTTAGGAATAATACTGAAAAGCAAATGTATTAGATAACTTGGCCTTGCTTGCTCCTAGATTGGCTAAACTCAGTAAAGACTGAGAGCTGGTGACATAGGTCATTGAATCCTTTTTCCAAACACATCTGCTACTGCTAGAATATCATCAATCAAAAAAAGCACATCTCTGCTGTGGTGAGCCATCGCAGAAAAACCGTTAAGGCTGCCGTTCACCTAACTGAAAGGTCAATATTGAACTGGAAGACAACTTCTGTAGTAAGTGAACATCGAGATGGATGAAAGGATTTTCTAGCTTTCCTGCTGCCAAAACCAATCTTGACAACAGAATCATGCTCTGGGTTATGGAGGCTTGGAGTTAAGCCCCAAATTGCTTGCTCTATTGAATCATGATCTAATTTTCAGAAATAGTCAGTTCAAACAGCTTCAAGCGAAACCAATGCGAGTGGGATATTCCGCTAATCAGGCCTTGCAAAAATGCAAATAATCAGAGAAATACGATTCAAGTAACAGCTAAAGCATTATTTTTTTTCTCATTTTCTTCTACATCTCTGCAACAGGTTACCTAAGAGGCTAAGTGTACCAAACGGGAGAACATTCATTCCACCTGTATATTGAAAGTTGCTTTATAAAAATAAGTTGTACTGCCATTACTGTTTCATCTGCTAAAAACCTCGGGTAACTGCCACTTCATGACACTTACAAAGAAAGCAGAAGGGAATTAACTTTTAACTGAATGATGTTATTGTAACGTACAGCAATTTGCCATTTAATGAATTCTCCATTATTATGCTATTCACGGAATTGTCAGAGTTGGAAGGGACCTCTAGAGACCATCTAGTCCAACTCCCTGCTAAAGCAGGGTTGCCCAGAGCACATCACTCAGGATGGCATCAAGGCAGGTCTTGAAGATCTCCAGAGAAGGGGACTCCACGACCTCCCTGGGCAGCCTCTTCCAGGGCTCTGGCACCCTCACCGGAAAGGTTTTTCTCATATTTGAATGGAGCTTCCTATGTTCCAGCTTGTGCCCATTGCCCTTCGTCCTGTCACTGGGAAAAGAGTCCAGCTCCATCCTTCAACCCACCCTTTAGATACTTGTAAGCATTAATAAGGTCTCCCCTCAGCCTTCTCTTCTCCAGGCTAAAGAGCCCCAGCTCTCTCAGCCTTTCCTCATCAGGGAGATGCTCCCATCCCTCCATCATCCTAGTTGCCCTATGCTGGACTCTCTCCAGTAGTTCCCTGTCTCTCTTGAACTGGGGAGCCCAGAACTAGATTCCAGTTGTGGCCTCACACACACACACAGGTGAAGACTGAACTGTTCATAAGTGGAAAGTAAAACATAGGTTAATGATCTGCACCTTCCTGTGCTACTAACATTTTGCCTTCTGGTACAGCTCTGAGGTAAATCAGAATCTTCTTGGACATTTGTTTCCATAAAATCAGGTGGAAACAAGCCTGACAGTTCCTTCCTTGCACAGGAAACACACTGACATTTTCCAGAGCAACTATCAGCACCTGAGTGGAGATCACAGATGCATGGAGCATGGCGTGTTGCAATCAGCCAATGGAAATGTCCTTTTTTCCTTGAACGGCAGTGCCTCTCAGATGTGCAAACACAGGAATAAGGATGTAAAATCAAATTGTGTCCTGATTTCATCACCTGCCAACCACATTGCATTTGGGGATACTGCAAGGATACTCCTGGATACCCCAGGAGACTGCCCTGGGACCAGCCCCTGGTCTATGGTCACAGTTGCCAAATGCTTCGGCTAGGAGAATGTTCTGACACGTAGAAACAGCAGCATTTTGGAAATACAATCAAGCCTTTAAGACCAGAACCATCCTGTGACAAAGAGCTCAAAGGTTTTGCCAACTGCAGTTTGAGATCAGAAGTGAAATCAGTGAAATGGGTTTGGAGACAGCTTGTAAAATAGTGAGGATTTTACTTTCCATCATCTAAGTACTCGCTCCTGCTGCTGCTCTCATCTAGTTTAATCCTAAAGGAGCAGGATTTTTCTAAGGCAATCCCTGACTGTGGATGCCTCAGGCTCAGGCCATCCACACTGAAAAGCCCAAAGGAATCCTTGTTTGCAGAACACTTGGGCCTCTGACCCTTTGAAAAAATGGATCCCAGGAAAACAACTAGGTTTGAGAACTCAAAAACTTACAAATTCATTTTCAAAAATCACCAATCACTTTTGAAAATATGCAGGTTTTTGTGATATTCGGAGATGGGAGTGTCGTCTCTGGATGTGGAAGCAAATCACCATCAAATTCTAGTTTCCCCTCTCTTCCTTCACCTTCTTTCCTGACAAGTGCCAGCCCCTGCACCTCAGAACCACAGAATGATATGGGGCTGGAAGGGACCTCTGGAGATCACCTAGTCCAACTCCCCTGCCAAAGGAGGTCCATCCAGAGCAGGTCGCACAGGAACGTGTCCAGGTGGGTTTGGAATGTCTCCAGAGAAGGAGACTCCACCGCCTCTCTGGGCAGCCTCTGCCAGGGCTCTGCCACCCTCAAAGGAAAGAAGTTCCTCCTCATGTTGAGATGGAACTTCTTGTGTTCAAGTTTGTGACCATTACCCCTTGTCCTGTCCCTGGGCACCACTGAAAAAAGCCTGGCTCCATCCTCCTGAGACCCTCCCTTTAAGTATTTATAAGCATTGATCAGATCCTCCCTCAGTCTTCTCTTCTCCAGACTAAAAAGACCCAAGTCCCTCAGCCTTTCCTCCTGAGAGAGATGCTCCAGGCCCCTCATCATCTTTGTAGCCCTCTGCTCTACCCTCTCCAGAAGCTCCCTGTCCTCAGCCACAAAGCATCGGCTGCATTTACACCATTCAAAGACTCAGCCTTTACCACCCGATCTATCTGGAACAGAGAGGACCCCGCGTTTCATGGTCGCCTCCAATATAACTAACATAACCCAGCAGAAATACATTACTGCTGGAAGAAACCACATCCTTTCCTTGCCTAATATTTGCTAATTTTCACACAGCAACGGCCAGTTTGTGAGAGTGACAGCGCAAGCTTCACATCTAAGTTAAAAAGAAAAAAAAAAAAAGAAAAAAAAAGACACCGATTAAAAATTCTGCAGTACCCTGGGGTTCATACTCAGTGATGTTGTGATTAATAATTCATCCCAAGGAGGGGAGAGAAAAGGAGGCTATAAGATCACACCGGAGGATAAAAATCGACTCTCTTCAGGATGAGGGAAGTTTAATGTGGCTTCTTCCACGTGCCCACAAACGACACCGCTGATAACCAGAAGTGCAGCATTTTAAGAATAAGTCTGCTGCCATTTTTTGATGTTACTATTACAATTTTTACTGTAAGTCTTCCATTATTTGGAAGCTTTCTTACGATCACAACTCTTACTGTTACAGAATTAATTTAGAAATTAAGCTTTTACATTAAAAGAAGTATAATGTATATGGTTGCAGAGAAAAACAAGAACAAAAAATTTGGTACAATGAGCCCAAAAAGACTTCTGATTATTCTGGCAGTCCCTCCCCTCCTTGAAGCCAGATTCTTTTATGTTTTGCAGCTGGCATTGGCTACTGAGCATCTTCTTCCACGGGACAAGCCAGCAATCTTTAAGTTGTGCATTTCACTGGGGAAACAGCTCATTTTGTGGGCTTGTTCATCGGTTGGGTTTTTTCCCCACAAATATTTTAAGTTCCTGAAATCACAACTGTAAAAGAATCACAACTGTTAGTGAAAACTCTGCCAAGATTGGTCAAGAACTTCACGGAACCTGCTGGAATCCAAGGACACTAAACTAAAGTTCACACTAAGACTAACTGTAGAGGGGTGTACTAAAGTTTACATAAATAGGGTTTTTTTCAGTCAAAGAACAAAGGGAATCATAGAATCATAGACTCATAGAATCATGTAGGTTGGAAAAGACCCTTGGGATCATCGAGTCCAACCATCTACCCTACTCTACAAAGTTCTTCCCTACACCATATCCCCCAACACCACATCTAAACGGCTCTTAAACTCATCCAAGGATGGTGACTCAACCCCCTCCCTGGGCAGCCTGTTCCAGGGTCTGATCACTCTTACTGTGAAGAACTTCTTCCTAATGTCCGGTCTAAACCTACCCTGTCGCAGCTTGAATCCGTTCCCTCTTGTTCTATCGCTATTTGCTTGTGAGAAGAGACCAGCACCAACCTCTCTACAATGTCCTTTCAAGTAGTTACAGAGAGTGATGAGGTCACCCCTCAGCCTCCTCTTCCTCAAACTAAACAGTCCCAGCTCCCTCAATCTCCCCCTTCCCTCAAGTGAAGATGTACTTTCTGGCAGTTTTTAAATTCTGCTGTTCTGACAACTTTTGAAAAAGGTTTAGCTTCTCCAGCTGTCCAGAGGTCCACCAAACTTGACAATGGCTACATGGATGTGGTTTGTGACTTTGTCTGAGGCTTTCTTTGTACTTTAATGCAAAAACCTCCCAAAGGAAGTCATGGATTTCAATACAGGTGCAAGCTCACCTACCAAACCAGCTCTAGTTTCAAGGCTAAAGCCCCACCCAAGGAAAAGACTTTGTCTAATGACTGATTACGTATTTATTTGGATAACAGCAGAAAACAGGACACCTGGAAAGAACAATCCACAAAAATCATAAATGATGGTTAGAACTTGATGTTTTAACTTGATCCCTAACCAAAATTCAAGTAAAATTCATTACAGAAAATGTGAGGGGAAAAAACTCTTACAAGGTATCACTGGACCCAAAATTTACAGTTGATCTACAGTAGTCAGTGGATGAATAGATAACAAACAAGAAATTAAATCTCTAGTCTCTGATTAGCCCAACCCAGTAATTACCTATAATATTATTTGCATTCCTGAATATGGATAGATCACAGTGATCAGCTCTCAATAACGCTATCAAGGAAGTTGTTGAAATTAACAGAGTATGTCCATTAGCACCAATTAGACAAGTTAAGTGCAAGTCAAGTTCTTTAAAAATAGTCAGTATAATAACTGGTGAAAGGTAGGTAAATTAATGCATTGGTGACAGGAAGAATTAGGCTCTTGACTTGGAGTTGAATAAGCAATATAATTAAGAAGAAAATTTATTTGCAATATCCATCATGCCACAGGGATGATACGAGCAGAAGTAAATCTTAAAAGGCTGTAAATTACATTTGATGGATCAAGACAGATTTAGTCTTTCAGCTGAATATTTCATTAGTGGGGTTTTCATTTCAAATACTCTAGTGAAACAATTACACTCTTAATGCACTCGCCACTCTCCATTTGTGTTATCCTGCTCCCCAGTCAAAAACTTCCTCTCCATATCCCCAATTCAAAAACTTCCTCTCCATATCACTACTGTCCCATACAACACTACTCATATGAAGAAGTGGATAAGATCGAGGGGAATTCCAGTTTCTTAAATTTACTACAGTACTCCTCAGTGATAATACAAAATATTGCAGAGTCGGTAGCGTCAAGCACAGAGCCCCACCGCTGCCAAAGGTTGGGACGTGCCTGCATGTACTCCGAGGGAGCCCTGGGATTCAGCAGTGACTGAAGGTCACCAGATCCAACATGGAACCTTATTCTGGCACATGGCGTGGGTTTCCTCCCCGACAGTAAAAAGGAGTGGATATAAATATGTGCTGCTGTTCTAAGATCTGATTCAAATCCTTTCTTCTGAACTCCTTCAAAGTTGGAGAGGGCCTTCAGCAAATCAGCTTCCTAGATTTCTCCCTCGGATTCACTACCTCTCTGAATTGGAAACAAGGAATAAAAAAAGTCCTAAAGTCTTTCCCATCTATTTCATGCATTCCACAACATTCAGAGTTACTAGTTAATAGGCTCATCATGAATTCCCTCTGATGGCTTAGATAGTTTTGCAAGATGTCTCTTACTTTACTAATGGCAAATTTCAGCCCAAAGACATTAGAAATTTAAAAGAACTTCTGGGTAAATCAAATGCAAACACTGCTTAAAGAGTCAGGGGTTTTCTTCATCTCTCACACATTGCCTACAAATTTATTTAGCACAGCACAGACTGAAAATATTTGAGGACTCTCATGAGCACTAATGTACAAGACTAGAAAGACTGATAGTCTTCTAGATGCAGAAGTTGCAATTAAAATGCATTTTCTAGAAGAATAATATATTTTAAAAAATTCTAGATAATTTTTTTCACACCATAACCCATTCCTGAATAAACTGAAATTGTCTTGGGCTTTCACACTTCAATCATCACCAGATATTAAAAAAACTGCAGCTGTAAAATCACAGCTTTTCTGTGTGGTCAAACTATGTTTTACACTTTACCTGGCCACATGTGCAGAAATGTTACACAGTGAAGCCACCGCTCACAAGGCTTTACTCAGTCCCAATGACACCTTTGGCAAAACTCACACTGAATTCCGAAACTGGACTTCACTGCACCTATATTGACTTACACTTAGGTGTAAAGGCCTCCAAGTTTCTGCTGCAGATTCTTTTGTATCTGCTAGTAGAATGGGGGGAAAGGTTATCTAAGTTAAATAACAAATAAGTAGCTCAATCAGTGTGATGCTGATTTTTTAACTTTGGAAGTCTGGTGAAATCATGCGAGGATTCTGTGAGGCCATGGTAGGACTGTCAGCATCTACTGCTCCAAATATTAGACCAAAATCAGATCAAATATAACCTGCTTTTGTTTAAATTCGTACTGTTGATTAAAATATATTAAAGCATCATTAATGGTTTAACTTTGTTCTGGAAAGATCCATCTTTGATCAAGTATCCCCTGCTGGCATCACTCTAGGTTTGTGCTACATCAGGTTGTACCCATCATATTACCTAACATAAAGCCTCAAGAGAAGAAAAGAGTTAACATAAACCCCATACTGCACGATCTTGCTACTTCAACAAAGCATCTTTCAGTCCCGGTACTGCTGGGTGGCCCATCATGCAACAGTCCAGCATTCATGACCACAGAATCAGTGCCCAAGTGATAAATCTGCACCATAAGAATCACAGAATGATATGGGGTTGGAAGGGACCTCTGGAGATCATCTAGTCCAATCCCCTGCCAAAGCAGGTCCACCCAGAGCAGGTTGCACAGGAACGTGTCCAGGTGGGTTTGGAATGTCTCCAGACAAGGAGACTCCACCACCTCTCTGGGCAGCCTCTTCCAGGGCTCTGCCACCCTCACAGGAAAGAAGTTCCTCCTCAATGTTGGATTCCATTATATGGAACTTCTTATGTTCAAGTTTGTGTCCATTAACTCTTCTTCCTGTCACTGGGCAGCACTGAAAAAAGACTGGCCCCATCCTCCTGACACTCACCCTTTAAATATTTCTAGGCATTGATCAGATGCCCCCTCAGTCTTCTCCAGACTAAAAAGACCCAAGTCCCTCAGCCTTTCCTCCTAAGAGAGATGTTCTCATCCCCTAATCATCTTGGTAGCCCTTTGCTGTACAAGTATCTTTAAACAACACTAGATGGACCTCAAGATCTCCCTTCACTTCCCCCAATGCGGTACCACCACTGGTGCCACCATCTCACCATGGCTGAGCCTCGGATTTGAACACCCAACAGTAGAGTGCCATCAAGTCAAAAGTCACTGTGATGACCAGTCCTGAGTCAGCAGCAGAAAAAGAAAGCAGCTACAAACCAGCACTTGGACAGTCAGCTGCATTCAGGTCACCTTGGCATTCTTGCAGGGATCATCCAAACCCAATGTTTCCATCACTGGTGACGCTCTGCACTACAGAAGCCCCCTCTCCCCAAACCACCCGCCTCTGGCGTTCAAGCCCCTGACTGTTGCCTTCATCTGATTTCGTGTTGGTAATCTGAAGAGACGGATTAGGTGAGAATTTATTCAAGCGCAGTATTTTTGAAAGGTTGTGGGTTATCTGAGGTGCAGAGAGTACAAATAACACATGTGAAAATACTGTAATTTTGTTTATCAGGTCTGACACATTAACTACCATTTGCTAAGTGCTCTTGCAACAGAGTATTGAACACCTCTGCTTATGCGCATCAATTAATTCACCGGTGAAATGCAGCTACCTTCAGAATGATAAAGCAGCCACCCAAAACAAGATTTTGTGCCTCAGCTATAATTTAACAGTATTTGTGAAGGCTGAGGCAAAGAAACAAACAGCAAAGCTGCAAGAAGTTGAGATTATTTTTTATCCTAGTACTGGGCTCCCACTTGAAGGCAATCCACTCTTCCAGAGCTAGAATTACCCGAGCTGAAATTCAACGTGTTGTTTAACAGATGACACTTCCTACTACTTTAAATATGCTGGATGGTCGCAACAGCCAATTTTTATAGTCATCTTGCTGCCATTCCTTGAGGGTCTCTCCACTCACCAGTAAATGAACAAAAACTGAAGTAGCAGTTAGCTCAAACTGCCAGAGTTAAGAAAGAAATACCATAAATATGTTTAAGGGAAAGTCCAGTGGCCTGAAGTACTTTATCTGCAAAACCATCATGAGAATTTGCTAGCCAGCTGGAGGTATGTGAAATAATTGTTAAACTACTTCACTTTGTTGCTTACCATTCCCAATGATCTCTATTGCTCGTCTGAACTATCACTTTACTGCTTGCCGACAAATTAAATCTTCTCAAGGAAGCTTTTTCCAAAGAATGCGACAGCAGATACATTATAATCATAGAACTGTCTGGGTTGGAAGGGACCTTTAAGATCATCTAGTCCAACCATCAACCTAACTCTGATAAAAACCATCACTAAACCATGTCTTTAAGCACTATGGCAACCCGGCTTTTAAATCCCTCCAGGGACAGGGCCTCAACCACTTCCCTGGGCAGCCCATTCCAAGGCTTAAGAACCCTTTCCGTGGAAACATTTTTCCTAATCTCCAATCTGAACCTCCCCTGGTGCAACTTGAGGCCGTTTCCTCTTGTCCCATTGCCTGGGACTTGGGAGAAGAGGCCGACCCCCCCTGGCTACACCCTCCTTTCAGGGAGTTGGAGAGAGCGAGAAGGTCTCCCCTCAGCCTCCTTTTCTCCAGGCTGAACACCCCCAGCTCCCTCAGCCTCTCCTCATGAGACTTGTTCTCCAGACCCCTCATCAGCTTCATTGCCCCAATTGTTGTATCAATATGAAACAATATGGGAATAGTATCACTATTTTTATAATAGCAACATTAGAAGAGATACGATCAACATCACCCTTGTCAATTCTACTAGATGCAGAAGACTTGGGAAGCGGGCACTTCCTTCTGAGATCTCCTTTGTGTTTTACCCTCAAATCAGCATGATAGGACAACTCGCCCACTATGCTCTTGCAACTGTGTGGAGTGCCAGCACTCTGCCTGCTTAACCAGGGGGTTTAGACTCAAGCTGTCCAGTGGCAAGTGGTTTCGAGGAAGTCCCCTATTCCTTCTAACAGTACAGATTTTGCTGAAGAACGTACCAGTTTGAAAGTAGAGCCAGGACTAAGGAAACAAGCAGGACCACTAACCCCGATTCAGTAACAACTTCCCTGATTGAAAACACTTCTTATTATTTTTATTTTCTGCAGCTGCCTACTTCTCCTCCTTGACCCTGTAGAGGGCTAGGCACCATCAGTAGCTACTCTGGATCTCCCCCAAGGTACTCATCATTTGGCATTATTACACAAGGCAATATTCAGCACTTTGGCTTAGCAGAATCTGATCTTACGCTTCTGTGAGCACATGAAAACATTTAAAAACATCACAAAATGACCCCTCTCTAATAGTTCACCTGTCTCAGTGAACAATTCTCACTGTGAGAGCTCTTTCACCTCACGCACAGCCCTGGTGCAAGTGTCAGAATGTCACATGATACTCTTCTCTCTTAGTAAGAAATTGCCATTTTCTTATAGAATCATAAAATGGTTCGGGTCAGGAGGGACCCTAAAGATCATCGAGTTCCAACCCCCCTGCCATGGGCAGGGACACCTCCCACCAGACCAGGTTGCTCAAAGCCCCATCCAGCCTGGCCTTGAACACCTCCAGGGATGGGGCAGCCACAGCTTCTCTGGGCAACCTGTTCCAGTGTCTCACCACCCTCACAGCAAAGAATTTCTTCCTGATACCTTATCTAAATCTCCCCTCTTTCAGTTTAAAACCGTTACCCCTTGTCCTATCACTCCACTCCCTGGAGTCCCTCTACGCTCTCGTACAAAGTACTGCAAAACAGAACACTGGAAGACTAGCTCTAAGGATAAAACGCGTTGAACAGTATTTGGGTGGCCTGTGAAATGAAGATGATCATCAATATTACATGACACAGATGAAAAATTGCCTGATTTATCATGGTGCTACCAGAGCGTTTTTGTAATGCAAGTGGTTACTATGCAAATAGAACAACCTGGTGAGTATATGAGGGGGAATACCACAATGAATTACTATAAAGAAATGAATCATCTCTCAGTCTGAGGGACGTTATTTTGGGGTTGATGCCCTACAAAACTGAGTCAATTCTTTCACTTCTGAATTTGCTCAAGGGTAACCAAGAACATATATAAAGATCCCAGTCTGCAGCCCTTGCTATAGTTTTATTTCCTTATTCCAGATTTTTCAAGTTTAGCAGCCAAAACAAGTTACATATGTCATTCAGCTGGGAAAAAAACCCCAACAAAACAACAAACATCTGGCTTCTATTCACATGTAGTGACAGAGAACCTTAGGAAAGAATCACCCTTCTGAAATAATATATTGCCTAAAATATTTTTTGGGGGTAACAATTGGCGACTGATCCATATAACGAAATGGCTACGATTCCTCAGTATTTTTAACTTCATATATTCACACCCATCAGTGAAAAGAGTGGACAGAAGAATGGCTACCATGATGATTCAGTGCCAATTTGCAGTCTTCCTT
Source organism: Numenius arquata (assembly GCF_964106895.1). NCBI lineage: Eukaryota > Metazoa > Chordata > Aves > Charadriiformes > Scolopacidae > Numenius > Numenius arquata. Next base: position 73,011,818 of record NC_133579.1, on the reverse strand, counting down.
CTCCCCTTGTCCCACAGAGGAACAAAGTTGAAGAAAATCAGGTCTAGGGTCTCCTGTGCAATGGAAACCAACGTGGATTTTCAGTAACAAGTAGACTTCAGACTAGCTGATGTGCACAGAGTGCAACACATATGCACGCAGTTAAACATCTCGATATCAGCTGAAGAGAATGTAGAAGGAGAAAACGTTGAATGACAACTCAGCTGTTTTAGACTCCTCTAGCCACTAACAGGCTAACAACAGAGAGGGAGAAGCAGTGTGCTCGCACGCAATCAAGAAAACCAGGGGGCTGAACAGAGGAGCTGGAAGCCAGCTGTGCTCTTTTGCTTGCTGATGTCTGTAATTAGGCCATTTCATTGTTTCTCCTTTTCTTACTGCCAAACTCCGCTGGAAAAGACACATCAGCCCGCAAACTCAGCCATCCCGCATGGCCTGAGGAGAAGGCATCCGTGACATTTTATCAGGGCCACGTTCTTTCCTTGGTTGTTTTATCCTTCAGCAGTGCAAAAGGACCTTGAAGTGAGAACAAATTAGGTTGGCTGGGGGTTGCTTCTGTCGAAAGAAGACTTCTGACCAGTACTGAGTGCTTCTAAAAAGCCTATTTTCAGCCTCCATCAGCACAGCTGCTACATCCCTCTTTGGATAAGGACAGCCTGTGTGCCACCTCAGCAGTTAATTCTGGCTGATGCAGAACAGTGGGACCACAGCCATATCCTGGGTTCTCCTTTCAGTGTCAACTCCTGGCATCCACGCTTGCTGCCAGCTCCCACAATCGCACGTGGGACAGTCATACAGCGAGTCTCCCCTTCATGTCTGCCCGCCTCTAGGCCTGTGTCTTATGCACTTTACCCAAAGATCTCCGCCAACTCCCTGATCCTCCATGTCAGCTCCAGCTCCTCAGCTTGACCCGCAACCCCCTCAGCCAGATACATCTGATGCTTGGAGCCACAGAGAAGTTATGGGTTGGTGGATGCCTCACGACAGGATCTTCCACTTAATTAAGTCCTGTTAGAAGGTGTTTTTCTCAGACTAGTTTCAAGGTCATTGTCCCCTCCTGCCATAAGCTCCCCCATGTAGGCTCACCTGTCGCATAACTTGATGTGGTGCCTACTTTCTTGACCACGCTCCTCCAGGTGGAAGTATGCAGTGCCATTTCTGCTGTCCTTTTTCCCCCCACTCACACTTTCATCTCTATACAGTTTGACCTAATTATTCCTCAACTACTTTACATTTTGCATATTAATTTGATAAATATCTATTTAGTCTAGTTACTTATTACTCTTTCCTGCAGTGGAGATATTTGTTTGACAGGGAACAGCAGTAAATCACACCCATTATGTCAGGCTCCTTTAATTCCAAAGAGATTCCTTATTCTTTGCTATCTGTTACCATTTCGCGTGTAATTTAAAAACAGCAGGCAACAATTGAACTCTCAGATCTCATTAATACCTACTAAGCCCTTCCAACAAGAAGCAGCATACTGTAGAGTATTTCTTCAAGGTGATGGGCAAATGTGCCAAAGTTGCCTTCAATTTATATCGCCACTGACACTTTTCAATCACATAGATTCTTTTTATGCTGTACTTTTTCTGCTCTATATAATGTCTGCTCTCTATGTAAAAACACTGTGACGGTCTAGTAGCAGCCTTCACAATGCCCAAGTATATTTTTCTATTCTGGGTTATGCTTGCCTTCAGTAATTAACAGCTTCATAAATTACATCCACAAAGTGCAACCCATATTGAAAGTTTTAATATACCATTCATCTTGATAGCTAATTAAGCCTTTTGCACTAAAGACAAAAAGTCATGAAACACGTCATGCACAGTCAGGTCAACAACTGCTTAGCCATGACAGGAATTTAAAAAATAAAAAAAAAAAGGGAGAAAAAAAAAAGGGGTGATACCACTAGAGTCATTTCCATGTTTTAAGATAAGTCTCAGCTCGACACTCAAACTGCTTACCTCTCCTTGCCAGATCGGGTTAACAGTGTTACACATGATCTTAGATCTCTTCTCCTGGCCATGATGAGGAAGTGCTGGGAAGATGCTGTGTTTTCCAGGCTGGATGGAAATCTTCAGATAAGGATCTGGATTGAAGAACATTCCTTTCTTCAGACCAAAAGCCTGGAAATCTGAAAGAAGGCAGATAACCTGATTATTTTTCGCATTCCAGGTAGCTCTCTGGGATGTTCAGAGAAACCTATGGGAAACTGGTAAGAAATTCAAATAATGTGGCAGGAATATGAAAAAACTCACTATGTTTCTTATTAGGTAATGTAAAGGCAAACCATAATGAACTTGTGATTTAGGATTTACAAATAATTGTATCATGAAATTGCAAATTTTACAACCTGACTGTGCAGAATGATCTGGCTTCTAAATTAGTATTTATTCAACTTAAGCGATCTGTTGATTTTTCTAAGGAGCTAAGCAGTTGCTCAGCCCGACTCCACTGGCAGAACTACTCTGAAAAAGTGATCCATTCACCTAATCACATAGACATGGCATTTGTTACCCAACATATGTCACTTCTCCTAGCTATCAATTTTCTCTTTCTATGAATCTCAGCTTTTAGACCGCTTTTTCTACAGGAGAAGTCATTTTACATTTTTTTCACTTGAAAACTTTTCCTTCTCTGCATGGGTTAATTTTACACCTGTAGTAACTGAGGAGAACTCTTGTATATACTGTCCAAATTTTAAGCAGGGCTATCTACCTGCAGAACTCCCAGGGAGCGTAATATGAGTCATGCAGATAAAAAAATCCCCGAGCACTTATTTCAAAATTTACTCACAAAGTTCTGAAAAAAGACACAAAGTCCATTATGATTTAGTGTGGTGAGCAGGACTTGGGAGGTGATGGTCCCCCTGTACCGGGCACTGGGGAGGCCCCACCTTGAGGGCTGTGCCCAGTTTTGGGCCCCTCACCACAAAAAAAGACATTGAGGGGCTGGAGCGGGTCCAGAGAAGGGCAACGGAGCTGGTGAGGGGTCTGGAGAACAAGTCTTGTGAGGAGAGGCTGAGGGAGCTGGGGGTGTTCAGCCTGGAGAAAAGGAGGCTGAGGGGAGACCTTCTCGCTCTCTCCAACTCCCTGAAAGGAGGGTGTAGCCAGGGGGGGTCGGTCTCTTCTCCCAAGTCCCAGGCGATGGGACAAGAGGAAACGGCCTCAGGTTGCACCAGGGGAGGTTCAGATTGGATATCAGGAACAATTTTTACACAGAAAGGGTTCTTAAGCCTTGGAATGGGCTGCCCAGGGAGGTGGTTGAGGCCCCATCCCTGGAGGGATTTAAAAGCCAGGTTGCCATAGTGCTTAGAGACATGGTTTAGTGATGGTTTTTATCAGAGTTAGGTTGATGGTTGGACTAGATGATCTTAAAGGTCCCTTCCAACCCAGACAACTCTATCATTCTATGATTCTACAGTTTGTCCCTGTGAAGCCACTGAAATGCAAACCAATCTACAGGTCTATCATTAATTTTGGGACACTACAAACTAAACTCTCCAGCCTTCTCTTTTCCCAGATGCATTTCTAAGCTTTTGTAGCACTTATTCCTATCAGTGAGTTCAGTAGCTAATTTATTTTCCACTCCTCTTTGCATGGAGATTCTCCTCCTCTGTTTAAAGCTTTATTTCACATTGGGCTATAAGCAGCGAACTGCGTTCTGTCTCCTTTCCCTTGCTGTATTGAAGATCTACAAAGTATCAGTCAGGAAAGTTTCCAAAACTGCTTCGATGTATACCTAAACATTCCATTTAAACACACTTCTTTTTTCTCTTAGGCAGGTTTTGAAAATGATAATTTTCACAGTCCTTTCATTCTCTTCCGATTAAAAACCCAATTATTCGAGCAGGTTGCGGGAGGCCATTTAAAAACCCTCCAGGCAGATATTTTGGATGAATCTGAATATCATCCACTACCCACACCATCGACAGCATTTTTTCCAGAAAACAGCTATACCACGAACCGGGGATATATATCCCCTGGTTCCACTATACCAGGGATAAGACTCACCCAGTTGTATTTTGCTTCCTTAACATATGGTAATAGCCAACACAATAAAACGTGCAAGTTAAAAAGAACCATCGCTGTTCCTGATTGTTTTCAATCATCTATCCCAGCACACAATTAATGTTGCAGATATTCCAAAGCTGTTGGACAGATGGTCCTGAAGCAGACTGTATTTTAAGAATCTCATTCTTGTTAACAAAAAAATAGGAGATATCGCTACTAATAACCTATTTGTAAGTCCTTTGCTGACAGTATGTACTGCCATGGTCCTAGCAACAGTATTACACAAAGAAAATTATCTGGTTCAAACTGAGAACGCTGCTTATTTTTTTTTTTCCCTGAATGTACAGTCCCTATGTAACCAGCACAAATCTCATCTATCAGCTCTGCTGAAATCCTATACGGGAAACTCTTTTGCTTTGGAAGTTCTACTGTTATAGAAATACATTCCAGAAATAGAAAGCAAGAGATTGCAAAAGCACTAGGAATGACAAGGCATAGCAGCGTAATAGTGTCAGGCTACTAACGCATGAGGAGAGAAAGACCTCTGGGATCTTATTTTCTTTCTCTCTGATGTTTCCTCAAAAGATTTGGAAACTGAAATATTTATTGCTGTATACGTTTCTGATTTCCTTCCCCGCCCCCCCCCCCTTCAAAGACAGACCGCACTATCTTTGGGTACCGCTGTGCAAGGAAATGGTCTATTGATAGACAGAAATTAAGTGTGACTCAATTATATATACTTATATATTATGTATCATAAAGAACATACGTATTTTGATGACCTACCAGCCTCTTTCCATTTATGGGAATTAAGCACAGTTGTGAAGGTGAAGGTACTCCCAACCTTGGCTAGTAGTCCAATTTTTGTATTTAGATGAGAAAAAACTATTTAGCTAAGCACGTAACAGGAAATTTTGTCTCATTTTCTTGCTTAAATTGCATAATACAAGAATTTTGGTTAAAATGTCAGTTAGTAACTTCAATTTTTAATGTCCAAAGCATGCATTGGGAGAGCAGAAATAGTTTTCTCAATGACAGATATCCCTGTTATACTTGCGGATCTCACCACAAATCCCCTACACTGTGAAAGACAAAGCACCAAAAATACAAAAGCTCTGAACAAAGCTAGATGGGCATCTGCAAGTATCCAGAAGTCCATTTAATTTGAAGTGGAACCTATGGATGCTGTAACTTCTTGTAACCAATGGCTCAGGTACTCTCTTACCACTGCTGTGTAACATCCCAATGGAATGATCCCAGCTATTCTGCTTCCCCAAATGACAATATTTCTCTCTTACCTGTACTGTCTTCAGAAAAAGGTTCTGAACATACTAAATATTTAAGTGATGGTTTAAAGTTAACGGAATTTAAATCTTTGGCGAAACCAGTGAACTCCAGAAGGCTTGGATGTGTCTTGCCATACACTATAGCTTTACAGTGTGTTTCTCATCTGTGCTTTGCAAAGGTATTTTTTCATCCATTCTCTTAAAAAAAGTTATTCATATACCGTATGTCACTTTCCCATTTGCTCATAAATCACACTTCAGCATGAAAGAGGTTACATACATCCATCAGTTTAATAATGTCAGGCCATCTCTCATGAAAGATGACAGGAGGAAGGAACCCAGGTGGAGACAACCGCAACCACAGACTCTTTCGCTGCTGTAGACTTTCAGTAATGGTACGTACATGCATCCTAATCCAGCTATGCTCACTTCATTTGAGAAAAATGGCTTATACTAACTGCTGTCTGCTGCTCCCCCGAGGGAATTATGCATTTGTTCCAACCTCAGGGCTCGCTTTTCATATATGCTGATCTAAGTGTCTGGATGAGACCTAAGGAAGCTTTGCTCTAGGTCACTTGCATACACAGCCACTGTCCCTAAGGTGGGCAACAGACTTCCCTGTCTGCCTTGTAAAGTCATTCTGACTAAGTTTTCAAAAGCTCAGGGGAGAGGTATGATTTGGGTTTGTGAGTCACATCCCGTCATGCTCAGCAAGGAGATTCTCTTGATGGTAATGATGAGCAAACTATTGCGAAGATGGTATTTCAGTTCCTTGCAGACACAGTGAGGTACTGGTCCAGTCCCACACTTGTGGAAGCATGACAGAAAAGGATGGAGAACCAGAGCGAGAACCAGAGTCTGGAGCAGTCTCGTTTATAAATTAATTACATTTAGTCTGGTCATCAATCTATCAGTTCTAAGTTAAAGAATTTAGAAACTGTTCTCGCAAGGGATGAGAAGTTTTGCCAACAGCTCTGGAAGAACTTTCCTAGAAATAATACACAAGGCTGTTCTGGGCAGTTTATAAATGTGTCCCAAGAAGACCGAGTCGACTCAGTCACTTGATGGCGCATCATTTACTTCGCTAAAGTAGAGAGTCTACAAACCAATAGAAAGGTGAAAGACCGATGAGTAGCTGAGCTACTAGTTTTGAGAAACTGATAGTGATATTCTAATAGTCGGGAAATTCCTTCCAACAAGGAACAAAAAGTACTTAAATGTCCTTCCTGATTCCAAGCACCATCCAACTGATTTCAATAGCTGACTTCCAGGTAGCTATACCCACGCTTGCAGGAGAGGTCATCAAGCCCCAGCAATTCTATGGTCAAGTCAATGAATTCACATTTTTCTTATTTGGTGTACTAGCCATGTGTGTTCAGAAACAGGAAATGATACATACTCCTCATGAGTCACCTGACTCTCTGAGAGGATGAAGACATCTTGAGTTAGGCCAAACTTGCCCAGAACATATCTCAAAACATAACTAGTGAGGGGTAATAGTTTTAAACTGAAAGAAGGAAGATTTAGATTAGATACTAGGAAGAAATTCTTTCCTGTGAAGTTGGTGAGAATCTGGAACAGGTTGCTCAGAGAAGCTGTGGCTGCCCCATCCTTGGAAGTGTTCAAGGCCAGGCTGGATGGGGCTTTGAGCAACCTGGTCTGGTGGGAGGTGTCCCTGCCCATGGCAGGAGGTTGGAACTAGATCATCTTTAAGGTTCCTTCCAACCCAAAACATTCTATGATTCTACTCCAAAGTTACCAGGACACTGGGAAGACCAAAGGGTCACTGGAAAGACCATAGTCAATTTAGATTGTGATTTAGCTTGGTGAATACCAAGATGGAATCTATTCTCTCTATGATCTGCTCATTAATGGCAGAAAGTAAAAATACTGTCATCTTACTGAGATCCTGATAGTTCACCTATCAAGGCACAATAAACCATCTTCATTATCCATCACCACGAGACAGATGCTAATTGGGATGTCAATGGACAGTTCCAACACTTCACAGAATCACCTTTGTAAATTCCCAAAGAGCTGTCAGCTCGGGTTCTGACGCTGAATAAATGTAGCTGAACAGGACTGGTATCCGGCTTGACTACCAATGAGGTAAGGTAATTGCCAGGGTGCTAATATCACAGAATCACAGAATGATATGGGGTTGGAAGGGACCTCTGGAGATCATCTAGTCCAACCCCCCTGCCAAAGCAGGTCCACCCAGAGCAGGTTGCACAGGAACGTGTCCAGGTGGGTTTGAATGTCTCCAGAGAGGGAGACTCCACCACCTCTCTGGGCAGCCTCTTCCAGGGCTCTGCCACCCTCACAGGAAAGAAGTTCCTCCTCATGTTTAGCTGGAACGTTTGTGCCCATTTCCTCTTGTCCTGTCACTGGGCACCACTGAAAAATGTGTCAGTGTTTCTTTTGCAGAGCGCAAAAGAAACAGAGCTTGACCAGAACAAGTATGACCTATCTTAGAGGGTAGCAGTTCATATACTGAGGTGAGCTACCTAAGGCATAGTGGTGGCTTCAAAGGAAGGAACAATAAAACTCTGCTTGCTCAACAGGAGGCACATAGGTACTGCCTCTCAGCTATGTGCTTTTAAAGAGATAGAAATTATTTTAGCTATTGGTAGTGTAATAACCCTTCAAGAGTAAGAGCATAGCAATATCGCATTGGCTTGGAAATGCCAATCTGATTCATGCAGTAATACATGATACTAAAATTTATCTTAAGGAAAGCGAACACAGATTCCCAGAAGTCTTGCATCTGGTATCAGATTTCAAGAAGCAAATATTAAGGAATTTTAGAAATGAAACAGTACTGTGTAGCGACAGGAGGTCTTAAAATCCAAAACAGCAAAATAATGCAGGGGAATTGAGAAAGATACTACATAATGTACAACAGCTTGCTGGCTTGATCAGCTACCAAATGAGGTTCTGCAACTGGTCATAGGCAGGAGGTTAAATCAGATCATTAAAGTGGTTCTTTCTGCTCTCAGAAATCTCCAGATCTATAGACACACTCCATTTTCCTTTTCAAAGAGAACGTAAGAAAGAGAGAATTGGCTGATGTAGTTGCACTAGGAGGTGTTTAAAGGTCTGAGATTTTAAAAAAAAGACTAAGCTGAGCGGATAAGCCAAAACATTTCTGTCACTTGAGGCTTCCAGGCAAAATATTAAAGACAGTGGAAAAGAGGTGAAAAGAATTTTTTTAGCTGGAAATGCTACAAGGGAAAATGAAAGAGATTCTCATTTGTTTAAGTAAGGGGCAGCAGAGGATTCAGGAAGAAAATAGTTCTATTAATAAATGAAAAGGAGTAGAGAAATTAATTATTCAAAAATGGCTGAAAGACATGCTACTTTTTTAATTGTCTTCATCAAGAAGGAAAACACAGAAAAAGTCTGAACAGCTAATGCGAACAGCTTAACACAGCAACGGGGAGTTTTTGTTACTGCAAGCGATTAACCACAGAAGCAAAGTACCAGCTCTTGGTATCCTCCCATCCAGACCACACGCCTGCTGGTAAGTTGTCTGAGCCAAACTCACATAAAGCTCCACACCACGGAGCGAGGTGGCCGGTGTTATACAGGGTAATGGAGAGCTGAATTCAAAGCCTTTTGAAGCTTTTAGATTTGTTAGTCTAGAGCACTGCAGTACTTTGTAGGCACAGGTGTACCCGAGGTGGTAGAAAGTCATCTCACCTTTGCACAAGCTCTGACAGGTAAGAAAAAGATGAGTGATTAGTAACTCCGGATTATAAAGTCTGTACAGAGGTATAAAAGTCTATATAAAGTATATATATATATGGGTAAGTTAGCTTGAATTAGGGAGGGCAGAAGAAGAGGCAGGTTTATAGCAATGTTAAAAAGAAAACCCAAAATTTAGTGGCTAGAACTCTTGTTTTGAAGTCAGTCACTAGGACTTCAAAAGTGGGTGGAAGATAAAGCGTATTATATACATACATTCTGATCAAGCACTTCACGGTAACTGCTACTGTCAAAATGACCCTTAGTAGACCTAGTACTATTTTCAGTTGTGATTTATACTCTGACTTCCATAAACTGACTACTGACCTTACCTAGCGTCTGGTCTGACAGCCACATGAAAATAACTAACAAGATTCCTCAGAGAGGTGTGATGAGGATTAATGCCTAAATGTTTGCGAAATACTCACATCTTCTGGTCATTTGTTCCATGAGAACACTTACAAATAAAGAGTGTGCAAACATATGAGAGATGTGAACCATTAAAGCTTGAAAAAAGTTAACTTGATGCAACATATAGCTGGGAGGCGTATCATGCAAACCTCATGATAACACCGTCTAAATATATCGGCCAACAGAAGAGCTTCAAGGGCTTTCAGCAAACGTGTTACACTGCTCCTAACCCATGAACCTTCAGTGAGGTGGCTGGTACGTCTCGGGAAGCTTAGCACATTTCTTCTTTCTGTATTTCACGCGAGAGAGCTCTGACACTTCCAGCCGCCTTATCGGAAGTGTGACCTTCACTGGTAACAGCAGAAAAGTCATGGTGGAAAGTAAATGCAAAATGACTGCACAGCTTTCCTTGAAGACCGCATTTAATCTAGCTAAATTAGCCTTACAATACTTCTCTCCGTATTTTAAATAATGAAAGCTATAATAATACCGTCATCATATAAATGATTAAGAAGCTTAATCATAGGAAATTATCTTCTTTGAGATCAGTGTTGCTAACGAACCTATTAATCGGAATTAACCTTTCACAGGATCAACTTCCAGTCTCCAAAGAAGCAAACACGAAGAAAACAAACCTCCTACTGACATAACGCAAACTCGCAGGCGTTTCTATTCTCGAGAAGCTAGTGATCTCCTTTTGCCCCGAAGCATCAGTTTATACTTTTTTTTCCTTTGTTTGGCATTTTTATTTAATCCAGAAATCTTTTCTCAGGCAAAACTTCCAGTGAAACCGGTTGGATTTTGTTCAAGCAAATACTCAATCAAACTACAGAGAAAATAAAGCCCTTTGTCACCAACTTTTAGAAAGAAACTACTCCTGCAGTTCATTTAACATAGGGTCTCACTGGAGCGTCTCGGCAGCGGAGCACACAATACAAGTCAGCGGAAACGGACTGACGTTGCTCAGCATTTCTTGGGATTTGGCCTACTTTGAGATTTTTCTCTCCCATTCTAAGAATTTTTCCTTTTTAAAAATTGGTATGGTAGAAGGCATAGCTCTTCTGGCCTTCTTCAGATGAATACCTGCTTAGGGCTCTGTGGTGGAGCAGCGCCTAACGCAATGGTCCCCAGTCAGACTAATGGTCTTACACTTCGGTTTTGTTATAATTGCAACTAAACCAACCATCATTTGGAAACTTAAAACTTTGAAGTAATGACACTGAAGGTGAGAGTATACCAAAATACAGATATTAAAAAGATGCAGCCCATATGAGCTGAAAGGACTCATGACAACAGAGAGGTGATTGCTATGACAGTAGTGCAAACGGGAAGGAATCTCAGTTCCTTCCAATGCCTCTGGAAGGCCTGGCTTGATCCGCATTTTCTTATCTAGCATAATAGACATAGGAGTAGCAGTAATTTTACTTTGAGAGAGAAAACAACATTTTTTTTTTTATTGTTGTTGTTAACTAAGTAAGAAGGTAATAAATAAATCCCTGTGCTTTGTTAATCTGTTAATTTCAGACAGACTGAAATTGAGCTGTTTTGATACCAAAAATTTTTGATAAAATAACTGTGAGCTCAAAGCCTGGCTATGATGATGCTAATATAGAAGTGATATAAATGTAAATTTATACCTTGTGATATATTCTTATGAACCACTGTAATAAGATATCCCAAATGTATCACATGGTATGGCCTTGTATGCTTTGAATCAAGCTGTAAATTAAACAGTTTAGTTTATAAAAGGGCCCACTGGTATAACATTATTTAGCAGTCTCACAAATTATTACTCCTGACATCTCTTGGTCTACTAGGCCAAAGAATCCGAGAAAATGAGCAAATGTTACTAATTCTGGGCAACATTTTCTGTGTAAGATTAAGAACATTAAAAAATATTAACTCTACTTCTTTACTTCTGTTGAGCTAAACCTGTGGTTTTATCAAATTAATGCGACTGGGTGGGGACCCAGTGTCCAGCCCAGCAAAAATAAACCCCATCTCATGTCAGTCTAACCTATCACACAGCATATAAAACCTCTCAAGAACCACACCAGCCACCTAATTTGGAAAAGCACTGACTTGCATGCTTAATATTAAAGAGAGAGTGAAGTCCTAGTTGACTTTAACACAATTTAGAGGGAAGCTTGAAATAAATCTTGCGGCCAAACCAATCATGTAATGTGATGCACACCCATGTGTAGGACTTTGATACAGAGAGGCCTAGGCTTGTAAAAATTTTGAACTAGAATAACACTTCTTCCTCTGTACTACTTCCTCAGAGAATTTCCAAGTCAAGTTCAGCATCTTCCTCTATGTCTTCCAGGGACTAAAAAACATGGAAACCAAACAGCAAGCATAAAACTCCAAATCGAGAACCTTGCTCACAACTATTCTCTTTTGTCAAAACTGATTCTTTTCTACAGAAGTGATTTACAGATTGTTACCAAAGCCAGATCAAATGGTCCGTAGCCGCTTCAAGGAACTATATTAAGCCTTTAAAACCTGTAGAGACGTGCCAAGTAATGAGGCTGAACATTCTGCAGAAAATTTAGAGGCCTGAGAGCAGTCTCCTGGCTCAAGAAGTCTGCAAGTCACTGTTGAGCAATACAGGCAAGTTCGTGCACCACGGTGCGTGTCTAGACGAAGACTCTGGAACGTGCTCTCCAAGGAAGAGAGAACTGCCACAAATCCCACTTGCTCCATAAGCAAAGTGCGTATCTTTGATTGCTTTCCCTGACCTACATTTAATTGTAAGCAGGAAAACCTAACGTGGCCCCAAAACACGACTTGAACAAGACACTTCAGCACATAACTCTTGTTGAAGGAGGAGAGTGTGGCAATAATCATAGATATTAATTCTCAGTCTCAGCACCACTTCTAGAGCAAAAGGCAAAAAACACACACAAATATATAAATACACACATACATACACACACATGAAAGGTTTTAGTAACTTCAGTTTCCTACTCGCTGGGCTTAAAACTTTCACATCAGCAGTGACTCACCTGACAACGAAAAACTTATCAGTCTCCGACTTCCTTGTCCCTGGATTGAATCTTCGTTGGTGATGCTTTTAAAAATCTGCTGGAAGAAAAATAACGGTGAGAAAAAGCAGTCTCTAATAACTCTTAAACAGACAAATTGCTTAGCAACTGTCTTTTTCACAGATGTTAAGTTTTACAGCTAAGAACCAATTATAGATTCATAGATTTATAGATTGGTCCAGGCCGGAAGGGACCTCCAAAGGTCATCTAGGCCAAGCTCCCCGCAGTCAGCAGGGACACCCCCAACTAGACCAGGTTGCCCAGGGCCTCGTCGAGCTTCACCTTGAATATCTCAAGGGAAGGGGCCTCAACCACCTCCCTGGGCAACCTGTTCCAGTGCTCCACCACCCTCATGGTAAAGAACTTATTCCTAATATCCAATCTAAATCTCCCCTTCTCCAACTTAAAACCATTGCCCCTCGTCCTGTCACTGCAGGCCTTTGTAAACAGACCCTCCCCAGCCTTCCTGTAGGCCCCCCTCAGGTACTGGAAGGCCGCTATCAGGTCTCCCCGGAGCCTCCTCTTCTCCAGGCTGAACAACCCCAGCTCCCTCAGCCTGTCCTCGTAGCAGAGGTGCTCCAACCCCCTGAGCATTTTAGTGACCCTCCTCTGGACCCACTCCATCAGGTCCACGTCCTTTCTATATTGAGGGCTCCAGACCTGCACACAGTACTCCAGGTGAGGTCTCACCAGAGCAAAGTGGCAGAATCACCTCTCTGGATCTGCTGGCAACACATCTCTTGATGCAGCCCAGGATGTGATTGGCCTTCTGGGCTGCGAGTGCCCACTGCCTGCTCATGTCCAGCTTCTTGTCCATCAGCACCCCCAAGTCCCTTTCCTCAGGGCTGCTTTCTAATACCTCATCCCCCAGTCTGTATTGATAATGAGGATTGTTCTGGCCCAGGTGCAGAACCCTGCACTTGCTTTTGTTGAACATCGTGAGGTTCATCTGGGCCCACCTCTCCACCCTGTCCAGGTCCCTCTGAATGACATCCCAACCCTCTGGTGTATAGACAACACCACACAGCTTGGTGTCATCTGCAAACTCGCTGATGGTGCTCTCGATCCCTCTGTCTATGTCTTTGATAAAAATGTTGAACAGTACCGGTCCCAGCACGGACCCCTGAGGGACACCACTTGTCACTGCTCTCCATCTGGACTTCAAGCCATTGAGTACCACCCTCTGGGTGCGACCATCCAGCCAATTCCTTATCCACTGAACAGTCCACCCATCAAATCCGCATCCCTCTAATTTGGCAAGCAGGATGTTGTGAGGGACCGTGTCAAAGGCCTTACAGAAGTCCAGATAGATCATGTCCATAGGTTGTCCCTTATCTACTGACCTAGTCACTCTATCACAGAAGGCCACTAGGTTAGTCAGGCAGGACCCGCCCCTAGTAAAGCCATGCTGGCTACCTTGAATCATCTCCATTAATCAATTAATGACCATTAATCAAAACAATTTTGTTAACCAGGTAATGATTTAACCACGAATGGCCTAAGTCATCCCCTTCCTGAAGGCTTTTCCTTAAGCAAACAGAATGACAGAAAAATATTACTGTAATTTTAATATAGCAGTTCCTCACCTTAAAAAAGAACTGCTTATTAAAGAGGAGATAAAAGTAGCACTTAAGAATGGGGATGGGGCTCTAACCTCCAAAAACAACTTCTGCATTTATAACCTTTTATTACTAGTGTAGAAAATCTTGTTCCAGAAAGTTTATTGCATACAAGTGAGAAAGACTTCCGAGAGCTTACTAACACCCTGTGTAAAACCCAACTCTGAATTATGGTAACAATAAGCATTGAGAGTGATCTGGAAAAAAACTGTAAACAGAAACAATAAACAATAGATGACCCTTTGCACTCCACTGTTTAGGTTTTAATCACAGAATCACAGAATGATATGGGGTTGGAAGGAACCTCTGGAGATCATCTAGTCCAACCCCCCTGCCAAAGCAGGTCCACCCAGAGCAGGTCCCACAGGAACATGTCCAGGTGGATTTGGAATGTCTCCAGAGACGAAGACTCCACCACCTCTCTGGGCAGCCTCTTCCAGGGCTCTGCCACCCTCAAAGTGAAGAATTTATAGGCGTTGATCAGATCCCCCCTCAGCCTTGTCTTCTCCAGACTAAAAAGACCCAAGTCCGGCAGCCTTTCCTCCTAAGAGAGATGCTCCAGGCCCCTCATCATCTTTGTAGCCCTCTGCTGTCCCCTCTCCAGCAGTTCCCTGTCCTTCTTGAACTGGGGAGCCCAGAACTGGACCCAGTGCTCCAGATGGGGCCTCTCCAGGGCAGAGCAGAGGGAGGATGACCTCCCTCCACCTGCTGGTCACACTCTTCCTGATGCCCCCCAGGATGCCATTCGCCTTCTTGGCCACAAGGGCACATTGCTGGCTCATGGCCATCCTGTTGTCCACCAGGTCTCCCAGGTCTTTTTCCTCAGAGCTGCTCTTCAGCAGGTCAGCCCCCAACCTGTCCTGGTGCAGGGGGTTATTCCTCCCCAGGTGCAGCACCTTACACTTGCCTTTGTTGAATTTCATCAGGTTCCTCTCTGCCCAACTCTCCAGCCTGTCCAGGTCTCACTGTATGGTGGCACAGCCTTCTGACGTGTCAGCCACACCTCCCAATATTTAATGTTAGTCTTTGGTTTGGCAAGCCTATTGGTGGGCTGCTGCGGTGCAAATTAGGACCCAGGCTACCTTCTGGCCATCATCACAACTGGGAAGCAAGAACGCCTTCGAGCCAGTGCCTGGGGCAGCAGCAGGAACTCACCATCGGCAGTTTTCACCACTGCTTCCCTGAACAGAGTGAGGCAGTTGGGCTTCAAGTTCAGCAAGGAGGCGGTGCCACCATTACTACCTCTCACTGACTTTGGAGTCAAACCAAGTGCTGCTCCGCTCCCGGGAAGCCGCAGCTCCTTGCCACTCTTGCCGTTTGGCTTTCAGGCGAAAAAGAAAAAGAGCATTTATGCAGTGAAGTTCATTTACTGCTTTCTGGCAGAAACTGGAAGTCCCACTCAGCTGTGACTCATTGCTCAGTATATTAAATATTGCGTATTCAAGCTTAACTTAGAAAACAAGCTGTTCTTTGTCCCCCGAGAGTTCAAAACCTGGGCAAGGGGGCAGCTGCGGGAATTAAGCAACAAGCACAGCTGGCAGGTCAAGGTGCAGAGGAGGCCTAGATCTTAAATACACAGGTTGAATTTAGACACCGGTATTGAAAAAAAAAGGGCTCTGTTAGACTTGAGTTTTTTGTCATGACCATTTTGTTTCTTACAGACTATTTAAATGGGGAAAAGGGTACTGAGCAGAGTGGGACTGCAAGTATATTCCAGTAGGAACATCCCTATTTTATCACAGCTAATTAGTTGCAATTGCACTTTTGGCCTTCTCAGCTAAGGAGGTTTCATTGTATTTACTGAAGTCACCACTGATTTCTGGATAGAGACACATTCAATTAAGAATATTCTATGTGATGATGAGTAATCTATGAAAAGAACTCAGCAAACTTTCCCAGCCAAAGTTGAGATCCCACCAAGAAAGGACGACATTTCCTTGTCAAGGCGTATTTTTCATACTACGTCACTGCCTGACGTTTATTACACATTATCCTTTAATGCTTACTACTTATGGTCTTTTCATTATTTTGTCCGGAACAGTAACTGGGCTGACCGACCTAGATATGCGCACATTTGCAAAACTTGTGCTTTTGTCCAGTCGTTAAACATTTCTCTGGGGTTTTTAGATCTGCCATGAAATCAGTATGAACAGTTTAACAGCCTATGCTTTGAAGAGCCTGGGGTGGACGGGATGGGGTCCTGCAAATACCGGCTGGTGCAAAAATGAAGAACGTTGCTGTTAAGTGACACTTATGGGACCGTATCTTCACCGGTGAAATTGTCTCAAAACAGCTACACTAGAGTATTGTCACAAATCCTGAAGAGGCAAAAAATCCCCAGCGTGGCCAAACCTTGGCAAAGCTTGGCATTACACAAAGAGGATAATAACACATCCAGCTCCGTAAGTGAAATAATAAAAAATATTTATTTGCTCCTAAAGAACCCACCTACATCACTCTGTCAAGTGCTCACCCCTCGGGGACATAGTCATGGGACTAAAAGCCAGTCCTGCTGCATAAACGAATTATATTGGGAGATGAAGTTGGGGAGATTTACATTAGATATTAGGGAGAAATTCTTTCCTGTGAGGGTGGTGAGGCACTGGAACAGGTTGCCCAGAGAAGCTGTGGATGCCCCATCCCTGGAGGGGTTCAAGGCCAGGCTGGATGGGGCTTTGAGCAACCTGGTCTGGTGGGAGGTGTCCCTGCCCATGGCAGGGGGGTTGGAACTCGATGATCTTTAAGGTGCCTTCCAACTCTAACCACTCTACGATTCTATATGCTCCCTAGTTTACCCCAGCTTAACTCTCTCAGACGCAATGCTACACCAAAACACAAGGCATCTTGATAATGCCTAGCACTTAACCTTAGCAATCTGAAACACACCACACCACCTTTTTTGAAGCTTTTCTGATTTTCTTCCTGTCCAGGCAGCTGAGAAAGGGAACACACAGCAGAAAGGTTGAGAGGTGCTTATCGTTGGGCTGAGACCTGGGATGAGCCATTAAAGACTTCATACAACCAAGCCAGATGCCTCCTCTGTAGCTCCACCATCCCATACCTGTGCTCCTCATCCTCCAGTGGTCTGGCGGTACTGGTCTGGTGGTCCCCGCACATATGCTGCACCTTCTCACCCATGATACAGGTTCTCAGGCACAGCAGGGCATCTGCCAGAGAGGGCTTGAGCAACCCTTCTCTCAAAAGAAGGGGCGTACATGGACGTACCCAGGGAAGGATATTAGGAAGGGTGGGAAAGTGATTTTACTTTAATATTGGCATTTCAAGGTGTCAGAAGGAACAGTGTTGGAGAAAGAGGAGCTGCACCAGGAGCACAACATGATTTAGCTCACTGTGCCAAGCAAGAAGAGTACACAAGGCTTCTCCACTCAGTGCCCTGACCAGCTGAGGTCATTACATTTGCCCTGCTGTCCCCCTGAAGGGAATTTCTTTGGGACCAAACCAAAAAACACAAACCAAACATCACAGGGACTTAAAAACAATTAAGGCTGATTTCCTGAAAAGAAAAAAAAAGCCATTTGCCACAGTTTGGATTCACCATTTTCTAATGCAATACCAGACTGTCCCCAGCAGCGAGGACAAGGCTAAGAGCACTTGGTGCAGGGCAAAGGAGGGTGCGTGGTCACCAACATTTGCCAGCCACCATGCCAACTGGAGCTCATATTGTCTGGAGGCCTGGGATGGGGAAGTGCATGGGTCACGCTCTTCCTGCTTGCCACTTATCATGAAATAAATCCAGACCGATTTTAACGGCTACAATATAATTACGTTGGGAGTTTTGTCACTGTAAGTAAACCTTGAATCTAGTCATCGGGAGGTAAAAACCTCTCTATCTTCTTGACTGCCACTTAACACACAGTTAGCTGACAGAAAGACAACATTCATCTCACCACTTGACATCCTATGGACATGAAATCCTTGATATGAAAAGGAACAAATGTAATTTTCCCTCAATAACTCTGGTGCTCTTTTATGCCCTTGAAACGAGAGCTCAGTCTGAATTAGTTTACTATTTTTAGTTTATAATGTCACGTTTGCACATTGTGCAGTCCACCCTAATTACTTTACAAGTCCTGCTGATAAGAAGCAGGATGAATATGCCATTATTACATCTCCTGTCATCTCTAGATATGAAGAGATAGGATGTGAGCTGCAACTTCAAGCCTAGCTAAATCTCTTCGAAAACTGAAGGTTTCCTGAATCGGATTCAAACCTCCTCTCATTTTCCTTGCTTGTAATCAGAGGCGGTGTCGTTGCTGCTGATAGGAGTGCATGCACTCAAGCAATTAGAAGAGTATCGGTACCTCCTTTAAAATATCCTCCAATAAATACAGGCTGTAAAATCTTCTGGTTTGCTTCAGAGTTTCCCAGCCCCTGAAGCCTGGCAAAAGACAACCTCCAGAGCCCGTGACAGCTACCTGCGAAACACGGGGAGGTACTTGAGGCCAGATCCAAGCCTCTTGGGACCTGCTGAGCTCAGGAAAAGGTCCACAGCTGCTGGCACTTTTCATTTTTTCAGAAGAGAGAAAAAAAAAAAAAACCAGAAAAGAGATGACTGAAAGCTAAAAATAATACAGTCTTGCTCTAACATAATTTTTCCTTGTGAGTAAGTTCCTGCAAATGCTGGAGGGAAGTTATGTGACCCCGAATGAGAAAGGAGGCAGGCTGCACACTAGCAAAGGGAGCCCTTGAGACTCCCTCCCTCTTTAGCCATGGTGTATGTACTATGGGGGAAAAAAAAAAAAAAAATCAAAAAACCCAAAAAACCTTGAAACATCTCAGAGTATTACAGTCCATCAGCTCTTGTTGAGGCAAAATTCCAAGTGCATCACTGAAACTTCGTCTAAGCACAAGATAAGAAACAGAGACCCTCACAGCTAATTAAAAATACCTCCTAAGATACCTTACCCTTCACCAGTCTACCTAGATGCACGGAAGAGTAACAAGGACAGCACTCTTGCTCTTGAAAGTTAAGTGGTTTCCAGGGCACACCTTGGGTCCCCCTATTCAGCCTCCCTGGACCTCTAGGTTCCGATGAGGCAAATAGTTCTGCACACACAGTGTGAACACAGGGTCCAGAAGAAGCTGTAACTGTGTTTGCCTGGTGCTGTACTAGAAAATCTGCTTTTGGGCACCACAATGACCAGTAATAGTGCAGCGTGATGATAAAGTGTGCTTTGCACCACTAAGTCACTATTAGCGTATTTATATATATTTTAAAAATCCTGCTGAGATGAAACAGGATTAATATCATCTTGTTACATGCTTCTACCACAGCTAGACATGCACAGCAACAAATACAAGCACTTAACTCCTTTTCCCAAACATAGCACAGAAAAAACAATGTTATACCTTAGTCTTAATGTTCTGTAATACACCTTCCTCTCCAGAAGGGCATTTTTGGCCCCTGCAACCACACAAAGAGATTCAACAAAGCCAGGCAAAATTTTCTTGTCCCATAAGTAGAAGAAACACCTGCTTTAAGAAATCTTACTCTTCACTGACAGCCAAAGCACTACTGTATTAGTAGCTTCTGCTGCAAAATAATAATAACATTCAATGATGATAACTGATATAAATTATCTCACATAAGACAGTATTTCTTACATGTAAAACAGAGGAAACTGCCATGCTATTAAAAACATTGCTGCACTAGCTGTTTGCATTTGTTGACTTCATATGGTGAACATCATGGAAGTGAACTAATGGTCAATCCAATCATGTTCCAATTTTTAAGGGTGCTAATTAAAACCTAGAATATCTTACACTGACAACACAGATTGTAACTACAGTAATATTTAATGCAGATTAAATAGTCTAATACTGTAAAATGGCAAAGATCTAGCCTGGACTCTACTATGCATTCACGAGAGCTTCTCTTTAAAAAAGCAGACCTAAGAATGTATCAAAGTATTCAGAGGGGCTCACGCTTCCAAGCAGTACTATCATAGAATCACAGAATCGTCTAGGTTGGAAGAGACCCCCGGGATCATCGAGTCCAACCATCTACCCTCCACTACAAAGTTCTCCCCTATACCATATCCCCCAACACCACATCTAAACGGCTCTTAAACACATCCAGGGATGGTGACTCAACCACCTCCCTGGGCAGCCTGTTCCAGGGTCTGACCACTCTTACCATGAAGAACTTCTTCCTAATGTCCAGTCTAAACCTACCCTGCTGGAGCTTGAAGCCATTCCCTCTCGTTCTGTCATTAGTTACCTGTGCGAAGAGACCAGCACCAACCTCTCTACAGTGTCCTTTCAAGTAGTTGTAGAGAGTGATGAGGTCTCCCCTCAGTCTCCTCTTCCTCAAACTAAACAGTCCCAGCTCCCTCAATCGTTCTTCATACGATTGATGTTCCAGGCCCTTCACCAGCTTCGTTGCCCTCCTCTGTACCCGCTCCAGCACCTCGATATCTCTCTTGTATTGAGGTCCAAACCTCTATGGAAGACGGAAGTCTATAATGAAAAAAAACCAACCTAGGCACTACAAAAGTAAAGCAGCAAAGTATGTTCTGCTTGTACACACTGGTATACATGAAAAGAGGTAGATGACAGCATTGCAAGAAGGAAAGGCTGTGACCCGTGCTTGATTCAAATCACAAGTGAAAAAATAGCCTCAACTCAGTCCCAAATTGCGCATCAGTTAACAGAAAAAATACTGCTAGATGTGTCAGAGCTAAAGATACGGTGATGCAGAGCTGGGGGAAAAGGCAGGCTGCCTGCACTACTCTTGCTTCAAGCTCCAGTTCTCTATTCTCTGCTTTTCAAGAGTGCTAAACTTGCCTGCAGATTTAAAGCAAAATAAATGAGGTTAATAGCCTGAATTCAAGAGTCAGGAGCAAAAGAGGCTTCTGATGCTTTAGTCTCTGACTCCTTTCACATGCTTCCATCCCTCAGTTCATCTGAGATGTAAGAGGGTCCCAAACCCCCCCAGCCCGACGCAAGGGCAGGGTACCAGTTTCCACGCTGCATGGCTTGGCTGAGGGCAGGTTAATCAGCTTTGAGCTATTGTTTTAGCAGACCTGCTGTAAGAATTATTCTCCCCTAACCTAGTTCTCTTGGCTTTTACTGTTGCCCTCTTGATTTCACTGAGGTCTTAACATTAGGACAACTCTCTAAGCAAGCGGCAAATGGCTTACATTTTCCACAGCTCAGCAATGAAGGGTCTTTTCATAGTAAAACAATATAAGACACCGTGCCAAATTCACGCTTCATATTGTGCAACCTCATCAGAGAGGGAACAGTCCTCAGTAGATCTGCAAACTGGTGAATACTCCTATTTCCTCCTAGTGCTGAATTTAAAAAGAAATAGGGGTTTTTTGGGGAAAAAAATTGACTAAAACACAGATTAAGTGCTTCCTTTCTCCCCATGACTTCTTCCACATCTTGGGAAAGCACGGCGCACTGGGACACGTAAGGGGTGAATTGTGAAAGGAGCAAAGAGAGACCTGAGCTCCGTGACTGCCCCTGACAGAATTATGGCTATAATCCCAGGCACCACTTTGAAAATTTAGCCCTAATTAGCGGCAGTGCTTCAGCTACAACCCTCACTCTGTTAACAGAATTATCTAGCTCTTGAATGCAATGTATTCCACTTATCCTGTTAGCTAGTTAAGCCACTGCCTTGGCACCATAGCATTTTTCTATCAGGTGCTTCCAAACAGCAGCCGATTTCTCCAGCAGCAGAGCGTAACTCCCTGCTGGGCTCCCTGCAGCCGGTATGTGTCCCTGAAGGACTGGGACCACACACACGCAGAGTCTTCCCCACGTGCCATGGTCAGAGCCATTCCAGCTTCGTAATACACCACCTTCTCAATGCCATTCTCTAATTAAGGGTAGAATTTGCCTTTTGCAGTCATACAGCAATTGCCCTCTGTCTCCAGAAAGCTCCCTTTCATAGAATCATAGAATGGTTAGAGTTGGAAGGGACCTTAAAGATCATCCAGTTCCAACCCCCTGCCCTGGGCAGGGACACCTCCCACCAGACCAGGTTGCTCAAAGCCCCATCCAGCCTGGCCTTGAACCCCTCCAGGGATGGGGCAGCCACAGCTTCTCTGGGCAACCTGTTCCAGTGTCTCACCACCCTCACAGGAAAGAATTTCCTTCTAGTATCTCATCTACATCTCCCCTCTTTCAATTTAAAACCATTACCCCTCATCCTATCGCTCCACTCCCTGACAAAGAGTCCCTCCCCATCTCTCCTGTAGCCCCTTCAGGTACTGGAAGGCCGTTATAAGGTCCCCCCAGAGCCTTCTCTTCTCCAGGCTGAACAACCCCAACTCTCTTCAGCCTCTCTTCACAGCAGAGTTGCTCCAGCCCTCATCTTACAGCAGTGTTTATTGATTACTTAATTTATTCCCATGAGACAGAAGTTTTTCATTCCAAAAACTTCTCTCCTAGAAACCCTTAAAAAAGGGAGCAAGGAAGTGAGTAGAGATTATTTTTTTTTTCCCATTGAAAATGTTACAAATTCTTTCAGCAGATTCTAGATAACGAACCCTGGAAGCCAAACTAAATTAGGATAAAAAATTGCTAGTAATAATAAAAATTGATTTAGTATCACCAGTAAAGTCCTCTAGAAGGCAACTATCAACAGGCTTATGACAAGAGGACATTTGATGACAGCATGTACCAAGTGTATGAGGTCTCCACACTGGAATGATGGTATTTCATATTCCCCAATCTATCCTGTGCGGGTAGAACACTGTTTCAGCATAACCAGCAGCTAGAATAGGAATGTTAAGAGCAACCATTTTCAATTAAAGCAAAATCGAGGATTGAGGCAAGAAATCAGAATCTCCCACACAGTCCAGTATCATCTTCTTCCAAAATGTTATTAGATTCAGCTTTTTCATTGTTTCAAGAGTTCTGGCTAATAAACTTCAGCTATCCTCTGGCAGCAGAGAAGCTTTGATTAGAGATTCTGATCTTCCTTCACTCTTTGAAACTTCATTTAAATAAACTCTTAGATTTTCAGATATTTAAACACACTCATAAATGAATATGGACAGGCTCGTGCTTTCTGGGTCAATGGCTGGACTACATCTAAGCAGCAGCCTTTTTTTAAGTAGCAACCTTCTGGGAGGACTGTTTTCTGCAGTGTCCCTCTGTCGTGGTTTCGGCCGAATTTACCAAAACCGGACCGACAGATGGCCCTTCCCCCTTCTTCTCCCCCCCCAAAAAAGAGGAGAGAGGAGGAGAAAGAGATAAGGAGATTCAGAAGTTTAGAACGAACTAAACTACTTTAATGAAGAATTAATATTAAAATAAAAATAAAGAAGAAAATAATGAAATAGATACAGTATATACAAAACCGTATCAAGCTCCCAGGATGACAGTCACGTCACCGGCAGGCACTGGGGAAGTCCCAGACTGGACTCAGTGACGAATGGGAACTGGATTCCAGCTCTGGAGTCAGGAACACACGGATCGGGATCAAAGGCAGATGAACAGACAGAGTCCTCTCTGGACGTCGGCCATCGCAGGAAGGGGCTGACCCTTTGATCCCTCAGCCTTTATACTGAGCGTGGGGCAGATGGGATGGAATACCCCAGTTGGTCAGGTTTGGGTCACCTCTCCTGTCCCCTCCTCCCCACCGATGTGACCCCTCTATGTTTTTTCCGTTTCCGACCCTCTAAGGGGGCAAATAACGAAATGGGCTGCCCTTGGTTGTTACAGCAATAAGTATAAGCAAGGGCCTCCCTGCTCACCATCCCTTGGCATGGAGCACAAACATTGGTCTGATCATTCTGAGAACGAGCAGTTTTCTCCACAATGTGCCGTTCATTTCAGAGAGTTAGAGGAGGCCTGGCTAGGATGGAAAGTTACAGAACAGAAAATTGATTTGGTTTTACTTCAAACCAGGACACCCTCACCGAGTGCTCAGACATTGGCTCTGACACTGCATGGTATTTGATGCCACCGAGCCTTTGAGAGCTAACAAGTCTCTCAGCAAGTTTAAGGTGGTGCAAAGGATGACAGCAGTTTACATCCCCAATGTGCAAAGCAAACTCCGGTCAACTTAGCAGGGAAGAAGGCTCCTTGCAGCTGCTAAACAGCTTTGTGCTTCCCAAAGCTACCGTCATCCAGAAAAAAACCTCCGAGAAAATCTGGGTTTACGATCAGATTTACATCAGGCAGCTGCCTAACGCAGGACAGGGTCAGCCCTGCAAACCTGACGGGTCCATACACAGAGAGAATTAATGAGCTTAAGCACCCTGATGGCAAGAACTGCTTGTAAATATTATCCTCTCAGGAACAGCTAAGCAAGACCCCACAACCCACTGAAATAACTGGGAGGTTTGCCATTGACATGTGAGATAGGCCCATTGGGCGTTGTTTGGATCCTGTAATTCCGCATAAAATTTGCCCCTGTAGACTTCAAACTTTTCAAGAAAACGTTTTGTTTGAATGGAGAACTAAAAAATTGCTGCTAATACCTTTTCTCTTTACGCTACGAAATGATGAGAGAGAACAAAACATAGGGGGGAAACGTAGTGGAAATACTCTGAACTCTGACACATCCATGATGTCCTCAGAAGGCAGGAAACTGCGTTAGGCAGCAGCTCGTGCTTCCAGGCAGCCGCCTTTAGAGCTTCAGAAATTCCTCACTCCTCACCGTTCTAACGGAGTTTGGTTGGGACAAGTACATAGATGAGTGATGTTCGCCCGCGTGAGAGACAACCATATCCTTCAGCTAAGCTGTATTCGAAAAACGGCTCAATGCATTAGTCTTGCTGTCAAAAAGGCTGGACAAGGGAACCGAGTCAATGACCCCTGACGCCGTTAAAGAAGCAGCAAGGCGGTGAACAGTGCCCATTCTTCTAAATGAATGCCCCGAATATCAATTCGCTATGAATACCATTATTTCCAGAAGTGAGTTACAGACCCTCTACTTTCAACCTTGGATCCTACTTTAGGCAGAAATGAGCGGGCTACAGAGATTTATAGCCTGATTTCAAAAAGAGAGAAATATCTCTGCTACTTCAAATGTCTCTAAATCTTGCTGAATTACTAATAAAACATTTGCGCTCCACAGAGCATTTTTCTAGTTATGATGGCACAGAAAGGGTCAAGCTGACCAAAAAAAGTAACCACCAAGCCTTCTCCTTTTACAGTATCTACAATCACTTAGCTAATGCAGCCTCATTCATACTCAGGTTTTTCCCCCGTGTATCTTTCAGGAGATCCATCAGACCCATCAGAAACTCCTTATCTAATTCTCAGTAAACCCAGGGGTTTTTTTTTGTTTGCTTGTTTGTGTGGTTGGGATTTTTTGATTTTTCTTTTTTTTCTTTTTTTTTTTTTTTTTTAGAATTGCCTTCATCTCCCTACGTGGCTACTGCTGGCTACAGGATTCACAGCTTTGTTTTTCTGAGTTTGCTCCTTTCTAGAGCAGCGGGCTTTAAAAAAGCAATAGCCTTCTCCAGTAAGTGGGCTTGTGGGAATACTGGTTGTAATCAAACCGCCATAGAATAACCGATGTTGGAAGAGATCTCCTGAAGTCTGACCCTTCAGTCAAAGCAGGACCAACACAGAGCAGGCCACTGAGGGCCCTATCCAGTTGAGCTTTGAGTACATCCAGGGACGGAGAACCCACAAGCTCTCCAGGCAAAATTATTCTAATGTTTGACTACTGTCTTGAGGAAAAAAATATATTCCTGAGGTCTAATCAGAATGTCCCTTGTTGCAGCTTGTGTCTACGGCCTGCTGCCATTTCACCATGCACTCTGAGGAGAGTCTGGCTCCTTCTTCCCTACAACCTCCCATTAGGTAAAGCCACCAGCAACATCCCACCTAAGACTTCTCTTAAGACTGAACAAATCCAGTTCTTCCTCTGCTACTCCTCATATGCCATGTCAATGACCATTCCTGAAGGATGAAGAAAACAGGGGCCAGACTCTTTCTGAAAATGACTGTGGTGGGGTCTTACAGCCGACTTGAGGTACGGCAAAGACATCTGGGGGGGAAGCAGCATTTATGAAATCCAACCTCCAGTAACAACTGAATTCACTACAGCAATCTGGTCATCACAGAAAGCCTCCTGAAGGATTTGGCCTGCTGCATATTGGACGCAAAAGACTTCTGAACGTAAAGTCATTAAATATGACAGGAGGGGAAAGGGACATCAGCTAAAAGCAGGAGTGCTGTCACTGCAAAGAAATCACTAACTACACTGCGTATAATGATATAACTCTTCTAGATCTTAATAAATAAATCACATCTTACCAGCAACAGAGGTGTTTTCTGTTGCATGTGTCAGTTTTGATGGAAATCAGTGCAGAATTCATCTCAAACACTTCAGTCAACCCTGGGAAACCATTCTGTGGCAGAGCAAGGCAACGCAGAGGTTCATACCCCATGTTACACACACCACCCACATCGCCCCCACCCAGTACTCATACGGAAGAGAAGTAGCTCCCACCTGCACACAAACTCCATGTCCCCTGCTCCCCATACCCTTCCCCTTGCCAAACACACTCATGTGAAAGTAGGCGTCTTCTGCACAAAATGTCTCCCCCTCATCCCCACTAGGAACATTTCTTCCCTCTGCCAGGCAAACAGCACATCCCTTCCTTCCTTCCTTCCTTCCCTGCGCAGGCAGCCCCCACCCTTACTCATGGTGAAGGGCAAGGAGAGGACAGCAGAGCTGGGCTGTTGCTGCTGCCATTGCTGGAGCTGGAAGCCACGGTGAGCAGAGGCTGGTGCTCTGCGATGAGGTTGCCCTTCCAGCAGCAACTCTCACTCTGCTCATCTCCTCCTCTTTCCTGCTGTAGCAGGAACAAAACTTTCTTGGTCAGCGTCCAGTACTCCGGGGTACATGGAAGCGGGTCTGATCCAAGCCACCTCCTTGGACCATGCCCCCTTAGCTAGTTGGAAAGAGAAGAATAAGAGACACAACTTTTCCCCTCCCATCTTGGGGCAGGCTGTGCTGCCTGTCAGTCTACAGTGAGACACGAAGGATAACTGATGAATCTGGAAGCCAATTCTGACCCTTCTGAAAGTGGTAAGAGTTTGGCCACTGACTTCATGGCAGTAATATTTTACCCTCTTCTGCTGCAGCAGCATTATATATCCCTCAACTGCGGGACACTGGAGCAGCCTGTGCTGACCCAGAAGACTGGAAAACTAAGAAAGGAGTAGTAGAGGATGCTATAAGGAAAGCAAGCAATTAATTTCAAAAATTTACAGATCTTCTACATCCAAAAAGATTCCCTTTATTGCTTTCAGATACATCCCAAAAAACCCAAACCAAACACCAAAAACACCCCCCTCAACGAAGATCAGTACAGCTTTGTTAGAACTCAAACCTGATGGCAGCAGCTTTCAGATGTGCCTGCTGGTGAAGGTAAGTCAGATCTTTTTAGAAAAACCAAGAGAAACAAATAGGCTGCTGTTAAAACCAGGGTTTCCTGACAACTAGTGGCACCTCCAGATTTTTCCAGTATTGAGCTTAACTATTCCCTTATAGGTGAATCGGTTTTAAGGCAACAGATACTGGTTGCCCTCAAATAATTCACCTCTGGAATCACAGTCCTAGTACAGCCACAGTCTGGCTAGACGAAAGGTCATAATTCTTTTGGTACCTGAAATATAGTCCATTATACATTTTGTGAACTAAACTTTAATAATTGCCCAGGGCTAGTGAGGCAGTATGAGCGATGCTGGTGGTCCTTTGCTAAGAACACCAACATATGGTCTAATTCATGTGGTTTATACTTATGTTCACCATAGAGTCCTCCTGCACTGGCACAAGGGCAAAAAGGGCCTCAGGGTAAATAAAAATCAGATGCGTTGAGCTAAAAAGGGAACTGTGTACAAACAGTTTAGTTGCTTTCCATCAGACTTGACAGATGTAAGAATTTAAGCCTGCTTTTAAACTGGAGATATCAAGCGGGGAGGGGCTGCATGCTTTCAGTATGGATGGAAATGTGCTTGTCTGAGATCTCAGCTAGCTGGCTGGGAAAAAAAAAACCCAGATATTTAAGGCAAGCGGAAAATGTTTCTCAAGAGATTCAAGGATTAAAAGTGAACAAAGTGTTCAAATTTCTATTTAAAAAATATTCTTACGCACATCTGCTGATATATAACACACTGACCTACATCGATTTCCCCACTTGAACCTCTTTCGTTCTTAATCTTTCACAGAAGTAATAATTATAGCAAAAGTGATTTAGAAAAGTATGCAATATTATACAGCTGTCTTCCATCAGCAAAACTATATTAAGGGAACACGATTATCCTGTCGAGCTCTTCGAAACCAGGAAATGTAAACCTAAAAGATAACTGTGAAGCATTAGGTCTGCTGAATATAAATGGCAATCAATGCTACTTTGGTTTTTTTCCTCTGTCTCTGATCATAACCTTTTCCCAATATAACATCATAGATATATTTTTGGATCACTTGGGTTGTGAGAAGTTAAGTACAGGGAATCCAAGACATACTTGAGATCCAGATAAAAGGTAAACCTAAAAGCTGAATCATCAGCCGAAAAAATGGGAAATACACAACTGAAGAGTAAGAGTAGAAAATGTGAGAAGCAAAAACAAAAACCCCAACCACTAGGTGGAAAGGATGACGTGATGATGATAGGGCTTGCACACGTGTGCAAACGGACATAGACAAGAACATTTGTACACACTACGCTCCAAGGGTGGACAGACATCTGCGGGCACTGACGTGTGTGGGTTGTTGAAACACTTTTCAGCTTTCAGTCACCACCTCTTTCACCTACTTGGGGTGTTTCCACCGAAACCACCCGAGTTATGCTGCAAACATTCAAAATGACCTACAAATGCACGAGTTATAAATGTGTGCAAGTTCACCTCAGAGTCATCCCCGCAGTCACGTCTGCTGATTTTATATAGGTTTTCTGAGGTATGGCTTATTTCAGGACAGATTTTAAGTCCTGGTTACTTTTATAAAGGGTCATGCATTGTGAAACTACAATAACATTCTTCTCTCTCCAGATCTCCCTCCCATCTCCCCTTCTTCTCAGGCCTAAGGAAAGCAGACAAGGAAACAAAAGGAAGATATTTCAAGAAAAGTAAGTTATTTTTCTCCTTTATACTGGCTGCTGGAAAATCCTTGGTTACTGAAAATCCAATCAGGGCTGAAGCCGATGGCATCTATCAGCTCCAGCAGAGATGAAGCTTCATTGCAGGATTGCACAGAGAGGTTCAGCACAGACTTTGGCAAGTTTTACAACCTCTGTCTTTTCCCTCTGCATGTCTGGCTGTTTGGCTGCTGCTTTGAGATAAAGAAATCCCCCCAGTGCGTGAAAACAGCCATGTTAGGGAATGCCAGCTGCTGAAATTTGCTGGAAATTGCCAAGAGAGAGACTAGGCATGCAGTTGTCCACCTCAGCTGAAGTTCATACCTCGGGTTGTATTCAGATACAAGCGATATGGATATGTGGACACGAGACAAGGACTTGTACCTACTTCCCTGCTTTCCTCCCACTGTGTCAGCTTTCCAGCTGGCCACAGGGAACAAAGCACCCTTTAGCTCAGGAATATGTGATTCCAGTAAACCTTCTGCTTGATTAGTGGGTGTTCAGAGGCTTTTTAATCTGCGTATCTACCCAAGAATTTCTCAGGGTTCTCCATGACGCATCAAAGCTTTGTAAAATTATACTTCGCTTTTGCACAGCAAATTCAGCACTGATATCTTCAGTTAATTTCTCATCTGTGAGTCCTAAAAATTTCCTTCACATCCGTAAACCTGCAGGCTACAGCTCTGCTTGCAACACAGAGCACAGGGCAGCTTGGTCAGTGCATTGAGAGTCCCCAGACAGAGACCCCAGAGAAGTCTCCGCACTATTTTCTGCAAAACAAAGCACATTTTACTCAACTCTTTAAGTTATTTGCATTATACTCCAAAGCAGCTGTCCAAAGCATCATGCCTTACAGCAAAATAAGTAATTTTAAATGGCCAGGCAAAGAAACACAATGTAAATGACAAGCAAATTTGATCCAGCCTAGATTTGTGCAATAGATCACTTAGGCTTTGAGAGAAAGACCCACTAAGTCAGCAGGAAGATCTCTACTATTTCAGTGGATCTGGCTTTCAGATTATCATGAGCTGTACCAGTAGACTTAAAAACCACACCCACACCTTCTTAAACATCTCTCCCTGCAGGTTAAGCTTCCTCTTCCCTTTTCACTTGGCGGAGTGTCTGAGCCCCAGCAGCAGACACTGTTACGCAAAACACCATCTTCAGGAAATAAGACGAGCCTCTGACATCCTAATGTTGTTTTAGAAATCACTGATCTCTTACAAACATCAAAGATATTTTAAAAATAAACCCATAAGGCGGTAATTCTGCTGTATTTACCAAGTTTTCCTGATGTCCTGTTTCCATATCATCACAGAGGTATCACAGGAGTTTTACAAAACAAGTTCCTTCACTGCCCCAGCTCCATCTGCTTATTCTGCCTTGTTCATTGTAAGCTCTTGAAGAGTCATTTGGGATTTTATTAATTGTGTCGAATAAGCGGTGAGTTCATGTTTTTCCCTG
The DNA here is from genome assembly GCF_964106895.1 of Numenius arquata. NCBI lineage: Eukaryota > Metazoa > Chordata > Aves > Charadriiformes > Scolopacidae > Numenius > Numenius arquata. The sequence continues at coordinate 72,981,151 of NC_133579.1, read as the reverse complement.
TACACCTTTTAAAATTTATTCAACTTCTTTGGAAGGCTTATCTACACACAGAGTTGTGTCTCAGCTAATATTTGCATTCCTTCCTCATCATAAGTCATTTCTTCTTTAGTCTAATCTAACGACCATGTACTCTAATTTTCCTGGATGGACACATCAGTCGGAGACCTGGCCACTGCATTCTTTAGCATGGCTAACACTTCCCAAGTTCATAAGTCCTCTGCTTTGTCTCATCAGCTACTAGGAAGTAATAGAAGATTAAAGACTATGAGAACAACTTCCATTTGAGAATTGCTAACCCTTTCAGAAAATGTTAATTCTCAGGATACACCTGGAGGCCATGGCCATACCCATCTGAGATAAAAGAGGTCCAACAGCAGTGCTATATAACAAAGCCAGACACGACATGAAAAAAAGTTAAACTAATTTGAAATTGCAGGTACTAGAGATGGATCAGAATTACCCAAATTAGAATTTGAACAATTAGAATTCAAACAACTAGAATTCATGCATTAACTCAGCTATTCTTGAAAAAGTGTCAGTATGATCTTAACAACCACCAGACCACAGGCTTCTTATTTTGATGAAAACGCAATGACCTCCCAGAAACACTGGACTGGAACTTTCTTTGTGGATCATGGAGTCTAACACATACAGCAATTGACACATCTCATCGCAACTGATGCAGATTTCTTAGCTATTTAACACCATTCCTGCTTCAAAAGTCTTCTAGCCGAGTTGCACTTCTACACAAAACCATGTGGTTGTCACCCAGACTTAAAATTTCCTCTCCCTTCCTATATTGCTATACAAACGCACAAAGAACTTCCTCAACTCACGAGTACTGGAGGATACCAGAGGTTCTGAAAACGCCTTCAAAAAGAACCTCATTTTGTATCAAAAATTGTACAAGAGGCGATCCAGATCAGATCACCGGATGCTTCTAGATGCTTCTAAAGCACCTTAGAAGAACATGAATAAAAGGAGATCTGAAAGGAGGGTGTAGCCAGGGGGGGTCGGTCTCTTCTCCCAAGTCCCAGGCGATGGGACAAGAGGAAATGGCCTCAAGTTGCGCCAGGGGAGGTTCAGATTGGAGATTAGGAAAAATGTTTCCAGGGAAAGGGTTCTTAAGCCTTGGAATGGGCTGCCCAGGGAAGGGGTTGAGACACCATCCCTGGAGGGATTTAAAAGCCGGATGCCATAGTGCTTAGAGACATGGTTTAGTGATGGTTTTTATCAGAGTTAGGTTGATGGTTGGACTAGATGATCTTAAAGGTCCCTTCCAACCTAGACAATTCTATCATTCTATGGTAAAACTATAAGCAATGCTAAAGGTACAGAGACAGAAGATCAAGAGCTTGTAATCTCTATCTCCATTAATCCTGGAACGTGGGAGAAGACTGAAATTGAACAATAGCAAATTCAGAACTGAGGAAAGCGAGGGGTTTTTTTCTTGCAAGGCCTAATTAAAGGGTAAAATTTGTTACTGCAAGGACAAAGAGTTTAGAAAGGCCAAGAATTTAACAAGACTAGAACAAGGTGTTAGATGGCGATCAGGAATATCCAGATTTCTGTAAGATATGGCAATACAAAAAATCAAACGGGATGCCAATCCGTGACCTAAGCAACTGCTTACTAGGCATGCCTACCTTACTGATTTATTGCACAGGACTTGTTTTTTGGTGCAGATTTGACTTGCATCTTTATGTCACGGCTTGTGGCACACATCCAAGCGTACAATTGATGAACCCAAAATTATTTCCCTGCTGCAATGACTTCCAGTCATCAAGCACCCCACTTTGCAACCTGGACACAAGTTTTTCCAACAGCTGGCCCCTTTGCCTCTCCAGAGCCCAGCAGAGTCATGACATGCAGTCCCTGGAGCACAGCAACCCAAACCTTGGTCTTCTCCTCTCTATGTCTCACCAGGCAGTATTGCAGACATACCCAATTTGACCTAGAGGATTTCATGCCCATGCATCGCAGGATTCTTGTAATTTCCATGGTCCCAGGTGTTGGACGAGCTGGGTACTGGAAAGGATTCAGCCTGACAGCACTCCTGTTCCGTTCCCTTCCCTTCCCCAACCCCCCCCCAAAGTGAGAACTGTATTTTTTAAATCAAGATTGTGCCAAGTATAAATGGTGCTCTCAATGTGCCAAGTATAAATGGTGCTCTCAACTAAACAATAGTCTAATACACACAAAAAATGGCTAGAACACAGCGTGCTCTTTTTTTAATCCATTGTAGCAGGCCTCCAGACCATCCAGTGAGACTTAGGTCAACGTGTACAAAGTTGACAATAACAAATCAAACTAATAAATGCAGGGGGAAAGGGCAGAAATAATCTATTTTGTAAAGCAACATCAAAACAAATCTTTTTGCAACTTCTGAACTGATACATACTGGAAAGGTGCATCATGTAGTCTAAAGTACCGCCGGTAAACTAGCTGGCGTTCACCCACAATCAGATTCATGCCCTATCGCAGCAGGTAACTGCCAGACGGGAGGAAGCAGGAGGTGCTTCATTCACAAGTCTATCAGCTTCACCTCTGAAGCGCACTCCACAGGTCTAAATCCTTCCTTCCTTCCTCCTTCAACAAAACTTGAAATATCTGTCTTCGGTCCCACCGTATAATTGGAGGAACTGCACTGTTTTTCATGGATCTGACCAGATGCAGGGGGGAGTACGTAAAAATGTAAAAGGCCAATGCATAGCTGATAATGCTAGTGCAGGATGCCAAACACTCACTGATCTTTCCATAATTTACAAAACTACAGAAGGGAGTAATATGAAGTGCAGGCTATTAGCATGGCTATTATGTGACCATAACAAGAGACATTCAGAACGCAAGTGGCTGGGAAATACCAGACACGTATTGAATCCATTAACAAATAAATGGCTTGTGTAATGATCTTCACAGCGCTGCTGAAATAAAATCACTCCATATCCCATCTATCACGCTTCTCATTTCTTCGCTTCAACTCCGCGCTGTACTGCAAGTCTGCTAATTAAACCACTCTAAACCTACATTTAGAAGTTCATACAGGATCAGATGCCCAGTAAGGCTAAATTTGACACAAGTGTTTTCTTTCAAACAACGTGCAAAAAAACCAGGGCAAAAGGGAGAAGCCCAAAATTGGTGCAACTGATCTGTGGCCAGTGATACCTAGGGATGGCTCAGCAGCTCCACAATTAGTGCTGCCTAATTAAGAGTCCAAGAGAGGGCAAAAAGTTGACAAGATTTTAATGGGGCACATGCAAATGGTGACCTTAACCCTGCTTTTTGTTCTGTCGCTACTCTGCTTTTCTGACTGCATAACTGCGACGTTCAGGCTAGCACAGGAGGAAAAAAGTCTGATAGATGAACATTTAAAGAATTATTTTGCTTAATAATTTAACAGATGCCAGCTTTTCCTTATGTGATTTCTTCCCTGTTTAAATCCTTCGCAGCTATGCCTACAGCAGTGCATGACGTGCGAAATAAAATAGGTTTTGAAGCTCCCAGGCGCTTAAGCCTGCCTTCCCTGCTAAAAGAGGGCTAAAGAAGACAATGTCAGGACCTCTGCAACTTCCACTTCAGCTCACTCACGTTCCACTCTCCAGCGCTCCCAACAGGACGTGCGCCCCAGCCGCCCTGCCTGGACAGGCAACACAGCCTGTCTCTGCGTCAAGCGGCTGGTGCTCTGCCAGGGATGAATTTGATGTATAGGGCTAGTTCTTTCATGCTGTAGTATATTGCCTGGATTCGCCACAGGATGCAAAAAGGGCACTGGCTTTCAACGCATCAGCAATACGTGCAGAGCCGCCGCTTGACGCAGCGCTCTGTGCTGGTTGTTTCAAAGCGGCACGGCCAGCCTGCTGAACATCCTCCCGGGTGACAAGTACCGCGCTGGAGAGAAGGGCTGTGCTGAGCCCTGCTGACCTGCTGCCCTGCATCGCACTCACACCACACAGGTGGCTCCTTCCCCTTCTCTCCTAGACGTGCAGTCCCTGTAGATGCGTGCGAAATGAGCAGGTGATTTAGCGCAGGAAGAGCGCTGAAGAGTATTTTGGATGCATTTCTTGCATAAAGCCTTTTCCAACCTGTTCTGATTTTTGGCACCGAGCCTAATTTTAGGTGCTTGTATTTGAACTTCCATTATGATGATCAAATGCACTACACCTCCATCTTTCTTACAGACAGATCAGGAAATTACGAAGGCTTCAAAATTAAGTAACATTTAAATATGCAAACAGCTGAGCGTTGGAAAGCAGAGACATTCCTTCTGGCTCGGAACATTAAAAAAAGAACATCGCTGTACGTTGAGAGTTACGGGCTGCTGCTCAGGAAATCAATGCTGATGTTCACAAAGAAAATTGTTTGTACCTCCCCTGCTCAGTTTGTGCTTGTTAGGTAATAAATTCTGAGCATTTACCTCTCATAAGTGGTGTAAATCTGTGAACAGGTGGTGATAGGAGATCGAACTACACCGAGCTGAAAAAGTCGATATCAAGATAGGGGAAAAAAGCCACCAGGCACAGAGAACTAGATCATTTGACATATCTGAAATCTGTCATAATGAAAATGCTGCTCGAAGTGATTCTACTTGCTAATTCTATTCCGTTTTGAAGGATTCTGCCAATTTGGAAGAAATTCCTTAAACGTTTCCAGTAAGGGCAGTGGGGTTTCAGCACGTGCTCTGCACCTTTACTGAATCAGGATTGCAAGAGCCAGTACTATTGAACTGCACTCCAAAGAGGTGTCCAGTGCAAATAAGCTTTCTTAATATTGAAAGAAAAACCTCTTGCCAACCATTCCGATTTCAAATGTGACCAGAAGAAATAAAAGGAAGGAAAAGGTTATTATTTATAACACAGTGACTATAGTTATGCTGCAGTTAGAGACCAATTACACCCCGGTTACGCTTTCCGACTCCGCTAATTCATACGAATGGAGCGCTTGCTACATGACAGAGTAATTGCAGTGTAAATACAATAGTCTTTATGTATCTGGAATCTGAAAAAGCGCTAGTGTTACTGAGGTGGCAATAAGAAATAATTTGGACGTGTCATTAACCTTCAAATTCTTTGAATCAGTGCTAATTAGGATATAGAAAAGCATAACCAAAAATGTAATTACACTGAACTAAGGGCTCAACTGGGCAACTATTAGGAGGCTGCTGATGTGAGTAAGTACGCTTGAACACAACTGAATATCACCAAATCAGGCTATAAAACACCACCATAGTTTTATGGTAGTGCAGCAAAATGGAATTGAAAAAATGAATTAACGACATTTTTCAGCTTTTACAAATGTGCTGAGGACTGCTCTCACACCAAAAATCATTCCCATGTATTTTGTAGCTAGGGAGGGTCAAATTCTGCCAGAAAACCCTTCCCTTCAAATGTGTGTTAGCTACAGCTTGTGTAATGGCTGGTGTACCCACTCAGAACGTAGTGCCCTGCAGCCCAATCCTCGATTAGGGCTTTAGGTGATACTACAGTATTAAGAATTGAAAACAACGGAGTATCACTGAAAACCTTTCTATATTGCTCCTACCCCTTTTCTTGTTTTCTCTTTTAACTTCACCTCTCTAGAACATTTCAAGACAAGCGCGCAGTGAGTGCACACAGGAATCTGTAGCATAAAAGTGCTAATGTTTCCTACACACACAGTAAAATCTTTGCCAATTCCCTACTAAGAGGTACAGCTACACCTTTTCTACCCATATTGAGCTTACTATGAACCATTACTCCTTATCTCCAGGCACCATAAAAGTCTTTTGTACACACGGGACCAAATTGCTCTTTGTGTGCTTACAGAAAACCAATGACGTACAGAGCTTTCTGTTAAAATGCAGCATCTCCTCAACCAGTGTAAAAGTTTAACTTCAACAACTTATGTTCTCGTGTTATACCACTTCACGATGTTCTCCTACACCAGCGGCAAAGTATGAGCACGTGAGGCCGGTGGGATGCGGACTGCATTGCTGCTCTTGTGAAAGAAATGCCACGTCAGGAGAAAACCAAAAATGGGCAGGTATTTCCAACAGACCAGAAGCCTACACAGATCATCTTCCTCCCACAGTTTATGGATCAACTACTTTTTTTTCAGAATTATTCACCTTGAATAGTTAATCAGTGGAATCCACTCTTTCAGCAATTGTTTCTTAGCGTATATATTTTCTGTTAGATGCCCTTTTAGATTGAAAGAGACCGTACCCTGGCAGAGAGCACTTTGTATTTGACTACTGGAGTCTACGCTTCCTTCCAGCTGACCGAGTATTTCCAGTCATTTCCCTTGCTCATTTTGCCTTGACTTTTTCATTCCTGAATGACTCCATCTCCTTTGCAGGTAATCAAAATAGGAGGAGACATATACATGGATGGGTAGAATATAGACGGTACTAACAGTGCTACTCCTTACCTTGCATTCGAAGGCAGCTGCTAGCTGGGGGAGCTCTGGCTACTTCTTATCTCAGAATAAGGAAAGGGAACGCTCTTGCTCAGTCCTGACAAATACCCAGTCACTTAAGCACACCCATAGGTTCCAGAGAAGTGCTGCTTCCCCCCCCGGGAAAGCTGAGCCTTTCAAGGTACACCACTTGTACTTGTTAAAGATGTACCTGGGCTTGCATTCTTTGCCATGATTAATCGCAGCAGCCTGATGTGTTTTCCATAAACTTTTTTTTTTAACCTCAATTGCTGTACAGTGCAGAAGCCACTAGACGTTTCTGCTCCCTCTTTATCCTCTGTTTCTTGGAGTATAATTATTCTCACAATCTCAAAATCAGAATGTTAGATTTATTACATGTCCCAGAAACACAGTTTTAAAACTCACCTATCACAGAGTAAGAAATGAAGTAAAGAACACAGCTGAGATTTTTTAAATCCAGCCTTTGGAAAAAAAATGAGAGATACAGTCTCTTGTACACGCATACTCTTATAAAATTCCAGCTTGCAGCACATATATGGAGACGAAGCAGAATGCTTCATTATCAAACACTGCTCGGCAGCCCACGCTCTGACGTGACAGCACGTAATGCAAATATTTACAGCAGGAAGTCCTCAGGAATGATCAGTCACCACCAAACGGCAGCAGCTTATCAGGCAGTAACTCCTGCTGTGGGAAACCCAGCTGAGGCAGCATTTCCACACAAACGCAACACGGAGAAAGGTCTCTTTCAATAATTAGCTCCAATTTACATAGCTTTCCCCACGATGCTAAGTGTATTTGACGAGTGCCATCATGATCTATGAGACGGGAACGGTGGCACGAAAGCTTCAGAGGTTTGAGCAGTCGTGGTTCTTTGCATCTAATACACCGCGAGTGAATGCTCCCAATTTAGTGAAGACATTTGTCCTGAGGCTAAAACATTGATTCTCCACTTACTGTCCTTTAATTGTGATGCATCTAATTTATCTTTCTAGGCTATAAACTCTTGGGGGAAAAGGTTTTTCTTTTTAATTCTGTATGCTATTCTCATGCCTGCTTCATTTTGCTGCAAAAGAGCTACGTTCAGGTTAAATAATTTTCACAATAGCAAGATACCACTTTCCCATTGCTAGAATTAATTGCTGTAACTTGTAATGTTTTATACAACAATGTCTGATGTAAAGAAGAGTTAGCGGTGACAATATTATGAATAAATGACAAATAACAAATAGAGGAATATTCCAGATGTTGTAAAAATGTTCTTTTCTACTGAGAAAACTGTTTGCTTATCCATACCACGGTAATGCTTACGCTTTAGTAGTATAAACTACCCTGCACAAGCAACACTGCTTTCAGGATATCACTAGTCCAAACAAAAAGAAGCCAGCCAGGACATTCCTTTTTTCCCCCAGAATCGCAGGTGCTACGTTTTATTGCCATCACCCCCAGGCCTATCCGCTGCCCCAAATTCACATTTATGCTCCTGCCACATATGCATTGGCCACAGCCCTTCGTTCCCAGATATTCAAGCTTGACGATTCAGAGGCGATAAAATGTGACAGGACTTTTCACCACCAAACGAACTGCAGGGCATCCTCATCAGCAGGCGAGGCAGCTCTAATAACTGGGTTACAGCGTAAGAAGATAAAACTCAAATGGAGCAGAACATTCTTATAATACAAGAAATGCGAGATGCTGCTCAGCCTAAAGCACCGTTGGTGCTATACAAAGACATCCAACTAACACAGCAACTTTTTTTTCCCCCCCTTTGTAAGCAGGATTCCTTTTAACTGCCAGTTAAAGATGGTCTCAGCAGCGCGTGAAGAAGAATGGCAACCGCTTATAGCCCCCAGCATGACTACTTCCAGCTTCTTTTCCCTTTACAATTGCAGCGAACTACAGTCAGACAGACAATGAAGGCAGATTTTTTTTTTTTTTTTTTTTAAATTGTGGTGTTAGGATACTGCCGGTTATCGGTGTTTGCAGGTCTCGTTGACAGCCAGGACGGGACACGCACCGAGCAGCCAATATGCCAGCTGCTGCCCCCGCCGCGGGAGGTGCCACCCGGCCAGAGGATCAGACAGAACCCGCATGGGTGGCTCTGGCATCAGCTGCAGATGAGCCTGTGCTAGCAGTGAAAGCACAGTCCCCGGAAGGTCACCTGTCCCCAAACGCTGCCTCTCAAAGGACACCTGCTCTGGATCTTTTTTCCCCAAGCTGTGCCAAACCAAAAGGTTTGCTTGTGTCAGATACACAAAGCCTCGTCCCCTCTGTCCCCCTCCTGACAGCCTAAGCTTCAGGTTGAGTTTGTGGTGCCATCACTACAATGGCAAAACTCCCCTTGGTTGAAGGCAACTGGCTTTCCAAAAAAAATCAGCCCCTATACCCACAGCAGGGTCCCTATTGAGATTTCCTCCCTGCAAACCTATTATTTCTAACACACTAAGGTCCCACAGCCACTGCCAAAACTCCTGCTGACTGCAAAAGAGGGTAAATTACCAAGCACAGACCGCAGGATTCCCTATTCAGCAGAAAGGATGTGCAAGAACCTGCCCTAGGATCTGAAGAAGGTTCCCTCTGAGCAAAGCCCCTCCCTGCACGCTGGCCACACCACTTGGAGGACTATAGCTTTTGCTGGTGCTGTGAGAAACGACATGCCTGAGACCCCGGGGCAGTGCTCAGAATCACTGGAGCAATGAAAGCAACTGAGGAATTGGACGCATCCAATTCAATCACGGAGGGCCCCGTGTGTCAAGTCTCACTAAGGTAAGAAGTCTCAGGGACCTGAGATGAGCTACGGGCATGGCGCTGGACTGTCACGGCCCTTAACTGATCACACAGAGAAATATTGGGGGGAAAAAAACCCACCCAATTATCGCTTCCCTGCTCAGCCGTGCTCAAATGATGATTCAAGACACGGGAAAAAGAAATGGGGCTGCCCGCTCAGAATAATCCACTGTGGAGCTGCCGGGAAGGGGTGGGGAGGGACCCAGCAGCACGGATAAGGAAAGCTGTGCATTTACCCTCTGGCTGATGATGGATGAGCATTGCAAAGTACAAACCAGAATATTTACTACTTCTTTTGGACAAGAATTTTTCTGATCATTGTTCCAAGCCATTATTTAGAAGAAGAATACGTTTTAAAATAGATGTAACAAGTTTATTTTGGGATTTCTTTAACACTTTCTCACTCTTTCCTTCCACTAAAAAAATCTAAAGAAACCAAAACCCACAAGTCTGGAATTCACCATTAGTGGAACTCGTGAAATCAGAGTCAAAAGGTGAGTGCCTACCTGTGTTTGCAGTTCTAAGGATAATGTCTGCCCTTTGCACTGTGTTACCTGTGCCCCAGCAGCAGCCGGTGCAGAGGCACACAAGAACCCAGGAAAAGACTGGGAAAATCTCGTTATCTCCTTCCCTAACAGTGCAGTGAGGTTAACACCACTTTCCAATGGCATAGGGTGCTCTGAAAAATTCAACAAATTTAGTAATCAAGGTTGGACATGTACGGCAGAGAGGCAGATGGAGAAAGCCAAATGATGGTTTCAGCTGGGACTGGAGTTTGGAGGATCATACTTAGCTGAAAGCTTTCCCATGGGGAAGAACCAGCCCGTTATTTTTCTCTAAACTGTAAAGGAGTTTAGGAGTTTTCAAGTCTTTACCATTTTTTGCCTCTTGCACTCATACAGGGGGAGCTATGAAGGTTCATATTGCATAACCTTTCTTGCTATTCCTTTGCTTTTGTTGTCTTCACTGCTTCGTATTTGCCTTAAATGCACCGTATATTTATGTCATGCAGCAAACAATGAAGTGAAGGCAACAGAGAAACCAGTGCTGCACCTACAACACTGCTGGCCCTCTCTGGTCTGCAAAACCCTGGTGAAAACACACAGAGTATTCTGTAGCCCAGAAAGGCGAGAAAAAAAATCAATTATGAGAAGAGGATGCTATTTCCAAGGGCAATGGTTTGGCCCTCAAACTGAAAACTGTTATCTGATACCACTTTTTAATCATATTTTATTTTTTAGCCATGTACAGTATACTCAGCTGAAGGTCATAACAGGTCTTTTTCTCATCTGATCTCTATGAAGACCATGAGCACTGCACGAAGAGGACTTTCTTTTAAACTTGAGTCCTGCTCAGCTGAAAGGGAATGACTGCTTAAGGCACTTTATTTCCCCATATATATATAAAGACCTCAACCGAAAAACTTTGAGAGATTACATATTTGCGTATTACAAAGGCACAGGTCCTCATACATTCTTCTATTAACTTAAAACATAATGGTGATACTTAATAATGATAGAGTAACCCTTCCACACTAGCCCTGAAAAATTTGCTTAATTGGTTCAAACTCAGGTCTAAGATGTGGATCAGAATTATGGAAAAAACATTATTCTAATCTCTCAGTCTATTGCTATTTATTGCCTTGGTTGGCTCCCTTATATTTCAGGGAAGATTAGGACTAAATTAATGACACAGACTGTCCCCCCAAATTGATGGTAACCAGGATATGAACAGCAAGTCCTGAGTCAACAAGACACCCATCACTTACTACAGGCCAAAAAGAACTTTTCAGCATCCCATAAACTGAAGATATCCAAGGCCACGTTAAAACGTTCCCTTAAAGACAGCTGAAAGACATTCTCCAGGTTTCCAAACCGTGAGCATGTGAGAAAGGCCTATCAAGACATGAATCCCTTTTATTCCTAAAAGACACGCCATCAGCCCCTACCCAGCATCCAATTTGCAGCTATTGTGTGCATCAAAACAAGGCAAAGAGTTAGGGTGAGGGCATCAAGGGTGAAAAATATTAAATAAATCCATCTTGGTGCTGGTGCAACCCTACACAAACAACAAACAGCATGTAAGACTTTTCAGTGGGGTGTGTTAAAAAAAAAACAAAACAAAACTACAAAAAAACCACCAAACCCCCCCGAGCCCTGAACTTTCAAAATTTAAGCTTCAGTGATGTCCACTGAAACGTACATGCACCCACAGGTAAGACAGACCTTTCCTGAACTCATCTTGCAGATTAAACACCACCTGAGCTAGCCTTTTTTCTAATGCTGGTTGGACTAAATCTCCTCAGCTCATGCAGACCTCTGCCAAGACAAGCCTGGCAGGCAAGGAAACTCTGTCAGCAAGCAGACAAGCTCTGGAGGTCAGCAAGTCTCCCTGCAGGCTTCTAAAAAAAAAAATTCCACTCTCCAGCTGACCAAATTTTCCAAACCCATGCAAGATATATATATATATATATAGCATTTTAGGGCCATTTGAGCCACAGAGCTTGCTAAGCTATAGCTGATCAAAATTGCTCTCAATTGAAGCCTCAATCTGTCAAAAAAGATCCTCGGTACTTCGATGGATCGGGACCTGAATGCTTGCTTCTTACCACTGATGGGAAGGTGTCACAGCAAAGCTGTTCCTGGAACTCAGAGGCACTGCCATGAAAATGCTCATGCCTTGATTTTGAGAAAAGCACCTTAAAGTAAGAAAAATTTATTCCTTTTCTGGACATTTATTGTATTTACAGTCAAAGAATCCCAAATCATCTAGAGGTATCACCCAAGTCTCACAACACCCAGCAGAGAGAAAGTTAACTTTACAGAAAGGGATACAGCTAGGACTTGGGACTTGCCCGAGGTCAGAGAAGTTATTTGTGACAGATTGAAAGCTGAATCTACAATCCCTTGGCATACAGACCCACACCTTAACTGAAACACTACCCATGTGTCTGTACCACAGTGCACCAAAGAGCAAATATTACGTTCAGTTTTCATATAAAGGTCTATAAAGCCGGCAGGGAAAGCAAGGCACAGCACAGCGACAGCAGGGAACAAACACGTAAAAAATAAAAAGCCAGCATAACTTACGGGAGCTGCGTTGTTTTTCACTGTGACACTGGGAGTTGTGGCTCGTAGCGCCCCGCTCACGCCATGGTAGTATTTGAAGCAGATCTTTGTTTCAGCTAAAAAAAAAAAAAAAAAAAAAAGATTATTTTAGATCATAAGAACTACCAGGGAGAAGCTGCCCGATCGCTTGCAGCTCACAAGCACAAGGTTGGCAAGCAGTTAAATTGCAAGTGGTTTGACCCAGGGTGGTTCACACAACAGGTTACCTCCTACCTCTGATCTTCCTTTTTGCCAGAGTTTAAATTTAGAGTTTGGTTCCTGTGACTTAAAACAGTTTCAAACCCCAACCTCTCCTGAGCAACAGTTACGACAGACAGACCTTAGAGTACCTGATCAGCATCCTTTAGCTAAATTAGGAAGAAAAATGGGGACAGAGAAACCTTCCCTGTTCAGACATATCAAAAACTAATGTGCCGAGAAAGTGAGAAAACTTCCTTAGGACAAGATTGCATAGTTGCTCACTGACAGGTTTCACTGAGTCAATTTGTTTTGGCCTTGGTCAGAGCAAGGACATAGATCTACACAGATTATCTGCTCAGGCAGTTACTACATTAAAGCATTTTTCAGAAACAGCGTAGTACCACAAGACCTCATCTCAGCGTATTTCCACTGACCTCCAAAGACTTTGATTAGCGTGGAACACAAGCAAGACCACGATTTTGGACTCACAGCGCTGCCTTGTGCCATGTGCGTTGGCATTCAGATAAATACATTAAGTGAGGGAAACCTCTTTCAATAACTGTATCAAGGAACAGAGGAAAGGAAATCAGCCTCTTGTTCAACCACCCCCTTACGACCCACCTTGTCTGCTGCAAGACAGAAAGATACTTTCAGCCGGCTTCTCTGTTGGTCTGTAACTACAAAAAGATGGGAATTGCTAGTATGCATCAGAATCCCACTCACTCACTTCCCTGGATCTGGTGACTTGCTGGAGCACATCCTGCAGGCAGGAGCTTTCCTCCACAGTAAACTAGGACATGAGCTGGGCTGATATGTGCCTACATACAGCCAGGACACAGCAGGTATGCACTGTATGTATGTAACAAGTATGTTTGTGGGATCTGAAAAATGCCTATTTAAATAAAAGCAGCATTCACACCTCGCAGTTTTAACTGGGTAACGCCATGGAAATTTTCAGCTGCTCCATAATATGCTTGAAGGTGCTTCTCATCATCAAGTTTTTCCTTCGCACCTTACTTTGCAGCTGCTGCTGAGGCCCAGGGCAAACACCAATTAATTCCGCCCGCTGTAACTACAGTGCCTATGTAAGAAAATAATAAAGGAATGCCAATGCTTTAACATACAAATTGCATTGCTGTTTTAACACCAGTAACAAAATAAGCGAGATCAGTGCAACTGCGACAAAAGATTATGCAACACTAAGAGCTGGGACCTTGGCCACAGATTGTGGTTCCCTTGACCTGTCATTTGGTAGATCCAAAAAACCACCATGCAGCACCCCAGGTGGAAGCAAAATGCGGTGACATGAAAAGCAATGGAAACCCTCAAAATTGCAGGCCTGAATTGCTTACCCTGACACCTACAGATACACAGGAGAAAAAACAAATCCTGATTTGTTTTTTTGAAAGACAAAATATTTTAGGAGTGTAAAGCCTTCCCAGCTTTCAAGTGTGACTTGGGAACTGAAAATTAAAGAGCTCATGTTCCCAAGTAGTTCGGGCACTTCTCATTTCCAGGTGGCTTCTCAGCACTCTTCCCTGAGGAGGCATCAGGGACGTGCAGTCCATCGACAAGAAGCAGCACAGCGCCAGCACAGTTCATCTGCCACCCTATTTTCCATCCCCACAGTTTGTTCTTCATCAGATGACGAGGCGCACATTTCTGCTCACAGTGTGCAAATACACACCTCTCCCGCTCTATGCACAGATGCGTACGTGTGTCCTTGTCACTTCATGGCACTCCACAAGAAGTGCAACAGGCTACAGAGTCCTTCAGCGCCTCCACAAGGGGCTGCATGGCCCATCCTGGGGTTTAATTCACAGCTACGCCCCAAACAAACTTGTGCAAATTCAAGCGATTTACTTGAGGTGTCAGTGCAGCTGAGCCAGCGACCCTGTTGCTGCACCTGAGAGCAGCAGTTGCTCCCTTTTGGCAGCAAAAAAAGCTGGATGAGCTCATGGGACTGAAAAAATGCAAGTCCAGATTGAATTTTCATGTTGTAATTTTCTCTTCAGGACTTTTAACAGCTCAGCAGCTAACTCATTTACTCACTGAGAAGACAGCAAAAGCTGAGGACATCACAATAGCTAAAATGCGCAGTTCTCACCGATTATTCAAATCTTAATTTTCCTCTCCCCTGGAGATTTTTAGCTACAGTTTGCAGGAACATTGAGAGCTAGAATAAAGGGAGGCTTTTGGGTTGGTTTTTTTTTTTTTTTAATTATTATTAACTCATGTAGTTAATAAAATAAAACTTCAGGTGCTACCCTATCTGACAATGTTCAGACCTCACAGCAGGAAATCTCTCTGTAGGTTGACAAGTACATGGTAACTGATTTCCTACATTGAAAACTATGGTTTAAAAGAATCTATTTAATTAAAACCTAAAAGTATTAGACAGAGAGAACAGAAGGAGGAAAGAATATATCCTTACGTAGGTATTCTGGATATTAGTATTGTTTCCAAGGACAGAGGGTTACTAAGATGATTGAATACATAGTTGGAAAGAACCCTGTGGTTATTGAAGATTCCTCTCAGTTTTACACAACTGCTATTTCTAATTTAATTTTCAAATAAAAACTGCCCACATACAGATGCAAACAGCCACGAAGGCAATGCAGAGACATGCAAGTGTCACACCCAATCCAAAACAGTGGCAGAGGTGGAGCCATTCATCAGGCAGCAATGTCCAAGGTTTCATTCAGAGAGCAGGTCTGACGGCAAGAAGTCATATGGGGGCCTTCGCAGCCTGAGAAATTGCTCTAGAAACATCAACATCTTCTTTTTCCGTGATTCCCCCATCTCCCAACTTTTTCCTAGATCTTTTTTATATCGAAAATATTCAGAAAATGACTATTGTCAATGGATACATAAACTTGTACCAAGTATAAAGCTTGCAAAATTACATACGGTATCTTTATGTGCAAAAATGCCACTTAGAACCTTGTTGGGCTTTTTTTGGCTGGCAGGCATTCTTCCCAAATAATAACACTGGTGCCATGTTTTTCACTTCAGCAAGAGTCCTAACATTTTAAACGTTCTGAAGATTGTTCTCGTATTCCTGAATCACCTCTGAGACCTTTCCAAAACAGATGCAGACATTCACTGCCTTGGTACCACTGCCTCTGTAGATGAACAGAAAGCACTGTAAGTAGAGGCAAGGCAGCGATATAAATTAACCTGATTATTATCCAGCTGGCATTTGTACCGAGTATGTAGTTATAAGGGCTGTTTGCATTGTAGTCGTGTAGATGAGCTTGTTGTGGAATAAAGGAGACCATTTTACTCTGTCCTGCTGCCCTAGCTACACTGCACAGGTCAGGAGCAGGTGTTTTCCAGTTAATCCCCAGTTATAAATAAATACATGCCATTGTTATTTTCATCTCGGTAATTACGAGTAGCAGCTCACTTGCTCAGGTAATGTAGTTATGATGTTAAAAGTCAGGAAGTAATGAGGTTAAATTCTCCTTTCAATTAGCATAAATGGCAGCTAGACTGGTAAGTCGTCCAAGAGATGAGATGTCTAAAGATGCTCAGAAAACTCGTGCCCATGACAATTACCAAACTACTTGGCAATTTTCACGGATCAAGAACAAAACAGCACTGTGTTTCCTTTATAATGGGCTCGGTATCTCCATTACAGCATGGCTGTGTTACAGCCTTCCATTGCATTGATATAAATAAGACAGTTTCCAGCTGTATGCTCAAACCCACTGCTGTAACCATCACGGGTGCAGAAAATACAGCTGCCCAAAAGCAAGGCCGCCAAGGCAGGGTAATCACAGCCAGGCAACAGGAGAAGCAACTCTGTTTTGCCCCTTGCATCACAGCCCCACAAACACCTCTGTGGGCCACACAGGAGAGATGCTCACAGGGCAGGGAGAGGAGCCGGGATGCAGCCTCTCCACGGACACTACAGAGACCACTCCTCAGTTGGAGGAAAATTCTGAGAAGCTTGAATCATAGAATCATTCAGGTTGGAAAAGACCCTTGGGATCATCGAGTACAACCATCTACCCTACTCTACAAAGTTTTTCCCTACACCATATCCCCCAACGCCGCATCTAAACGACTCTTAAACTCATCCAAGGATGGTGACTCAACCCCCTCCCTGGGCAGCCCGTTCCAGGGTCTGATCACTCTTATTGTGAAGAATTGTTTCCTAATGTCCAGTCTAAATCTACCCTGTCGCAGCTTGAAGCCATTCCCTGTTGTTCTATCGCTATTTGCTTGTGAGAAGAGACCAGCCAGAGAGTTCTGCCAGAGAACAACTCTGCCATGGAGCTTCATCCCTCTCACAAGACAAAAAATGATTTCTCTATCAAAGCCCTGAGTTATCTCAGTGACCAAATCAGTTTTACAAATTAACTGGAAAATTAATTTATCAGCTGAACGTTACTCTTCTTGCCAATATTCTATACTGCCTCCGCAGTCACCCAGCCCTTGAAAACACCCTACCTCCTTACTAAGCTGAAGTGAAGGGAGATAAAATCTAGTAGGGTCTCCTGATGAATTGCAGCTGGAAGTATTGAAGATTGAAAACCTCTAAGAGGTGTCCTAGTTTCCATCATCCGCCCATTCTTCTTTCCTGTCAGTGTTATTGCTCCTGTTGGTTTAATTGATCCCCTTTCCCTTTAAAATATTTACTTCCTACTCATCTTCCTCATTCCTTCAGAGTTGTCCCAATCGCCCTAAATCGGTTCTCAAAAGTTCACTTGCTCTTACAATCCTCTGCTCCTCACTTACTAAGGCTAATCTGGTCTCAGAGGCTTATCTTTCACTAAAAGGTGGATTTATTCTCTCAAATATAAAACCGAAATTAAACAGTTTCCCTTGTTAAATTAGAAAAAAACAACCACCAACCATCCTAATGGGTATTTCAATGAAAGACTAAATGATACTCTTTGGGGGAGGCAGGAAGCATCAGATGATGTTTGATAGAAGTATGTGATATACCTGAAGCACTTCCACAATCTGGTTGTGATTTACTCCTGTGATACTTTTTTTTCCCCCAATTAAATAGCTGAGGTGACTAGGCATTAGCTAAGCACTTCCCAGCACCGAGCAACCTCTCAGGGAAGTAATGCCAGTCCTAAAAACTGACTCATTTGTGATCAATTCAATCTATTACTAAAAGAGCTGTTGATGCTCTTTTGGGCAAACATTGTGCGTAAAAAAGGAGAGGTGTCAAAAACCAGTAACATAAAGGTAGCTGTCTTTGGTAAGTGGGTGGGAACCAAGTGAACCAAATCAGAGAGCGAAGCAATTTAAGTTATGAGTCAAAGTTTTCCCTAGAGAGGACCCAGAAGTGGAATAAACAAACGTATGATACCATGCTATAATCAGATCGCTACAGGAGCATCTTGAATTCAAGTAGCCACAGTGATCTCTGGAAGCGGAGACAGAAGGCATCAAAGTGGAGATAGGGAGTCAATGGAGGGGAGAACTGATTGAATACAACAGGGAAACTGGGAGAGGCATGTGAAAAAAAAAAAGGACAAGGAATTACAACGGGAAGTCAAAACAGAGAGAGACTAAAGGCAGTTTATAGGAGATGCTGCAGTACTGGAACTGAGCAAGCAATGGCACCGACGTCAAAGTTGAGGGAAGGAGAGGACTGAGATTAGAAGAGAACCACTGCAGAGAGACAGTGGGATGGGGGAGAGGGGAGAAAGACTAGGACTGTCTAAACAAGACTAAATGAGAAGAAAGCAGGGAAAAAGAAATAAGGCAAGGAAAGGCAGAGAGGGAGAGAGTAAGAAAGTCAAACCTGAAGGAGAAAGAGAAAAAAGTGCCTTCTCACAGAGAGCTTCATGAAGCCTGGAGCACAATGTAGGAGTTGTAGCAGTAACTGCCTGTGAAACCTGTACGTCTTGTCTACCTCTCATGCCTGACCACCCCTCTCCACCTGCTGCTGCCTCCAGTGCCCATCTCCTGCTTTTGAACACCGCTGGATCTGTAGAGAGCAGGTAAACTATGCAAGCCAAAAAGCTGAAACCCAGCACCTCTGCATCAACGCAAGACTTTCCCTAAGCATCAGCGGCTTTTAGATAATTTGAGGTGGTTTCTCCCAATACTACACCTGCCCTGCCAGCAAAGAATTAAGACACATAACAAAGATAAAAGGTAAGGTCATTAATGGTAGATCTAATTTGTACTTACAGCATCGGTAGACAGTACTGTTTTTTTCCCATCACATATGCCATGCAAACAGCAGCTCTTATTTCTTGTGCTGTATCACAAAAACTGCCTGTTCCAGGCATTACCTGTCCAATACACAAGGGTGACAATGCATCCATCAAGCTGGTCTGCTGCCCAGCCACCTCTGGAATGTGCTTTTCCTTAAGCTGTCACCCGCATCTGCTCACAGTATTTGTTTAGTCTCACAACTGCCTACGGTTTTCCGTAAGGCACCCCAGTTTTTAGACAGCTCACAGTTTAAAACCCAACGAGGCCTAAACAGATGTGTTCCTTTAATCCCAGTTGCAGAATTTCTTGCAATTTTCCAACGACGTTTTCCCTGCCCTGCTCTAAGACATGCACACACACACGTGAACAGACTGGTTGAAAGACTTCTTTTGAGAAACTGTGAGATACGAGATTTTCAAATCTCACCTTTCAGATTATTATAATGCCCCCAGGCAAGAAAGAAAAAAAGTACCTGGAGACAGAATCAAGGTTGACCAGTACACATCAACAATTTCAAGCACAAATCTTTGCAAGGAAACTGTAATAGCCCAAAGCCAAGCAGCGGAACACCCAGAAAACCTAATCAAGATCAAATTTAAGCCAAAAATCCAAACTTGTCGAGATGCAGAAATACACAGTGAGAACATTTAAATAACCTTAACTCTGAAACAATAAATAATGTATTTCAGTATTTGTAGTCGTAAAGGATATTTGAAGAACAGATTAGAGGATTTTAGTAATTTTATTGCCTCTTCAGATGGTGTTGTCACAGACTACTATTGGTTCACAAGGGTTGCACATTCAGGGCTGGAGTTACCTCCGTTATAACAGGAGAGCTGATTCTTCTCATCATTGATTCTTTGTTCTGCTGTTATTTGTGATCTGCGGATACTCTCTACTATTGACTTTGGCTTTTATTTCCTCTGCTTGATAATTTCATTCAGCAGCTACCTGCCTCCAACAACCACCAGAGCAGTACGGTAAATTAACACTAAACCCTAATAACTAATGGGTAGTAACAAATCCTCACAGTCAGTGGGCCAGTCTCCTCTGTCCCAGCTTCGCTTGTTTGAGTCCTCAGTGTTGCGTGCTCCGTACTATGCTGATTTGGGGTCTAGCTATGCAAGATCCACCTCTATCACTCTGCTCTTCACATGCAGTGACATGCATCTGTTTACCCATGACCACACTGTCGCTAGTGTCCCGATTTGAAGTAAAACCGAACCAATTTTCTGTTCTGTAACTTTCCATCCTAGCCAGGCCTCCTCTAACTCTGAAATTAACGGCACATTGTGGAGAAAACTGCTCGTTCTCAGAATGATCAGCCCAATGTTTGTGCTCCGTGCCAAGGGATGGTGAGCAGGGAGGCCCTTGCTTATACTTATTGCTGTAACAACCAAGGGCAGCCCATTTCGTTATTTGCCCCCTTAGAGGGTCGGAAACGGAAAAAACGTAGAGGGGTCACATCGGTGGGGAGGAGGGGACAGGAGAGGTGACCCAAACCTGACCAACTGGGGTATTCCATCCCATCTGCCCCACGCTCAGTATAAAAGCTGAGGGATCAAAGGGTCAGCCCCCTTCCTGCGATGGCCGACGTCCAGAGAGGACTCTGTCTGTTCATCTGCCTTTGATCCCGATCCCTGTGTTCCTGACTCCAGAGCTGGAATCCAGTTCCCATCTGTCACTGAGTCCAGTCTGGGACTTCCCCAGTGCCTGCTGGTGACGTGACTGTCATCCTGGGAGCTTGATACGGTTTTGTATATGTTGTATCTATTTCATGATTTTCTTCTTTATTTTTATTTTAATATTAATTCTTCATTAAAGTAGTTTAGTTCATTCTAAACTTCTGAATCTCCTTATCTCTTTCTCCTCCTCTCTCCTCTTTTTTGGGGGGGGAGAAGAGGGGGGAAGGACCATCTGTCAGTCCGGTTTTGGTAAATTAGGCCGAAACCACGACAGTTAGTTATCATTATTCAGAAATTTTTCAGCTGTAGACTCCCGAGTACAAGACATCACACCATTTTTGCCTTATCACCTCTCATTTTGCCTTAGGAACATAAAAGCATCCAGGAGTTCCTATTACAGGAGAGACAGAACAGAGCAGCTCTGTGACGTGCTATTCAGGAAGAACACAGAATTCAACAATTTCATTTCAACAGGCTGTTGCTTACACGCTACCCTCATAAAACCTGTCCTTTTGGGAAGACTCATTACTAAAGAAAGCTAGCAGCTGGAATGGGTGTGTGCTTAGGCATTCATTTCCATACAGGCAGAGCTTCTAGCATTGCCGATTATTAAAGTTGCTTGACATTTTTCATTATAAATCCTGTTTCAGTTGCTTATATATTTTCAAAGATACATACACTTGGAATAAAATTTTGCATGCTGGATGCCTGCTTCAGATCTACAGAGATGCACAGCAAGAAAATTTCAACCAGAAATTTGGAGCTGTGAGGGCAAAGGAAAAAACATGGGATTTTTATCCATTAAAGATTTCTGAAGACCCTTCCTTTTAACCCCCATGCTAACACGGAGCAGAAGGTATTGTACTAAGCATATACCTTTTGTATTCCTGTAAAAGTACATTAAAATTCAGCTAACTTATAAGTCTCTCAAAAAATTTCAGTTTGATATGCTCACTGGAGACGTCTTTGATTTCACCATTTAAATGCCCAGGAAATCCTGTCTGTGCTGAGCACGTTCCAGACTGGCAGAAAGACAGACTTTTCCTGCAGTGCAGATCTAAGCTCTCCCTGGTTGTGCCATGTCTGGGCACCTCTCCTGGCAGCAGGAGGGCTGTATCCCTGGGTATGCCCCTGCTGCGCCAAGTAGCATGGAAGAGGAGAATATGAATCCACTGCCGATTTGCCCTTGTTGAAGGAAGAGATGGAGGAAGTTGGGGTGGGGTGTCAGGAGCGTGGGGTGGGGAACCAGAAACCCGGACAAAACCAGGTAAGGTGGTGAAGTAAAAAACCACCCCGTGATTTGTGGTGGTCGTGGGCTTGAGCAGAGCAGGAGCTTGGGAGAGCGGGTAGCAGAGTGCTGTTTCAATCTTGCTAAGTGAGATGGGCACTACTGGCTGCCTTCAGGGTGGGAACTCAGTGCATCTACTGGGGGACTTGCACTCAAGCTCACTATTGGGCAGTGTCAGGGAGATGGCAATGGGATTCACGGTCATTCTGTCCAGAGGGGCATGGGTTGGACTGCATTAAAATCTACAGTCATCCAGTGGCCCTTGTGAAAGGGCCACTATTTACGTTCGTCATGGACAAGGGTCTGTACCACCAAAGTGCCAAGTAAGTCTGGCATTTAGATTGACGCCTAGAGTGGAGGTGGAGCAGAGCAAGGTAAAACTTCTGCGGATACCCACCATAGGAAACACCAGTGGAAGGATGCCACTGCCCAGCCAGCAGCTCAAGATGCTAAATGTCTTTAATAAAAAGGTGGTTTAGCCCTTACGTAGCTAGGAACAGAACCTGCAGTTTGCACTGCGGCATATTCTCCAACTATTACCTATTACTTAAGTGTTATTGTATAACGTGAGTAATGGAATTGAAATCTGGTTTGCTCAGACAGCTCACATCCTTGTAAATAGCCATTTCCTCCTAAAATTATCTTCAGAAGTGTGAGTTGGGGGGCGAGGGAAGAAAATATAAAGGACTCAACCTTACCACTCCTGGCACTGAGACATCTCTCATCCCATTGAAACCAACAGAACTCTTTTCTCCATAGTCATAAAGACAGTAGGATCCAGCCCAGAACAGGCAAGAATTTTATCTATTTACTTAGAGTTCAACCCAACAGAACTATCTATTTGCTCTGCCTTTAATGGACTGCTGTGAAGAAGGGACTGATAGGCACCAATCTGAGTCAATGAGAGTTGGGGATGGGGGCTTTGTAACAACTTACCTCGCTTTCATCAGGAGAAGGAAAAGCTGTTTGAGAGAGGCATTTGAGTCATTGCAAATAGCAAATTATAAGGGCTGCACTAAGATTGAGACTTTAATGAAATTCCAAAGCCTACAGGCATATAATGTTTTTATGTAAATCAGCTTAACGATGAGGGTTTTTTACCATGAGCATTAGCAAGTGAGCAATTTATTTGAGAAAAACTTGCAATCATCAAAGCATTTTTAACTGTGTGATAGTTGCGTCCATAATAACTGGAAACCATGCCTAAAGTTTGCTCTCTGATCCTAAGCATTCATGCACACTGCATGGAAAACAACATTGCAGGCAAAATCAAATACACTTTTCATCTATTTATGGGGGAGACGATCTAAATTAATTTCTAAAATGCAACTATTAGATGAAGTTTCTAAAGAACACTTCTGGTTTAAAACTGTTCATCGTCTTGGTTTTAATGGGCTCAACAGTTCTTTATCAAAATTGATTAGTAGAGAAAAAAAATCTCTAAAATTCCAGTAGACTGGAAATGAGCCTTACCTCACATGCAGAAAGCCATCTGTTTCACTGTATTGGTGTCCTCTTAGCTACGTTCGAGTCACTGACAATATTCAGGAGAAGAATTTGAACTGGAGATACAGTGCCTGTGCTCTCAGTTACACCAGTACATGTTGAAAGACAATATAAACAGATAGAAAATAAATATAGAGAAACACTGGCACCCCTGAGCTTTGTTCTGAGTGTCTGCAGAGGCACTGTGAAGGTGACCCAGACAACAGAGAAAGATATAAACTCAAAACTATATAGTAGCTCACAGCTCCACAAAAGAGGAAGGACGGGCAGAGCTGGGGACCCCTCTCCTCTCTTAACTGTGATGTATGGCCATCGGGTCGTCCCAGATGAAGCAAGCTCTTCTCAACTGCCCCTGTTGCAATATATCCTTTAGGCTTCCAGGTATTATGTCTGCCTCAAGTCAATTGTCTCCTAGAGCAGATCCCTGTTAACCATCAGCTCCTTGCTTTTATCAGGGCAAGAGTAGTTTGAAGTCTTAATTAAATACATACAACTGGATTATGCCTTCAGGCACAGCCTTGAGCAAGAGATAACACATGGACTTCAGAAACCAAGTGCCTCAAACACAGCCCTCTACATCACAACATGTTTTTATTCCCCCTGATTCCAAAACATGGGTGGACCAGGCACTGCTTTAGATTTACAGAAACAGAAAATGACATCAACCTTATGATCAATGGTTAGTATTTAGGAAGGTGTAAGCTATAGCTTTACTTGGTGCCTGCTTTGTGAAGGGAGAGGACAGCACGAAAAGGGAGACTTTGCAACTCCAAACCCAGTCAAGTACTGAAATTAGGGAGGATTCATATTTTCATTTACATTAGCAGCAGCTTAAGTCAAGACAACTGCTACAGCACTTCCTGAGCCGATCTTCAACAATGTGCCTGATAGGCATAATTGAATTTCACATTAGAAACACAACATTCCCTTGAATCAGCCTTTCGTTTTTTTCCCCAAGTTACCTTTGAGGATGTTAGTGCCAAAACCAGCCATCACAGACCTCACCACTCCCCCAGCTCCTCTTACACATTGCTTCCTTTCTCTTGTTACTCCGCAGACTCTCCCAGTCAGAAGCCCTATCTATTCACATTTTCAAGTGCTAAGCTCTCTTCAGTCACTATAAGAAGGCTTTACAACAACAGTTTCTTTGTGTTTAGCAGCCAGACTGTGCAATATTAAAACTCAGTGTTCACTCTGATCGGGAGCTATTACAGTTAGTGAACCATATGCCACGCAGCGTACAAAGACAGTTGCAATTAAGTCCTTGGGCAACAAGACAATGAATATTACCAAGAAAAAATCCTTTGCACTTGGATGTAAAAGAGAAGCCAAGAGCTTACCACTATTACCCACAATACCATAAAAAGGGCTGCTCTTCTTTGTTAATACATTTATCACACTTCTGAAGCAGTATGCACACATTCCTTGTCTCTACTGCATATCTAAGGATATTTTTAGCCTAATATTTCCATGACAACGAAGCAAGAAATGGTCAATTTGAGAAGATGGCTGAATCAAAATTCAAGATGCTTGTAGAAGCTGCTTCCTCGTGCTCACATTGTTTCAGTCACCCACTACACTAAGCACATTATTGTTTGTTGCTGCTATTTCTGATCATCACATTAAAAAACTAATTTTGAGTGATTAGGGGAATTATGCATCATGTTATCGTACAACAAAGACTGTTCATTGCTGTGATAGTACGAACACCCTAATACAAGTAAAAGACAACAGCAAAACGCTTCCTTAGGTTGAAGTAAAAGCTCACAGAGAAGAGTAAGAAGAGATGCAGAACGCTCTTACGAAACTGGTAATAGGTTACATATAACAAGAATGCGATGACAAGTATGACAATTCAAACTCTTGGCTTTCCTGGCTATCACAGAGTAGAACTATTTGCAGAAAATTTTGGAAGAGAATCATTTGCAAGATCTGGAAAACCAAAATGAAGGCAGTGGCATTAAAGGCAAGGAAAACATACAAGGGAGCAACCCAAGGAAAGGCATGCATCACCTCTCCCTTCACCTTAGGATTATCTGCTCTTATTGCAAGGCAATATTTGCAAGGCACCTAGCGGGTCTACACAGCGTGAGCAGAAAATGAGGACAGTTGCACCTGAAGGCAAAAGACAGTCACAGCACGATGACAGTGCAGCGGAGACTGAGATCTTTGGCACACTGGTTCCTGGACTCGCATTACCATCTTGCAAACATGTTACTCCTTTCCACATTACCTTTTTCTTCGGAAATGAACAGCGACGATTAATATGTAATTCTGCCACCAAATACTGGTTACACTATTAAATACAAGTGTGAGATGAACAGCCTTGCACTGTAATTAACCAATGACCAAAATTCCCCAAAGTTCAGTTGTTCTGAAAAGCAGCGTTCTTTGAGATCTTTTCTTAGCACACCAAAGACTTACCTGGGTTGGTCTTGTAAGCATTAATTAAACACAGGAAAAGAGACTTCTGTGTCTTCACAACACAGAGCCATTCTGTTGTTTACACATCTATAATTAATTGGGTTCACCCACTCAGAACTGTGAGCCTTGAATAAAAGCTGCATGCCAGCTATGCTGCCGAGGTATGGGGTTTTTTTTCCTCTCCTCTCCTTTTTTTTCCCCTCTCTGCTTTTACAACAGCAGGGCCCATCTTCCTTCCATTTGTTGAGAAACCACAGGCAGAGAAAGTACACCCACATCCTTTGGTTCTCACAGAGACTTGTGAGCCACACCGCTGCCTGGCAAAACCCCGTCAGCGTGATGCCTTTGCAAACACAGTGCTGCATCTGGGTGTAAATGGATAAAAGCTTGGCCTTATTATTTTAAAACAATGCCACCAGAGTTCCTCTCCTGTGTACCACTGCTAAGCTCAACAGAGATAGGAGTGTGGCATGTGTAGGTTCAGCGAGATTTATATTTTCCAGTGAGGACTTGTAAAAGACAAACTCACAGCCCAGGTTACCCAGGGACACAGAGATCTTAGAGTTGTCTGCTTGACGCACAGCCCCTTTTGTAGGTCCCTTCTTTCTCTGCAACAACGCAGTCTCTGCAGATCAGAGGATCTCAGATGCTGATAGCCATCATAAGATGCATCGCGAAGAGAAAAACCCTTGGCATTCCAGCTTCACACGCTCTGATCAGTCTCATTATCATGGTTTCTATTCCAATACCAGCTCACACACTGACTGCGGCCAGCGCGCTGCAAGTTTCAAAATCACCGCTGCTTTACACTGCTGCACGTAACTACCACCACCTCCTCCACAAAAAAAACCCAAAAAAGAGAGGAAGAACCGCAGCTGGTTCCAAGGAGACAGACTCATAAGAATTTCCTTTTCAAGGAAAGCAATTCACAGGGAATTCTGCCTACAGAGGTGATGTCAAGTTGTGTCCAAGATCTCAAAGGGAGAGAAAGGAAGGTGCCCACCTCTCGTGAGGGGAGGCTCTGGAGGGCTCAGGATCTGAATCAACTGAGAAAGACTTACCTCAGAATGAAAATTAAGGCTAGAGTTTATCAGATTTAGATTTAAAACTCTGTATGATGCATTCTGAAGATCAGTAAGAAGGAGGAAAAACCCACTAATAGAAAAATCACATTTTTAGCAGGAACCATGAACTGGACTCTGCTTTTGACTGTAGTTGGATTCACAACCATGTGGGATGTTGGAGCACAGCGCTGAGCCTCTCTGCTCTCTTTCACAAAGACGAGGACAGACCCATCAAACACTGCTGCTCTTCTGAAGCTTGCCCACAAAGTCGCCTTCTACAGGAAGCATACTATGAGACTTTTGTGATTCACTTTACAGTTTTGACTGTAGAAGGAGAAAGCAAGTAACTTTGCTGCATTATTTAAACCACTCTACAGTGAAGGATTTCTTATATTTTGCCTTGAGATGGCCTGTATGTGGCTGCTCACCCATTCAGAAAACTCCTGTTCATGAGGCGCCACTGCTACGGTACCTATTGTTAATTTCCCTGGGAATTTATAAAACAAAGCACAAGCTATCAAGAAGAAAATGATCAAAAAGCGGCTAAGAAAGAGGCATTATACCTGTTATTACTTCTCACCTTGGAGCTCCCTCTGCAATCTCCTATTTCAACGACATTTTTTCTTTTCTAAAATGTGAACTTCAATTCACCATTTATTTGCAATCTATTAATTAGGGAAGAAAAGTGCTGTAATCACAAAATGAAACATGACTTTTAAGAACTCTGCAATTCCAAAAGTATCTTACTCAATACCAGTAAAAAGAAGGGGCTATAAATAGGTTACATTAAGTTGAAAGGCAAGATAAAACATCCTGACTGTAAGAAGACCAGAGAATCCAATGCTGAGAGCACTGGATGAGTGTATTTGTTTTCCAGTGCAATAAAATTATGGAATTGTGGGGGAAAAATTACTATGAAACTGATGCTGCATTTGTGCAGGTTAAAAAATTACGATCTTGTAACATATACTGGAATAACAAGGAATGGAAATATCCCATTTAAGCAAGTAAGGGGACAAAGAATCATAGGCAGCCTAGACGAGACGCCGCAGAGTGAGGAAGGTTTATTCTCTAGCAAAATATATCAAGATGTACATTGGGAGATTGCAAAAAAAAAAAAAAAAAAAAAAAAAAGTCTTCAAATCATTGCTACTTCCTATTGCTTATAAAACCATATACAGATGCCAGTATGTCCATCTCCTGAAGGTGTCTGCCAGGTGGCTGGTGCGTTCTCTCTGGCTTTGCACTTCACTGCTGGGACCCCTGGTGCAAGCCCCAGATGTTCGCTTCACTGGCTGGGGCTGGCACTCACAAACCTTCAGAGCTGCTGTCCTGACAGTGGTGACTCCCAGCTTGCTCAAGCCCATCCAAGCTGAAATTGCTGCAGTCACACACATACAGGTGACAGACAGGAAACATTATTGTTTTCATTTTTTTTTCTTATAGGAAAGGCTCAGGTCTCCAACCACGGCACACTTAACTCCCACGGGATTTACTGCGCTGTGAGAAGGAAACCCTAAAGCAAATCATCAATAGCCTGAGTAAGATCTAACAGCTGTTATGTGACAACACACAGTGGGATGACTACACAGTCCAGACCGCAGACAACCTAGACTATTTTTAAAACACTGTTTTTCAGAAATAAGCTTGCAGAGAACCTAGACAAAATCAAAAACAGATGCAAAGGGCATTTGAAATAAGGAAGCAGTAGTGGAGAAAAGATGTTCCTAGAGTAAATTCCCTTTGAATCACTGCATGTTTGTAATATGTACTATTGCTAATTTATTTAAGTGTATATTACATATGTTATTTCCCCTAATTTTCAAGTTATAGACATAAAAATATGACACTTAATCCTAATCTTGGCACTCACATTCATGCCTCCTATGGCCCCAAGCAAGAGATTCTCAACCTTTTACTACCCTATAGGTGGCAACATTGAAAAAAGAAAAACGCTGTGTCCCTCCCTTGCAGGCTGGAAGGCAGATGCCAGCTTCCTGTGCCTGGGGCAATGCTGGAGACATCAAGTCTCCTGCAGAACCTGGGCCGCTGCTTTGCCATCTCCGGCAGAAACACACCGAGCATTCAGATGCAAACCCTTCCATGCCAGGAAACCTGGGTTCTCTTCAAACCTCTGCCCCTGACTTACTGTAGTGGTTTCACTCTTTCCTGACTTAATTTCCTCCTCAATGAAATGAAGAAAATTATACTTCCAGCAACATAACCCAAAGGAGAGAGGGATATGAGTCTTTCAGTAACACGTTTTCATGCTCATGACAACATTCAGTGCGGGCCCTAAAGGAGCGTATTAGCATCTGGGAGCACAGCAGCTCCGTAACAGTTAAATTCCCAGCAGGTATATGCTGCAGCCGGGCAATCTGCCCCTGTGGAGGAAAGGCACTACACACAGGCTTCTCTACTGACCTGACGGGATTGGATTGAGCAGGTCATCACAGGATTTAGCTCTACTTATTACTTAAAGCTGCAGTCAGTCAGGTCACGCTAAAATTGAAAAGTACATTCCAAATTTCTTTTAAAGCGTTTGTTTGTTCAGATGTCCCCTACACCTATTTTCCCTTAAATCACAGACAGGTTTGTACTTTAAAAAAATTCCTGGGCTGTAACCCTGTCACTCCTGGTATTACAAATCCCAGTGGGAGAGCACGGCGTTCACTCAAGCCTGGCATTTGGCACCTTGCCCAGCAATCACAAAGGGAAAAGGAAGGAAAGGAAAGTGAGACTGAAAGTTACTGGTCTGACTGGCTGGCTGTAGGTGCCTATAGCCAACACAGAGAGAAAGGACCCGTCTGCTCCAGAGGGAGAGCTCTTTGGGGTTCCAAACAGTCATTTACAATTAATGCAATGGTAACAATAACAGGCACACTGCCACACAAACTCTGCCCTTTCTACATAACATACTGCAGATGAATTAACAGCTCCTTTACATCTTCTGGTGGGGTTTTCTTCAACCTCAGGGAAGTTGTCCCCTACTTACAGAAGCTGCAATAGCCTCTTGAAACCAACCTCATCTGTTGAGATGCTCAAACACATCCGTGCCACCCCCATCCAGTCTTCACATTTCTGTAGCTTCTATGTTTTACAACACAACTCGCAATGCTAAGAAGATCACAGAAAAGTATCTGCAGGTACCATGTTTTAGTTCACCCATCAGGTCAAAAAAGTGTCTATTGAGAATACGGTAAACATGGGGGTTTGGGGTTTTTTTTGTAAGTATCTTTCTTATTACCCATCACCAGTAAACATGTCTTGATTTGGCAATGTTGAGAGCTGAAAGGGCATGGAACAGAGCCACGCACAAAGCTTTGAGAGCACAGGAGAGGAACAGGCTGTCCTACTGGTTTGAGTTTTTCAATTCAAAGAGGAGAGAGAATGATTCCAGGATGGGTTTGCAATAGATTGGTTTATAAGGTTGTTTTTTTTCCCCCCTCTGCTACCTCTGTAAACTCTCATCTGCTGTGAACTGACGTCACCTCACACGAACTAATGGATCCGTCCCAGTTCATGCATACAAAATACCCTGCCTTTTGTTTTTTGAATAGAGATCTTTTACTAGAACGCTTACATTCCAGATCGGAAGTCTCAAATAGGCTCTGAGGATACACCAATGTACCTTCTAGCAAAAGGCCAGCATGCTATGCGCATTTTTACTGCATCAAGTTGGTCTGTCAAAGAAACTACATGCACATGTATATTGTCCACCTGTATAATGCTGTCGTGGACATCCAACTGCTGAGTGCCACCATAAAACTTTAGAAGAGGTAAATTTATTTCCAGTATTGTTCTTTTATAGTTTTGGTGACTCATTTTTCCACCTCCTTGCTGGCTTGGAGAATACACCTACCATAAAGTCATTGTCATGACCTCAGAGGGGTCTGGCAGATACTACTTTGAGTCAGCTGCCAGCATGCAGGAATCTTTCCTTGATAAGCCGTGGCTTCTAAAATGAAAGTGTTTTGAAGGACTAAGTAACATTTAGTCCACAGCACAACAAAAACTGCTTACAAAATTTGTTTAATTTATCCTTTTAAATATTTTCCAACATCTGAACTATAAGCCTCTTCCATACCAGCTGTCAAAAGTCTGATTCATCTCATTAAAGCCAACAGAAAAACTCCCACTGATTTCAGTAGACAGAGACCACACCTACCTCTTCCCATTTTCCTTCCAAAAGAAACAGTCTCCTCAGCTGTAATCTGTTCCTTTCACATCCACACATCACTCAGTCCTGCTGCCCTTCTCCAAAAATATTTCTAAAGCTCCTATACTCTTTCTGTTACGAAATAGCCAGGTAAAGAAAAAAAATTAATCTGCTAAATGCACTACCAAGTGGATTTATATTCCACAGCATATTACATGCATAGCTCAGCTAAATCATTTATGCATGTCACAGAAGTATTACTTTGCATTTCACTGCATCTCAAATGCAACAAATTTATGAAATTTAGAAAAAGAAACAGATCTGCTAAAGCAAAACCAGATTCTATTTCCCAAACTGCTCAAAACCTAAATGGGCTACTTGAGATGCAGAAACCTTATCTTTGCACGTATTATATATATTTAAAAGGTTTCTACCGAGTCATTTTCTAACAGAAGAAAGCACAATATGAGATTTTTAATCCATCCTAGAAGCTCAGCACACTTTGTAGAGAAGCAGTAATTACAGAGGTGCCTGCTAGCAGTGCTACTGTTAAGGCTGTGTTGGAGGGGGGGTGTCATTATTAACCCAGTTTTCATGGCTTTGCAGCTCACAAATCACCCATGTACTGGCCTTAAACCACCATAGAAAATTTCATCCCAGAAGCAATTTATTTAGTTACTTTTTCTTCTTGTAAAAGTGCAAAGAGAAAAAGGGAATTATATCAAATTTTCATGCTTTTCTATGAATATATACCAAGGAGAGAGTTAATAATTTTAAAACAGCAAATTCTGATGCTCTCAGGTGAAATCCTTATCCTGTTTAAATTAACAGCTAGTTCTCTCAACTGCAGCAAGGACAGGATTTCAATCGCCGAGTTCTGGAGAAGTTCAGCTCCTGCTGTTCACAGAGCTGCTCTGCAAGAGCGAGTGCCTTCTCCCATTTAATTCATAGCCTTCTTAAGCCGGTTCCAGCTACAGCATAATGCAAAGTAGCTCAAACCCCACTGAAAGACACTAGTATAGATTATTACACTCATGCACCATCACACTTCTCCCTGTTTTGAGAGTTACAAAGTGTTTCCTGATACAACTATGGACGGGATCATTTGAAAGAGTTCTAGAGAACAACTGGAGCACTGTGTCCAGTTGTGGGCTCCCCAGTTCAAGAAGGACAGGGAACTGCTGGAGAGGGGACAGCAGAGGACTACAAAGATGATGAGGGGCCTGGAGCATCTCTCTTAGAAGGAAAGGCTGAGGGACTTGGGTCTTTTTAGTCTGGAGAAGAGAAGACTGAGGGGGGATCTGATCAACGCCTATAAATACTCAAAGGGTGGGTGTCAGGAGGATGGGGCCAGGCTTTTTTCAGTGGTGCCCAGGGACAGGACAAGAGGGAACGGGCACAAACGCGAGCATCAGAAGTTCCACCTAAACATGAGGAGGAACTTCTTTCCTGTGAGGGTGGCAGAGCCCTGGAAGAGGCTGCCCTGAGAGGTGGTGGAGTCTCCTTCTCTGGAGACATTCCAAACCCACCTGGACACGTTCCTGTGGGACCTGCTCTGGGTGGACCTGCTTTGGCAGGGGGGTTGGACTGGATGATCTCCAGAGGTCCCTTCCAACCCCATAGCATTCTGTGATTCTGTAACTGGACGCTCCCGCTGAACGGCTGCCCATGGCTCTCCAAAGACACACTTCACACGGAACAACACTGGCTTAATCTCCGTGCCTTCCCAAAAACGTAACTACCTCCGACAGTGTAGTATAACACACTAGAGTTGTAAGAGCTCTGCTCTACTACTGACTGAGTACAAGGGGCTCTTTACAAACACTACTGAGGCTTTCGTCAAGCTTTTGAAAAAGGACCATCTTTCACAGCAAGTTTGAAAGCTGGCACAAGTTTCCAGGATAAGGCTTTAAACTAAGCTTTTAGTTTGAATTGACTCTGCCTACGAATTCCCTGCCTTTGTAAGGTAGAAATCACAGGAAACTTGGTTGGTCTGCTCGATTGCCATCTACTCTTCAGTCACGGACATCAACGCAGCTGCAGCTGAGATTTCTCCTGGCTAAGTTTCATTTTCTTTCCCTCAAAAGTTGGAGAGAAATTTGCATGGAAAAGGAACATGAACCATATGAAAAATCCCACCCCACCAGAACGTGATAAACAAAAAACGCAAGTCAGAGGCTTTCTGTTAAGGTCCCACAACTCAGTCCCACACATCTGAAGTCTCCAGATAACATGAGCTGATTCAGCCCCAAATGCTCCTGAAGATGATCTAAACTACCAGGACTGGAACAAGCAATCCAGTAAATACAATTGATTACATGTCCAGTAATCAAACGGATACTCGAAAAATGGTGGGGTGGTGAGAGATGCCTCCTGGCAGAGAGCCAACACAGACAACTAACTGAGGTAGCATCGTCTTAAAAAACCACAGATGACTCTGCCGTGGCTGTCTCTGAACTGAGCCCCCACAATCCAAAATGTTACTCTGTGCCTTTGCTTTTACATTTTCACCTCAATACAAAAGGTGGATGAGCAGGTTGACAAGAGCTGGCAATGAGTGCTGGCAGCCCAGAAAGCCACCCGCATCCTGGGCTGCATCAAAAGAGCGTGGCCAGCAGGTCACAGGAGGTGATTCTGCCCCTCTACTCTGCTCTGGTGAGACCCCACCTGGAGTCCTGTGTCCAGCTCTGGAGTCCTCAACACAGGAAGGACATGGACCTGTTGGAACAGGTACAGCAGAGGGCCACAGAAATGATCAGAGGGCTGGAGCACCTCTCCTATGAGGACAGGTTGGAAGAGTTGGGGTTGTTCAGCCTGGAGAAAAGAAGGCTCCAGGGAGACCTTATAATGGCCTTCCAGTACCTGAAGGGGCTACAGGAGAGATGGGGAGGGACTCTTTGTCAGGGAGTATAGCGATAGGATGAGGGGTAATGGTTTTAAATTGAAAAAGCGAAGATTTAGATGAGATATCAGGAAGAAATTCTTTGCTGTGAGAGTGGTGAGACACTGGAACAGGTTGCCCAGAGAAGCGGTGGATGCCCCATCCCTGGAGGGGTTCAAGGCCAGGCTGGATGGGGCTTTGAGCAACCTGGTCTGGTGGGAGGTGTCCCTGCCCAGGGCAGGGGGGTTGGAACTCAATGATCTTTCAAGGTCCCTTCCAACTCTAACCATTCTATGGTTCTATGAAAAAAGGTACATGATGGGTTCTCCAAAATCTGAAGAGGAGTCAGGGAAAAGAAGGAAATAAAGGATAAAGCCAAAGTATGCTGCTACTAAAATTTATTCCTCATTTTTGTGACTTGGCGATGCATAGACTTTGTGCAGTTCACAAAGGGAAAGAAAAATGGTGAATCTATTAGCTATGCAGATTTCATATTCCTCACAAGCAGCTCATAAAGCTTACTGTAATATCCTGTAAACAGGAAAACATTTGAAAACCTGAACCCAGAAGTGCACTAATTAGAGAACATCACTTACATGTAAATCAAGAAATCCTATGCAAGCAGAGGGAAGGAAATAGTTCCATCTCTCCCCATGACCATGAGATGCCACAGCGACAAACAAACAAAACAAAAAAGTAATTAGTGTCTTGTAAGTGAGCAGGGCTGGCTCATTCCACCTCAGGCAAACAACTTGATCAGCAGAAACAGGAAAAAATGCACCTCTTGGAGGTCTGTACGCTAACATAGACCGTAGAGGCTCAGAAGACAGAAATAAACATTAGCTACTATACCTGAGAAGCAAAGGAGAATTCCTTGTTATAAAGCAAAATCTCAATAATGAACTTGTATTCTGTTTTAAAGACATATATTCTTTCATCCTTAAATCTTGTCTATCAATTAAGCAGACAGAGTAATCTAATACACCGTAGGCATATCTCTTTTTGGTGTGGTGGTAAATCTGCTGTTCAAGTGTTGCCTGACAACGCCGGGAGGTTAATTCACACATCAGTTTGTGTGGGTTCCCAGGTATCTCTGGAGTAACCCAGAGCTGCCAGGTTATAAAGCAATTTTACCCCCAGGAAGTGCTGCTCAGCAGCTTGGATAAATAGCAAGTTAGCAGGAAGACAAACCAAGACTCTGAAATCTCTACGAGCCCCTGACAGAACTTGATGTGTTCCAACTGTAGGCTTGTTTTAATGGAGTAGGAAAGCAGAAGCGGAATGGCAGTCACATACCTGTAACGCCTGTGCTGAACAGCAGCAGCGTTAAGAAACTTTTCGGTGTGTAGATTGAATTTTGAAGCCAGAGACAGCAGAGAGACATGTCCACGAGATGTGGGCTGCACCAAAAGCTGCTTCCCTTCACAGGATCTGCCTGCCGAGCTCAGAGGGACCCTTGGGAAACCAGAGCCCTTACTGCTCCTCTACTGCAAAAAGTTTACACATTTATTCCGAGTCCTTTTATGCTGAGACTGTTTGTAGTCTGTACTTTGCTGGTTTTATGCTCCTGCCACTCAGAAGTCTCTGTCTGGCAGAACACTGCTGGCAATTATAACAACTACAGCTTAAATTCTGACACGTGCATTGTCCATCTTATTTCTAACCCCAGCTACACCTCATGCTTGCAGCACAGCAGCAATGCAGTTCATAATCCAAATCAATTTTGGTTTTTTATGGTGTAAATTATTTTCTTTAAAAAATTAATCCTGGTATCAGTGCTTTTTATTTATAAGATAATTATTTTTCCCCTGATATTTTTAAAAAAGTTGTTTTTAACACTTCCTTTTTGTATCTTCTAATGAATGGAATTCATTATTGGACTTGTAAGGTATCCCAGCCATCCAAAAGATATGGGTCAGGAAAAAAGTATAACTGAGAGGTATAGAGAAAGATCGTCTTTGAAAATGAAGTAAGACTTGTTCCACTTTTACATTTGAGGCCTGAGACATATTTACATTTAGGTTACATAATTATTATTATTAGTAGTAGTAGTAGTAGTATTTTCTGATTAGGTGTAAGAAAACACAAATAACAATGAGGGTAGTCAAACACTGGAACAGGTTGCCCAGAAGGAAACTCCACCCTAGGACATAGTCAAAACTTGACTAGACAGGGTCTAGAGCAACCTGCTCAAACCCTACCTGCCTTGAACTGGCAGCTGGACCAGATAACCCAAGATTATTGAACGATCATATTCATCTTTCTTGTAGTGTGAAGGGAGCATTAAGAAGCAGCAAGATTATCAGTATACGCAGTCTATTCATGGAAAGCTGCCTTAAAACGGCCCTGGAGTGAAAACCAATCAGACCTGTAGCTCTTACTCTCAGGAATGAGTCTAGAGTCACAAGTGAACCGTGACAGCTCACGCCAGGTAAGTAAACACATCACCTCCCCACACCTCTGCTTCCTACCGCTTCAGAAGTGACCAAGTACCTGCCAGGGACACAGGCTCTGCTGCCAAGGAAAAGGAAGGATCTGGAATCAACACTGCTGTCTACTCTTAGAGGTCTCACTGTAGCAGCTACTGTGGAAAAAAATCCACAGGCTTTTAGACTTCTTTAAAGAGAGAATGCATAATGAAATTAGCATAGATAATTTAATGAAAGGGGAAGGACAGAAAGAAGCATCATTATGGAAATTTAATTAATAAACAATTACAGCAAAAGTATCTATTTCAAGGTTGTGGGTTTTTTTTATTTATAAAAAGCTATCAGCACTGAGATATGGAAGGAAATTATACCTGCTACTAATGGGTAAAGTGAACATCTGAAGTATTGAGAGGGTCGGAGAACAGCTTGGAAGTATAAAACAACATTCGTCTGAGGCTCTCAAGATCCTACTATCAATATCAAAGACCTTGCAGAAAGATGGTTCTGCAGGGCAAAAGTGTTTGAATCCTCCAGGGAGACAGTAATTCATCCCTGCTGATGACCTGCTCTCTCAGTGAGTCTATTCTGGATATAAATGGTGTTCTTGACATCTGGCAGTCCTACAGCAGGAAACCCTGGACCAGGAGTAAGATGACGACAGGGCTAGATTTACTAGCTAGTTAGCAAGAAAAGCCAATTATCAAAAGGCTTCCTGCATCATATATGTACTTTTACAGGAGCAGGATGAGTTACTAGAGCACTACACTACAGATATAATTCTGCCTTCCGCATGGAAGGTCAAATAAGTTTTTCTGTATGATAAGATGGTCCAGGCTCTATTGTAGGAGTTGGATAAATGTTGCCACAACCATCACAAGGCATGAGAGATGGAGTGGCTGGCCCAAACTGGACAATGAAATAATAGGGTTACAACCAAATTTTTCATTTATGTGAAGGAATTTATCTCCCTTTATACTGAGATTTTCCTATGCCATGTCAGACATCTAAGAAGAGCCCTTCAGATGCTTCACCACTGCAGAGAGGTATAAAAGAGCCTTACAGTAGATGTGAAGCAAACTCACTGCCTGCATAAACTGAGAAAAACGTTATCTTTAATACACACACTCCGAATTCTGTTTTGATTAATTACTTTCAGGGTATGCTTTAACAGGATTACAAAAAAAAAAAATCCATAAAATTCTCCAAAATCAGAAATGGTAAGTTATTGACGCTGTTCTATTCTTTAGGACTTTTAAACCAGTGATGGGCTCAGTCAATAAAGCGCCTGCTGAGTTTGCTCTCTTGGGCAAGCTCTTGATGCAACTTAGCCTTTGCTCAGAGACCCATGTCCTTGGAGACCCTTATCCTCTCCATCATGAGAAATGTTCAAGCTTGTCGGTGTCAGATCTCAGCACTCTCAAGACAGCCTCCTTGTCTCCTGAATAATTTTACATCCATGAATTGAACTTATATCCTTAATTCTAAAAATCTGAATACAGTAGGGTTTTTTTTTTATTATTTAATAAAAGTAACTGAAACAAGGCTCAATATCTTACCACTCTTTTGGAGTAAATGTGACCTTATGATGCATGTGCTGATTCCCTTCCAATCACAGCTGCTTCCCACTTCCACTGCATTTGTCTTCTGGTTTTCTACAAAGATAAAACCACTTGGGCCAAAGTCTATGCCTGGGCTCTCTGTATATGGTTGTACACAAAAGGTTCTTGATGGCAGGCAGAGGCTGCATGTAGGAGATTCCTTCTGAATTCAGTGGGGGCTAACTTGGCCTGCAGCACTTTCAGAAACATGCCCAATGAACGTAGCCAAAGGGACAGCCTAGGAGCAGTGCAATGGAGGAAAGAGAGGGGATCTATCTTCCAGGGCAATTCCACTAAATCCCTAGACAGCATCACCCAAAAGAAACCTTCCACAACCATTTAACTGTGGCAAAGACTAACTGATTTTGAGTCAAAGGTGACACTGTAATCTCTTAGTAGAAAGATTATCAGTCACAAAACAACATTACCCAAGTTATACTGAACCATTATAATAAATTACGTGACTTCTGCACCTTTTGTGCAGAATACTAACATCCAAAGTTCAAAGCAGCGAAACAACAGTTCATGTATTTATCAAATGCTAGGCTAGATGAGAAAAATACAGCTACCAGCCACACTACTGGATTTCAGGAATATCTCTTCATTTCCTGAAGTCTGGTATCCTGAGTGATATCAAAGCTAAAGCAGAAAACACATGTGCAGGAGTTCTGAAAATAAAGTGAGTACAACCCGTCTGAGGGTATTGCTGACGAAGAAGAACAAAATGAACATGTATGTGAATCTGTATTTTCAAACTTTGGCATCTACAGTTAGAGTCCTCCAGACCCAAAGTGAAGATGTACCATTCCCTATGGCACACTGTCTGGTACAGAGCGGTCTGATGGCTTCTACTTGAATTACTCTATCCGGTGGAACAACTGCACAATCAACAAGTGACTCCAGAAGTGCTGAAGGATGTAGGCCCTACCTAATATCTTCAGTGGGATCCGGAGAAGAGGGAGTAGCGCAGACTAGGTCAGAAATTATAGATGCCCGCAAATTTTAATGCTGGAGCATGGAAAGCCAGCCCAGAGCATTCCCAGCTCCTGACGGATTCAAGCGGCAACTGCTGTAAGAACCACATAGCCTCTTTTCAATCTACTGGTAGTGACAGCACTACCGGCTGCTCCCCAGTCCTCACCTGTTTCCTGTAAAGGGTGTTAAACAGCGAGCTCCTGTTTGGAAAGAGTAAACTCTTTGTCAACATTCCCTTTACCTTGAGATCAAACGAACCTCAAAGAAGGCAAGTGTCCCCCCAAAAACCAGTCACAAATTTCTGTGTCCTCCCAAATCTCCCAAGTTAGGGGAGGTAGTAAAATTAGGGACTGAGCAGATGCATGCAAGAAAAAACAATAATGGGGATGAAGAAAACAATGTGATAAATGAAGCAGAAGAGAACAGGAGAGGGCTGTGATTTTTTTCACCCCTTCTTGTCAAGCTTCTTCTTCCCAAGATACAAAATCACACAGGGTTATATCTCACAACAGGAGGCACATGTGGTGCCTCAGCTACCAGTTGGTACTAGCTTGAATCTGACCTGGGGGCCAGGCATCCTCACCAGGTGCCACTCTGGGACATAGGGTGCCAGACAAAGCTGAGGGTTGACCCTATGGTCCGTGTGTCCACAACATGGTGCAACAGTGCCTTTCTGCCTCCACATGTGAGGCAAGCCTAGCTGCAAGGGAATAACAAGGCTGGAACCAGTTGCATCAGTCTTATGTTCAGCCAGCGAGATGACTCCATAAATCTTTGTCTTCCCTAGGCAGAGGATCAGCCAGGCAAGAATTGGGCTGTTGGACTGCAAGGGAAGTTGCTACTTGTCCCTCAACCTGACAACATCCAGGAAAGGTAACAACAAGCAGATCCAGCGTGCCCACAGCTGGCTTAAAAAAATGAAACAGGAAAGAGGAAAAATTCCAGTTCCTTCATTACCACCTTTTCTGAGGCTGTCATGGTTTGGGCTGGCTTGGTCAATGACAAGATGACAGATGCTGTCCCCACCTCTTCCTCCAAGGAGAGGAAGAAAAGAGATAAAGAGAGTTACAAGTTTAGAAAAAACTAAGCTACTTTAATGAAATATTAATAATAAAATTTTTAAAAAAGGAAATAATGAAACAGATATAATGTATACAAAACCATATCAAGCTCCCAGGGAGGTGTCACCAGCAGGCACTGGGAAAGTTCCAGACTGGACTCAGTGACCAATGGGAACTGGATTCCAGAACTCACCGATGGGGATTGAAGGTGAACAAACTCAGAGAGTCGTCATTGAAGAAGGGCCAACCTGACTCCTTTGAATCCTCGGCTTTTACACTGATCATGGCAGATGGGATGGAACACGCTATTGGTCAGTTTGGGTCACCTGACCTGTCCACTCCTCCCCACAGGTGCAACCCCTCCGCAGGGTGAACAACCCAGTCAACTGCCCCTGGTTTTCCACAGCAACAAGTGTCAGCAAGCGCCTCTCCCACTGAACAGAAAGTTGCATCCGCTTCACCCCGAATCAGGACAGAGGCTCATTCCAACTTTGATAAGGCCATAACAGCCTTACACAAACCTCTCCCTCCTACCAGCAGAAGAGCTTTCAGAAACTCTGTTCCTTAAAGAACATAAAGGAAGAGGAGTGTATGTGTGCAGCAGGGCACATTTATTTCCAGGGTATAACTTTGAAGTAATTCCCAACGGTTCAGAATGCAAACAGACTAGAAGTGGCCTAAAATCACCAGATGAGACACTAAGCAGGGAGTATGGAAAGGGAAGTCTTACCTGGAGTTGTACCCACGCGTTGCTAAGTTACTTCTTCACTCTGTGGCTCTGTTTCCACTTCTCACCTTTAATCTGTCTTCCCTATCTCAGCTTTGAAGCCCAGCTCCCAAACATTTGCATTGAACTCATACCTTCAAAAATCCAGCCGTAGCTCTTTAGCTAAGAAAATAGCTTAGTACATAGAAAAGCAGTTCTACTCTTCACAGAAGACACTACACAGCACTGTAATCAAAAAAAAAAGCGACTAATAAATATTTGAAAGTTAACAAACAAGAACAGATCTGTGGGTCCAAACCAGGTCCCAAATGCCCCTAGTCTCAGTGTAATTAGCACTACAACTTCAGTTAAATGTTACTGCAACTTCTTGACCATTGCCTAGGGAATTAGATCATGTCCAGTCTCTGATGCACGTTCAGGGTTAAGCAGCTGAGACGACCGAGCAGGTAAGCTGTTGTCTCTGTGACTGGGAACTATGGCTTAGTGAAGAAAGACTTGCTCTGACTTTGGCATGCCTAAGATAAGGCATTATTTTCTCATTTAAAGCTTTGCAGTTCACCTTGAGAGAGTTTTCGCAAACTCCTATTATCAACCCCTCACTTCAATCTCAGCTTTGTACAAGCAGAGATTTTGTAACTTCTTCAAGCGCTGCCATGAAAAGCAGAGAGCAGGTAGCGTGGGGACCAGCCAGGCTGTCCCTGCATGGTGTCACCAAGCGTGCGTGCTGCGACGCGAGCATCTTCTTCCCTGTGTGGGAACGAATAGACAAACAGCCCTGATCTCCACAGCACAAACAAAATATGTCCAAGTGTCAAAACAAGTTGTGGAAAGGGAGAGAAAGACAGAGAAAAACCTGATTCACAGACAAGTCTCTCAGTTGAGCTACCACAGCGCAACCGTGCAGGAAGCTGAGAAATAGCTGTCTAATACCTTGCGTGGATTGACCTATGTTTCCATTTACGATAGGTTGTTGCCTACAATCCTGGCACAGAAAGACTTTATAAGAGAAAAACTAACAGGAAATGCAACAACAGCAAAGATTAAAGGGTTGATCAAAGGATCCAAAGGAAAGGGTTCTTGAGGAACCTCAACAGCCCTGAACTGTGAAATGCCTTCATCCAGACTTGAGACTGTGCTCTTCTTCCCAAAGCTAAGCCTAGTTCAAATACAAATATTAAACTACTATAAGGGTACAGGGCTGAGGAAAAGAAGGAGGGATTTAAAAGTTGTGTGTAAGGTGGAAGATAACCAAAAAGCATCAATAAGACTAGTACACGTGCAAGGAGATAAAGGGAAAGAATCTCAAAACTATGGTATGTCTTCCTTGGGAGAGAGACAAGCAGTAAACGCACCTTTTGGGGCACAAGCCTCTCTTAGTGATTCATATCTGCTTCTTCTCTGACAGCTTTAACCATCCTACTAAAGAGTCTTTACACTGTTGAAGATGCTTCTGTGTTGCTCCAGTTTTTACTATCTGTAGACTCCTGAAGGTTAAAGTCATGCAGCATATTCTAATTTTCTCAAAGGTAGAGCAGGATGGACTTCAACAGCCTTATCTCTATTTTCTCCCCTCACACGCTCTTTCATAAAGTGAAGTGCACACGATTTGAGAGACATTGGGACAGGAAATCATTTTAGTGGACTGGACTTGTCAACATCCTGTCCAGAAAAAGGAGAACTTTGCTAGCTTCATTAAAGCTTCTGTTGATTTGAGGCTACAACATCCTTCAATTATTTGTGCTTTGGAAGTGGCCTTTATATCAACTTCCTAAAGCAATATACAAGATATATTTTCTGTTGACAGCCCCAGATGAAAGGGCTAATTGTTGGTCACTTTGGGGGACATTTCTGTACATATTCCATAAACGCACACATATATGGCATATATTGACCATGATCTAAAACATATGCCTTCTACCTGCAGATGTACCAGGAACTCTCAGAGCTCTGACTTTAGTTGCACGCTTTTCTTACCATTA
Source organism: Numenius arquata (assembly GCF_964106895.1). NCBI lineage: Eukaryota > Metazoa > Chordata > Aves > Charadriiformes > Scolopacidae > Numenius > Numenius arquata. The sequence continues at coordinate 72,938,677 of NC_133579.1, read as the reverse complement.
TTTCCCTGCTAGTCAATAGGAATAAATAACTGTAATTTCTTCTCTCTGCAAGGCCCATCATCCATCTTTACTATTAAAAAAAATGCTGTAATAACAACAGATTTAAACAAACGACTGCTGCATACGCTTCCCCATAAAAGTGCCACACAGGTGACTGATTAACACTTGGAAATGGTTTTCTTAGTTGCCAGGTAGTAAAACAATCTGCAGAGAGGCCGGTAGATTAATGCAGGTCCCAGGTATTAGGCTGTCTTCAGTGCAATTTTGAGTAGCGTCAAAACTTTCCTCCTTGATTTAAGGATATGTTAGTTTGATACTGTGCTTACAAGACGGTGCTGCACCACACCTCAGTGAAATGGTCTCTAGCACGCTCTCTCTCTGTATTGCAGGATAAGCCAAAAAAGTGTGCCAGAAATTGCAGTGAAGCAGAGCATGTTTACTTTCCTGGAATACCCGTTATAGGCTGGTTCTTTCACTGCAGCACCCTCCAAGCCTCAACACAGAAGTACACATCCCTACTGGCACATCGCCTCTCTTCCCTCCTCCTTCCTCTCCCCAAACCCCAACATTTTTGTGGTTATAGCGGATGGTTACCGTTTATCACTGGCTGTCATAAAAACCCAAATTGGTGGATGTCTGCAGAAATGCAAAGCTGGTCGTAGTGCAACATCGCCTCTGCACCTGTTAAGGCTTTTTGCTTGCTGGGTATTAATAGGAGATGAGTTCTGTTCTGCCGGCATTCACACCATAATTTGGAAGCAATTCCCTCTCTGGTTCACACCAATTACGTATCTGTCTGGCAACATTATGCTGCACGTTTGTGACAGGCAACGTTATATTGCAAGTTTGTGCTATGCAAAGTGGAAAGGCATAGGCTTCTCTGGGAAAGATATTAGTCCTTTTCAAGGTGAAAAAGTAGATCAAACAAACTTTAAACAGCTGTGGTATCTGAAAATGCTGTACAGGTACGTGTCAAGAAATTATCTTTGTTTTTAAAGGCATAAGGCTCTCTAGATGGTCTTAAACCAGGCTATCGGCAAATTCAAACGCAACATCCATTTTGCCCAAGTACCCCCAAAACGCAGAAGCATGTTCCAAAAAGCAAAAGCTATTTTGATCTACCACACAAAACGCATTTTCTTAACCTGGTGATATTTTAAACATACCTGAAGAAGAAACCCTTAATGACTCAGACTGGGCAACCCACTGAGAATACCGTGAAAGTATAGCTTCTACAGCAGAGAAGCATCTGAAATTGCAGAACTTCAGTTTTATAAAAGTACAAGCAGTGCAGTTAACACAAAAAAGGGTTTCAATTTCTTGCTGTGCTTTCCTTTGCATTCTCCCCTCCTGATGCATTTCTACAAATCCTCTCACAACACTACTACTTTCTTCTGCCCATAGTGGCAGCACGTGCGCAACTTCTGTCTAGTGTGGTCCTCCGGGCTGACGGGTTTTGCCAGTAATTATCATTATAGCCGTGTCCAATGGAAGATTTTTGTTGTGATAATCTGCCACCATGAAGAAAATAATTTCCAGCCCCTTTTGCCTTTACTCACTCCTATTCCAGGTTCCAGACCATTGCCTGCAAATTACCATCTACAGTGATTAGATGTCAGTATTCTGTTAAGTACCCGAACAGTGGTTTTATGTATAATGACTACAGGTGACAGAGTCAGAGCGTCATATTTCATTTGCTTGTTACTTTTCAAAAATTCAGGAGAGAAACTATATTTAACTGAGGAACACTAAGGCTTTTGAACAAAATACTCCCAAACACATTTTATATGCCTCCAGATTCAAAATACAGAAAATGAGTAATAACTCGCTATTTACTTGACCTCATTCCTAACAGTTCTTTTTTCATATTAATGGAAACTTCACTGTTGCAGATCAGCCAATCTTTAATACCCTTGATTTTTCAAGCTCCCTCTTATAGCTCTTTAATAAAAAAAAAAAGTTCAAAAATGTCTTTTTAAGCTCTTTATGTCAAGTGGCTGGCTGGGCACAGCATAATGGTAATTTCCTTAAATGTGGTACAAAAACACCCTGTGGAGAGTTTTAAAATCTAACTGTGGCAAAAGAAAAACTTTGATTTCTGAGGTTAGACAGGATGATCCCCATGGCCCCCCAATAATAAGCCTACTTCACCTCACCCAATAGCACCACCAAAAAAGTTAAACCTTTATACATTTCAAGAACAGGAACCAAACCAGTCTGCGTGGGGTGCCTTAAGTTTTTGGGAACTTTAAATTCTGTAGGCAAAACTGATTCTTTATTTGGCCATACTGTGATTTCCCCTTTATCATGGCTCCTGCCAGCTGTGGTGGGCCAAACACTGCAGCGTATACCATAACATTTTCTGAATCACCATGTAGTTGATAAATTGCCAATATTGACTCAAGTGGCGAACAGATACCAAAGTACAGACAGTTACAGGAAAAGCAAGAGCAGAAATTAAGGGCTGCCTTTGCAAGTGAGGTACTCTGTTTTATAAAGAATTAATGCTATAATCAGCAAGATTCCAATCAATAACAAGTTAGGGGAAGTATAACATAATGCATAGAAAAACAATACAGATACCCTGAAAATAAATTTCCATGTCTTAGCTACTTACCGTATGCCTTGACAACCACTAAATAAAAAGACTACCTATCTCAGGAAGTACCTGAGCTACCATTAACAGAAGCTAAGAATATTCCAGCTAGAAGTCTCACTAACACTTGCTTACCTTTATGCCCTCCTCAACTCTACCCTGTTGGCCATTTTGGGAGACAGAATACCGAGTCAGCTTTGGACCTGCATGGCAATTCTTCTGCCACGTTACCATTGAACACACACCCTTGCCCTGTCCGCCAGGTTCTCTCAGTTCCGTCGTGAATGGCAAGAAAAGGTAAATAGATTTCTTAGATGAGTTTGCTTTTGATGACCAGCATCTTTCCAATTCCTGCAAATGTCACCATACTGTGTGCTACGCAACATAAAAGGAAGATATGATCTCTGTCCAAAAAATAAAAGTCTGAAGGAAGGTGGTTTACACTATCCCCTTTGGATATAAAATACATGAGGTTTTCAGACACTGCAGTTTTTAACACAACATTTAATCATCTGCAAAGCTGTGTACTTTCATAGATAAGTCTCAACAATGAGCAGGAACCCTCAAATATGCCTCCAGATATATAAAATTCACATACATTAACATTTTTCGTGCTTTAACTACCCATTTCAATAGTCAAGTGGCTCTAAGGGTATCTGGATGTGCTGCTATTTACTACTGCCTACTTCATTTTCTCCTGTTTTAATTCTGGACAGGGCAATGATTTGTCCTTGATGAGTTCACTGGTACATAATCTCAGGGCTGAGATTCACAACCTAATGACGGCAGCGTAACAAATTACCAAGAGGCAGCAACTCATCAAGCGTGGGCTGCTTGAACTACCGTGCAGTACGACTTAGTTTTAATCATTAGTGAAGGATATTATGCTAAGTTGCGTTTTCTTACAGTAGGGCAAGTGAAGAATGTGCACGCAAACAATTAACAACAGCTACTATGTCTCAGCTAATCGGGACAACTTATTAAGCTGACATAATTCATCGTGCAGTTGAGCCCTTAATGAAATGTGGCCCACCTGAACAGGCTTTCTCCTAAGCATTTCTCACTTTGCCTCTTTCTTTTCTGTTGTGAATTAGGCAGGAAAGCTACCGGAGCCCAGTCCCACCTCCACCCTTCATCAATAAACCAAGGTACTAGGGCCCCTTCAAAACCCAGTTCCGAGATTTTATATCTCCTCCTCACACTTCTTTAACAGCTAAAAGAAAGCACGATCAGTCTCATGGATCAGTAACCACAGCTCAAAGAAGCAGCTGCAAATTAGAGTCTGCTTTAAAGGTTAGATCCTGTAATGTATTTCTGCCCGCAAACCAGGATGACTAAAACCAATGTTCTTATATATTAAACAATTTCTCATAAATGTTTTTTTTTTTTTTTTTTCCAAAACACAGGATATAAGTATCCCGCATGTCCTATAGAAATTTCAGCAGCTCGCTTAATTCTTTAGAACAACATTCTCAATTTAACTTAACACTAGGAATTACAGACCCTCAGCAGTGCTTCACACTGCAAAGATATAATCTGTTTCTAGGACTGAGTATCTGTAAAATGTCTGCATGTAGTATCCTTGCCAATACCACTACTTAAGGTCAAAGTCATAGATTAATTTAATCAAGTATAACCCATATCCTTTCCAAATCCTTTAGAATTTAGGTTGTATCAAAGATTTCCTTGCTTGCTCTCAAATTCAGTCTTAAATAGATATACCTGACTATCATACAATTTATACATGCTTTTACAAAACTTCTGAATTTTGCCCAGCAGGCTAAGGTAGATCATTGGAAATATTCAGTACAGTTGAAAAACTTAAACTGTTGCATGCTAGGCTTCTTCACGCTTAACTCCTCTTTAACGAGACATGTTCTTTCACCACAGATATTTTGCTATAGATCTCACTCCAGTCTTGAGTACCCTATTTCTGTTCTCCAAAGATGACCATGAATTCCATGTGCATTACCACACGGTAACTCTTTGAAAAGAGAGGAAGAACTCGAATGGTCAGGTTAACTTTGGTCAGGGGTGTGGGACAGCCAAGCCAGAAATATTCTTAACTTGCTGTACAAGGTACACAGTACTTTGCAGAAGCAAATTCAGTATTTCTGTATTTTGATTGCTAAGGAGGTGGAAAAGAGTTACACTGCATTGCATCAGATGCCCTGGGTAATATATGAATATAATGAGGAATACTTAATTTGAAATCAGTGTACCTTGCCACAAATACACATTTTTATGCCTTTATCAGTCTAGATGATGATCAGAACTCGACCCTTTTAACCCCTGAATCTGGTAGAAGCCAGATGCACCATGAAGTTTTCCAATTAAAAGTCAGTGTGAATCTTCCTGGAGTGAGATTATATGCCCGAGTTCCTCTTCTTAATACCATATTAAAGTTAATGCAGTTCATTACTAATGATATAGTCCAAATAACAGCAAATAGATTAAAACACTTATTCACAACTGTATTTAAAAAAAAAAAAAAAAAGTAAACAAGGCAATGTCCACAAATTTCTTGCAGAAACTGTGGTTTTCTACTCCATAAAACGTTTCAGTTCCTCTCAACACATTCAAAGATTTTGGTAACATTTTTGACCTTTCCTAAAGGACATATTGGGCACAAAAATATCATAAGAACAACTTAAGCAGTTCAATTATCTTCATGCAGTGACTGAATTATATCATAGCAGGATTTGAAAAATACTCACGCTCCACAAAGTAAGAGCTGGCATCAATCTTCCAGATAATCTGACCACGGTGAGAGCCGTTGACACCACGGTTCTTGTAGTCCAAAAAGTTTTCGGACAAGACCTCATCTATAAACCAAGAAAACAGTCTCATCAAGCACCTGTTGTGAGAACATGCACAGCAGAGAGTCAGGCTAAAAATATGCCTTTGGGTTGACAGAACATACTAGAGCTGCTAGACAGCTTAGCACCACATGTTGAGGAATTAGATTTTTCACTCATTTGTATTTTTAAAGAGTGCAGCTCTAAAAAAAACCAAAACACCACAGCTTTTCCTGAAATGTAATTTTAAAAAATACACCCCTACAAAATTCTCAAAAATTAAAATATCTAGCTTAGCACGGATGAACCCCTACCTGATTAAACATAATTATCTAGCTGTAAGAGAGAATTGTAGCAAAAAATAATCTCCTCTTTGCACCAACTCTTTCCTTAAAAAGATCCCACAGGAAATAGTTATGTGTAGGCATCAGAACTACGCTCACTCGTGTCACAGCAGACATGGTTATTTCTTGCAGTGTATAATGAAGGATATTTATTTTTGAAGAATCCCACTCACTGTGTGCCTTCACAGCTCCAAACCCAAATTGACTGACAGCAAAACCCTGTCCCCTCACAGTGTTTCGAGATACCTAGCAGCTGCCAGACTACCAAACTGATCTTCAAAGAAGTCAAGGAGTCGAGCTATAAAAATGAATAATCTCTAAAAAGTTTCTGAAAACCAAGGCTGAGGAAGCAGCCTCCTTGCACGCACAGGGCTGCCTGTAAATAAAAGGTGGGCGGGCGGGGAGCCTGAGGAGGGGCCTTCTGGTTGCCCACAAGAAGACATTTTCAGTCTGCTTCCAAGTTTCATTTTAGACTTCTTCAACAAGCTCTTTTCCAGACCAATCTGCAAGCCTTATGTAGATGTGAGCAAACACATCCCGGCCTCCGGCCAAGGGCCTGGTTCTCAACCCTCTTTTATCCAACAGCTTAAAAACCAGCCATGAGACAGTGCTGTGGCCCCAGGGCCTCACTCCCCCACTGACGAGCTTACCCCAGGCTTTCAAGGAAATAAAAACGCAGTTATTGCCACCATGCCAGGCGAGCACTTATGGTTTTGGTCGTCACTAAACAGAAACAGTGCAGCAACAATACATTAGACGTATGGAGACGTTTACAGGCTGTCAGCGGGGAGTGGGGTTCACCGGCCTGTAGGAACCCAAAATGGCGGCAAACTCAAGCGGCTGAAGTAGCAGCCCAGGATGGGCCCGGCCGTGGCCTCATTGCTCCAGCTTCAGGGAGATGAAATGAATTTGCCCTGCCAGAGCACTTCACTAAGAGATCTCTTCCTGCGGAGACCAGCCAGCAACCTCCTGGATTTTTTAATTTTAACACAGATTTGTAGAAATGCACTTTAACCAACTCAAGTCTTGCTACAGAAACAATCCTGGGTGGGTGCTGTGACTTGCTTCTGAAGACAGTTACATTCATTATTAAGTCATGCTAAAAGCTGAGGAAAAATGCAAACTATTCAATGTGAGATTAAGATACGTCAACTGTAAACACGGTGAAGCACGCACTTCGTTATCACGTAGGTCAAGGAGAAGGCGAAGATGGCGCCACACCACAAGGGACACGGTGGTGCCTGAGGGCGGACTGATGGTGTGACCAACTATGGAAGAGGCAAAGCCAAGAAACTCAAAGATTACCATATTATTAAGACGCATATACAAATGTTAAACAAAGTGGACTTTTAAAGCAAAGGAAACTACACTTTCACTGAAAGAATCAAGCAGTGTTGTCCCGTTGGTTTTACACAGTTGTGCTCTCAAAGGAGGAAGGTAAGCGGGCTACCAACACCGAACCCTCTGGTGCCACTCTCTGGAGGGATTTAAACAGAAATCCTTTTAAAGAGGTGATTAATGATTGCAATGGATAATTATAAACGGCAATGCTACCTACAATACACGCTCCCTTTGCTGACTTGCTAACTGTCAGTAATTATTTTACTAGCTGTGTTTCATGCTCTGTATTGAAGTGGAAATCTTTCAGCCCGTTCACACAGTGCATCTCTGTGGTAACCTTTCAACGGTAAAATCATGTGGTATGATTTCTGTTCTTCCTCTGTACTTTATAGCTGGTTTTGTCTTCTCTTAAATTATATATTAAAAAAGGGCAGATAAGTATACACCGTCGCCCTCAGAGCTTTGGCTTACTAATGACTACCTTCAGTAAAGGCCCATCCTGGATCCAGATTATCCAGAATTACCCACATCATTCTGTGGAAGCAAGAACACTTATACACAGACGAGGAGATTTAAACCTGTGAACTGTCCCTTTTGCTTTGGCAGGGAAAACGCTTTATGCTTAAAGGTGAGCATATACGGAAACACTGAACTGAGCCAGAGTCTGGGAACCCTGACCGGCCCCTCGTCCTGACAGGACAGGGAGAGTATCCCTCAGCTCAGGCATGCTGCTCTCTGGCTTCATCACTCGTGAAGTTTATTTGTCATAGTTAGTCTCTGTAAGCTGCTGGAGACGCTCCAACACCTGCCATGTGATTAAGATGTATGGGTAATGACTGTTTCTCAAGATATATTGTTAATAAAACACCGTGCTTGCTTAAGGAGGCTTAGCTGAGCTGGACTGGATGGCCTTGCTTAAGAAATCGCAGATATTTCAGGCCAGAGTTTAGCGGCCCAGGAGATCCCAGAATCAGATTTAAAATGCTGCATTCACACATCGTGAACTGCAGAACTGCAGGACTGCAGAAAGCCCTTTCCACCTTTTGTCAGAAATGAGCAGGAAGCCTGGAAAACCAGGCTGAGAAAAAGGACTACTCCATCTAGACATCGCAAGTAGAAACAGAATAAAGGGAAGGGAGAGGAAGCCAGTCTGTGGTTACAGCTGACAAGCAAGACCACGGGAAAGCTGAAACTAGTTGCTCCCACCAAGCAGCGTCATCTGCACGCCGTCTCCTGTCACAGAGGCGAGAGAAAGGGGTGTCTGGGAAGGACACAGTGTCCAGAGCAAAGGGTAAGGTCACAAAGTACTTCAGGGGAGAGATGCACACACAGAGCTAGTCAGGTGCACACAGTTTATGGACAGCAGCCATTGATAAAATACAGGCTCAGGCAGTAGAAAAGATATTTTAATGTGAGTTTGCAGAGCTCTGCAATATGCAGGTCACCCCAAGTAGGAGCAGTAGAGCCATTAAGTATAAAAACATTTTTGTAAATAAAACATATTTACAAAATGTCCTGATTTAGAAATCCAGCATGTAAATACTACTCACAGCCAGATGTAAGCCCTGCCTGTCTCTCTTGAAAAGAGAGTACTTCCTTCTTTCCAAAGAAATAAAACTTATTTTTAGTCCAGGAGAAATTTATGTGAGTTGGGATGTTTAATCCAGACAAATTTTAGCTCTAGAAAAATAAATACAGGTCCAAAAGGGAAATCTTTCTTTTTCATTTTTTGAAAGTATGTATTTTTGGAAGGCGAAAGATAAGAAAGAAATATCCCCTGGCAAGTTAAAAATAGCTGTAGTTGAAACTGGTCAGGAGGTTAGAATGTATGAATACAGCCTATCGACCTGTTTTATTTGGCAGGTGGTACTATTCCAGGCAAGCTATTCCCAGAACATGGACATTATGTATGTTGCACACTGACAAAGAAAACTGTGCATGTGAAATACACAGCTGTTTAGTGCACTACATATACGTGCATATGTGTACACGTATATTTATCAACACTTGTGCCATACGTAAGTGAATAAATGATATGGTATGTTAAAGAGAAAGGGTATGTGCAAAGGAAAATAGATTTTATTTCATATTTCTCCTGAGAATTTCTATAACAAAGGAACTGACCTTAAAAACATGTTGCATCTTAAGTCCCGAAGGTAAATGGTAAAATGCTTCGTTTCACCTCCGCACAAAATGAAGAGCAGAGTTAATGCTGCTCCCTTTCATATATTTCAGCCAGCAGCTAATGGCTTTTGACATTTTCCCAATGAAGCATTGTAATGCATCTCCTATCCTCTATTTTTGAAATGCGATTAACCTTTAAACTAGCTCTCCGCTGCACAGCCTAGGTTTGGCCCCACTTGGCCAAAAAGAAAACACTCTGCAGTCGCCCTCAGATCTGCAGCTTCATTTCCCTGGACGGTAACTAATTAAGGAAAATGCCAAGTGAGGGAGTATTCACAGAATCACAGAATGCTATGGGGTTGGAAGGGACCTCTGGAGATCATCTAGTCCAACCCCCCTGCCAAAGAAGGTCCACCCAGCGCAGGTTGCACAGGAACGGGTCCAGGTGGGTTTGGAATGTCTCCAGAGATGGAGGCTCCACCACCTCTCTGGGCAGCCTCTTCCAGGGCTCTGCCACCCTCACAGGAAAGAAGTTCCTCCTCATGTTGAGATGGAAGTCTTTATGTTCAAGTTTGTGCCCATTTCCTCTTGTCCTGTCACTGGGCACCACTGAAAAAAGCCTGGCCCCATCCTCCTGAGACCCTCCCTTTAAGTATTTATAGGCGTTGATCAGATGCCCCCTCAGCCTTCTCTTCTCCAGACTAAAAAGACCCAAGTCCCTCAGCCTTTCCTCATCAGAGAGGTGCTCCAGGCCCCTCATCATCTTTGTAGCCCTCTGCTATGCCCTCTCCAGCAGTTCCCTGTCCTTCTCGAACTGGGGATATTCGGGATATGGTGTCCTTTGAACATCAGCTGGTCCTGGAGCTGGAGTCAGGGATGATGAGGGCAGCTGAGACAGGGAGCCAGCAGACCTTGCGCTCTGCCTCCTCTGCTCTGGGGCACACAGAGGTGCCAGCCGCCTCTTGCTGTTGAGAGAAGGTGGCTGCAGACCAGAGCAGCAGCAGTCAGACCTCCTGCATCTCGCACGGTCCCTGGAGGAAAGGGAAAAGGTGATGCATGAGCGGGCGCCAGGCAGCCGGGGCCTGAGCAGCAGCCCGCGGGTTTGGGGCACACTAGAGGCAAACACTAGCGAGTGCCTTGGGAACCAGCAGCGATTACTGACGGACTGCTTGTCCTCACCAAACCAGATACCTCCAAGCACAGCCTTTTACTGCTAAAAATATTCTGCGCTGTCACTTCCATGCTGAGCGATCCCAACATACTTCACAAGCACTATAAATAGAGATAAAGGACCACGACCACCAAAGAGAGCTATCTTTTCGATGAAGGACGGTAGCCAATTGACAAAAAGCACACCGTTCTTCAGAGGAATTCAGGGAAGCGTTGATAAAGGCCTCCCCTCAAAAAAGATCTGTAAAAAACGTAATGGGGGCTTCAAGTGCTGTCAGTAGCTTAACACTGAACAGGCAGGACCTCGGTACTTGAAATCTTGCCTGAAATCCCCACAGAGAAGCAAGCAAACATCTTCCTCAGAAGGACTGATGGAGTTCAAACTACAAATAGCTGAGTGACCCTTTTGGTCAGTTTGGTTTTTGCTTAAGAGGCGGAAATGAAAAACCTACTCCCTTTTCTTAAACAGTATTTTGCTGATATGTATGATCAGCCTATCTTTCCACATTATCCAAGAACAACAACTGGAAAATTTAGAATAAGCTGGGCTACCTTCAAAGAAGCAAATAATGAACATGAGGCAGGAGCACAATGTCAGGCAGGTGCCTGAACTTGGTCCACTATTCCAGTTTCTTATCCATCACTAATTTGATTTAGTGCTACATATTACAATGCTTGCTTTCTATAAACTCGATGCAATTATGGCGTAAAAATAGAAGCTACACTTCATGTCTTGATCCCTTACGAATAAGAAATGCTGTACTCCTGAAATTACAGAAGGACTTTCAGTCTTTAGCTGAACAAATGCTTTAGCTTGAAATTTAAAAGTGCTTTTGGTCAATATGTATGTCTGTGCTCTAATGACATATGAAGATAGTTAGCAAAATGCTTTTAAAAATCGTTTTCTGTACCAAGAGGCCAAGCTCTGCTTGACCTGTTCTGTAATTTGCATGGAAAGCTGAAGAAAAGGGACATTTTAAAGCAGAGAACATCAATAAAATAAAATTGCTTTGCAAGATAATACAAGTGCAAACCATGCATAAGCTTCTTATTTCTGACGTGTCTTCTCTTACCATCCAATTTATCACCCAGAGAACACCACAAAATGATGATAACAAACAGCCTCTACAATTCACAGGTGCAGTTTGTAGGGGGGTTGTGTCAGGCCGTGCCAGTGCTTCCTTTTGCTACTCTATAGCACTGCAAAACCCAGCCCTTGGAAACTGTGCTTCCAAAGAGTTGTACAATACAAGCGGTCATCATTCTGCAGGAGAGGAGCTATTAGTGAGAAATAGATGCAGATGAGTGATACCAACTTCTTCACAGAATCACAGAATGATGTGGGGTTGGAAGGGACCTCTGGAGATCATCTAGTCCAACCCCCCTGCCAAACCAGGTCCACCCACAGCAGGTTGCACAGGAACCTGTCCGGGAGGGTTTGGAATGTCTCCAGAGAAGGAGACTCCGCCACCTCCCTGGGCAGCCTCTTCCAGGGCTCTGCCACCCTCAAAGTGAAGAAGTTCCTCCTCATGTTTAGATGGAACTCCTTATGTTCAAGTTTGTGCCCGTTACCTCTTGTCCTGACACTGGGCACCACTGAAAAAAGACTGGGCCCAAAAAAGACTGGCCCCAGTCTTTTCTTGTTTACAAAGATACCACAGTAAAAAAAAAAAAAAAAAAATCACAGATACTGGCTAACATCACAGGAGTCAAGAGGAACGTTTCCACTGACTTCAGCAGCTGCAGATCCAGCTCTAACGTGGATCGAAACTTCACTGTTAATTCATTTGCCAATTTCTGCCGCAGACGATGAATATACTGCAATTTACAGTTAGCTTCCCTCCTTTTGTAGTTCCTCAGGTAGAAGAGTTCTAGAAAACAAGGGCCTAGTTCTTCACTGGTGCTAAAAGCTCAGTCCTTGATCTAAGAGCTATGCACGTGTGTTGTTTCAAGCACATGAATGGTTCCATTTCAATTCCACAAAAATTAACCCCCTACCCAGTTAAAGAAAAGGAATTTGAGAGAGAGAAAACATGAGCAATGAGTGAAGAACAGCAGCGAGAGGAAAACATGGCAAAAGAAAGACCAAAAGAAAGCAGGAAGATAAAAGAGCATAAATTGTAATAAAACAGGGATAGACTGGGCAAAGTTGCAATAATTCTTGGTCACTGAGGGGAGGAGACACTGCCTAAGTAAAACTGCTCCAGGCACACGGAAGGGCAGGCATGGTGGGTTTAAAACCTGAACCAACCAATCTGAAGCAGAAAGAATTACACATAAAGCCCAAAGGACACCTGTCATCCACCCCCAAAATTAAGGAGTTCTAACTTCCAGCAAAACACTTCTACCTTTGAACATCTAGCTTACTTTCAGAGCGATAAATGACATTATCCTTTACCACTTCAGCAGCCTCCAAATTACTGCTGGGGGATATCATTCTGATCTTTCATGACACCAATACCAATGAAGAAAGCAAACAAGACTGCCAATTAGAGAGACCCTTGGGGTTGATATGCTTCTAGGTGTTCAGAAGGCTCTGGATGAACTGTGGATCCAGTCCTTCCTCACGGTCCTGCCCTCCTTGCACTTGAGGTAACCACACTGACAGTCTGAGCTCTGTCACTTGAGGGACTTCCCTCTCCTTCCCTGCAACAGGGAAGCCTCTGGCTAAAAGGGGGGCTGACGGCAGTGGGCCCTATTCACCTATGATATCCTCAAGGATCCCATCGCTCATCTGCTTCTCCCCAGTTACCACAAATCTCCTGCTGAAAAGGCAGACAGATTGAGGAAAGCGAAGAACTGAGCTGGGACTTGGCAATAACTGCTTGTGGGGGCTAAAAGACCCATCACAGATGTCAGGTTGCAGCGGGACGGGCATGTATCTAGTAATAGTGGTGTTATTTGGTTCTACATCCACATAGCTCTCATTGCTACCTCACCTACCCCTCTCCCAGCTACAGACTTCCGCTTTAAAGCTCCTACGCTCCCAGATTTATTCTCACCACTGCAGCAGGTGGACCACAGCTGGGTTTTAGCACAGCAGCAGCGATACTTCAGCTATGCATTGCACAAGCTTCTCCACAATTAATGCCATCCAGCTTGCACGCAGAACTGAAGATGGGAGGGAGGAATCCAAACAAAGACGGATCAGGACTGCCTCAGTGCATACTGAAAAAAACCTAAAGATATGCAATGTGTGGTAAGGAACAACGTGGAAGAGTTTTGTTCACCTGTTTTTTAATGTAACAACAGTTCCAAAGTTCTCACAGTCAGTCGGTGGAAGCCCCCCCGTTGATTACAGTGCAACTCGGAAAATGAAGATTATGATAAAACAGTGCGCCCATGAAATTTGCTAGAAGGTATTAAAACACGAGATGCTGCAGGCCCAAGGCGGTTTAAAGACATGACACAAAGGGACACGGGAAGATCTGAAACGTGAACGAGGGTGACACTTGTCCAGGTTAACAACGTTCATTAAGTAGGGGGGAAATAATTTGCAGTATTTGAAAAATGGGCTTATAGCAATGTTGAAAGACATAACAGCAGACAGTAAATTAGAATTAGACAGGCATTTGTGATCTGATACAGCAACAAAACAAAAACCACTCCACAGCCCCAAACACAATCCCAATGCGTGCACCGAAGCACCACAGTGCAAGGAATCTCTTGAGAATCTGCAGTGACTTTATCTGAAAAATGGTATTCAATTATAAGCTTATTAAAAAGTGGAAGATCTTCAGTGAAGGAAAAAATGTCATTAGAGCTGGAGAGATCAATGGATGAGAAAGACTACAAAAGCTAAATGCGTACACAGTCATTACAGTAGCTGAAGGGCAGCATGGGAATATTCACATTATGAACAGCGTGCTTAAGTGTTATAAACAGTAAAGGAGTGAGAATGATTTACTTTGGTTTAGAAAACTAAGAGAAGAAAAACATACGCTGAACCTTCAAAATCCACGTCTAGCCTGACAACCTCTAGAGAACAAATCTTTCTGCTTTAAGCCTTATGCTGCCAAGAATTTTATGTTTGCGCCGTCCGCTGTTTGTGCCGTGATTGATTCTCCCCAGTCAATGGTCTGAACCTGCTGCATGGATTTTGTGGGCTTGAGGCCACAGCCTGGCTTTTGGTGCACCAATTTCTTCAGAAATGCTTTAGTGGGTGATCATTACTGGCTTCATGATCGCTTTGGGCTATATAGCGATACAGGCCCCCCCTGCACAGCGCAGAGGCAGTTTCATCCACGGGCATAAGGACCCTGGAAATCACTGAGAAGGCATGAGGCTGCTGTACTCCCTGTCTGCGTTATTTCCCTCTCCTGATACTGAGGATGACAGCTGAAGTGGAAAACTCTTTTCCACCCATTCACCTAGAAAAAGGTTCTTAATACCATAGCTGTTATTTTTATGGAGAAATATTAAATGAAAATGGGAATCTTTTGGCACACAGTAAACACCTCTACCACACATTAAAGATATTTAAGGAAAAGAATTGACAATCTACAGGCTTCTTTACCGTGACTTCCTGAAAAGACCATAAAGCACACCACCGCCGCACTAACCCCTCTACAGAAGCTTTTGGGTGCATCGCTACTAGCAACGGTAACACCACACAAACGACAGAGGGGAACCCTGGAAGCACTGAAAGGGAGAATGGGTCAGAAGGCATTGGGAACATTTGAGAGACCCTTGCGCTTAAGTGTTGACTGCATCTACTTGTAAAGGGCTGAAACACAGGCAAAAGCTCACACCTGGTGGGGCTGGAAGCGGCATGTCCTGGTTTTGTCTGGCTGAAGGGGTCCACCAGATGCAGAACAGGGAAAGGCAAAAAGTGACTCAGCCCGACAAAGAGAAGTCGCTTTCACTGGACCCAAGAGCAGCCAGGTGAAGGCGAGCCAGGTTGGAACAAAGAACTGATATCTCTGCACTAATATATCTGCCAAGGCCTACGATAACTAATATCCCCTCTGTTCAGCATTTGTGTGGGCTATTGCTCTTTTTTTTTTTTTTTAATGACAGGTTTGCTCCTCTGACACTTTTTATTCCCAAAATAAATAGTGCTGTGCTTAGTGAAAGCTGTCTGGCCATGAGGCACCTCTGCCCATGTTTTACGGAGAGAGTGGAATTGCAGGTGTCGAACAAAACTTAACTTGCTGAGGTGATCACAGCCAGCCGTCCCCAGCCCGGAGAGAGACCCAGCTACAAAGATGACCTACTGAGGAGAAGCTCTAAGACCTACAAAGATGACCTACTGAGGAGAAGCTCTAAGACCAACCAGAGGGAGGTTCTCTTCCGAAGACCATGAAAGGACTGGGAAGACGGGTAACCCCAGGAAACAACAAATTCAAGCGTCAACAAAACTCGCTCTAAGCGGGCGCGTTGTGAAGAGGTTTGTTTTACAGATGGCGATGTCCGAAGCACAGAGGTGGAGCAACCCACCAAATGCACCCAACGCCTCAACTGGGGATGAGAGCTGGAATGCAGGGACATGCAACTCCCAGCCTTATATGCACGTTACTGTTTCTACTATTTCCCATCTCTGCTGGCAACATAAATTAGTAAAATCGCTCTACAAACAAGTTCCAATCCACGTCTGACAGCAGGAAAATGTAGATCTCTCCCCTTGCCTCAGTGGGCAATACAGGAACACAAGGCCCTCTAAGCCTAAAATCAACCTGGGAAGTGTTTAAACAAGTGTTTAAATGTCTATTAATCAATATCTTTAAAAATTAGATTTGTCAGATTATGGTGAGTGGCCTTTTTGGGAGAGAAATCACATCAAAGGCTGAAACAGGAGGAAAACGTGCTGCTTTAAAGCTAAATTTCAGTTACTAATTAAGTCAAGACATTCCTACTTAGATAAATTTGAGAACCGCTCCGTGAAAAGCCAAATACGGGCAGGAAATTGGACCCTACAAGATTTGTGTAGGAAGAAATTTTTCATAAATAACCTTTAATAATGTTTTGCTTTCCCATAAGGAAATGTCAAAAGAAAAAAGGCAATTACAAATGGGTGAGAAGAGTATAACGTTAGTCTTGATAGATAAATTCCCAACATCAGCATGGCACAGACACCGGAGCAAATGATTCTTTCTAAGTCTGGTTTAAACATTTCTCGTTAGCTACTCTACATCAGATATGGAGATGATGACAGAAGTGAAATCTAGTTGCAGCTAAAATGCTACTGCAGTAATTATAAGATAGCTCTTTATCTACAGGCAGCTGCCAGCAGTCCGTATTAATTTATCTAAGAGGCTTCACACCGTAGCAAATAGTAAATGAGATAACAGAAAAAGGAAAAAACTTGTGAGATAAATAACTGCAAATACTCCATCTGTCTCACAGTAGCCACTAAATGAGGGTTCTTTTTCAAAATATACAGACTTGCTGTCTTCATTATTCATAAATTTGTTTTGGTTTTGCCCCCCCCCCCCTCCCCCGCATATTTTCTTTACACATAGCTTTTCTGCAAAGAAAAAACAAATTCCAGAGATTTTAAAATACCAACAGAGCTGTGTTATGTTCGAATTTCACGTATTTTTTATTGAGGATATGTTTCTGAAAGACTGCCGATGTTCAAAATAATATAGTTCTCTTGAGGGAAGGCAAATGCACATCTCAGGTGAGTCGTTACAGAATTTTGAGGATCTTCTGCATAGCTCAGAGCTGATATATAGCATATACAAAGGGAAGTTGGAACACCTCTAGAGTTCAAGCTTAGAAGGAACGAAATGTAATTCCTACTCCTGAAGGCACAATACGTCTCTAACACCCAGAAAGGCTTGTTCTTCCAATTTCCATATTTTTTGCACCCTACTATGGCTAATCTTAAAATGCATTGGAGTAATAACGTCTATATTTTAAGAGAGTCAACATTTACTATTCTCCCTTCAACTAAGGAGTTTTTCTACGGCCCTTCATCAAAACCATGTAGGTGTGTATGGATGTTTTCATGCAGCTGCAGGGCGGATATACTCAATAATATTTTTTTGCCGTGACACACACGACCATCATCTTTTACACTGTTTACAAGAGATCAACCGTCTGCCTAGTCCATTTTCTGAGACCATGAGCAAAAGTTAACTCTAATAACCAATTCTAAAACCAGCTTTTACCTGCTTCTGCAAAGACTGTTTTCCCAGTTGGCCACCCTTACGAATGTGCACATGGACTGAAGAGGAGAAAAACTGATTCCTCTAGATAAAAGGTGACGTGGCTCCTTCATGAGGAGCAAGCAGCCAGAACTTCCCTATAGGGAGGACTCCCTTAACTCTCCCTTTCAGGCTACTTTAACCTTCAAATAGCATCACAAAATGCCCTACAGCATCAAAACGTTATGTGCTACACAATTTTTGCTCTTTTTCTTTTGGAAGCCTTTTATAACATCTGTATTTCCCCAGACTTGGAACATCTTTGTTCTGAAGCCTGCAGTTTATTGGTTATCATCAAAATTTTAGTGATGGCAGTGGTGGTGAGAACAGACTAACTTTTATGCGTTTTAAAACCAACATTTGTATAAAGTTATTTGGAGGTATTTCTTAGAGGACTACAATGGCAACGATTAAACTCCTCTTAGGTGAGAAGCATCTTCTGTTTTGCTTCTGTGTACCCTCTTCCTGGGATGCCCAGCAGCTCCCACAAGACAAATAACGAATAATAACTCTAATGCTCCCGCTCTGAGTTTTACAGAAAATCCACAACATGCTGCCTGATACCCCGAGGGCACAATTTCTCATTTTTCTCATGACTCACTGCAATATTAAAGCATTGCCACATTCAAACCTTTCAGCTCAAATTTCACCAGCCCAAACAATCACCTAAAGGATTGGGCTGTATCCACAAGCCAGCTTTAAGACAAACACTAGAGTGACCAGCAGCAATGCAAGAGTTAACAGTGTTGCCATGCAAGTGGTAATAATAGGCTTCAACGCTAATCCCCTATTGAGCAGACTGGGAAAACCTCATAGTTTCTTTAGTTCTCTTGTTCCAGTCTGGCTGCTAATTCAAAACATAGTCATATATCAGTTTACGTTGTGAAGGTCATAGCCACAAGGCCAGGAACATTTCCTCTCTGAACAGGAATGAAGGCTTGGAAAATCTGCACAAACACACACACAAACCTAAGCCATTAGGATGTCTGGATTTCCCACCCCTATGGACCGGTCACAAACATGGCATATAGGATGCATCAATGTTTTGAGGTGAGGAGCGTGCTTTTGGAATGACCCTTCCAATTGTCCCCACTTTGTCACCACCAGACCGTGTGATGATATTTGGGCACACGGACTCAATCCTGCCCTGGTGAAGCTACACTGAAAGGTGCACTACAGCGACTCAAGGGCACTCAGTCTGCCAGACTGAGACTGCTTTAAAGCCAAGCCCCCAAAATGTATTCAGCAGCTGTTTGCTTCTACAGACCCGTTCCCACTGGTTCCCCCTACTTTATTAATGTCTACGTAGTCATAGTGCCAGTCACCTTCCTACACTCCAAGTGTTTTCCATGTCAAACTCACATCAAAAGCCAAGTGATCTTCAGTCTCCTGAGTTCTCTCTTTAAGGGAACCAAAACACCAAATCTCACCTTACATTAGGTTTTGCGAGAGGAGGGGAAGAGAAAAAAGGAACAAGGGGTGCTGCTGCCTGCTCATTCCTCAGTTATTGAGATTGGGAACCTGAGAGGCTGGAGGCAAAACACCTTCAAAGACAACAAGGGTCAACGGATGGTTTCTTGGGGCCTGGACACACTATTCATTTTTTCATTTGGCAGGGGTGTTCCTTGGAACAAGCCATTGACTATTGCCATTAGCACCAGACGTTCAGCCAGCGGGGACAAGGATCCACTTCACAATCTGCACTTCTAATTTACTGGGGTGTCTGGAGCAACATCCCGTTTAATAGGATAAATTACACAGGAGTATCAAGGTGGATTTTTCTCTCCCAGTTAATCCCTCATGTATTAAGGTTACCTATCGAAGAAAAAAAACTCAGGATGCGTCTTCGCATCCCTTGATACGATGTCTGAGCTATGAGACGTGGCTGAATGAGCTCAATGCGAAACAGCTCTGTGGACTTTCTGTTGACTCCAGACCACCAGAAAATACGCTTTGCCTCTTTTTACCGAAGCAACGCAGTCCTTCATGAGTTGCCTGTGCTGCTACAGAATAGGCTTAAGAGTATTTCTTACTGCCTAGTACTGGGGGCTGCTGTGTCTTCTCATCTCTGCCAGTAAAACACTCAACTGCAAGCTTAACTGCAAACACGAGTAATTCTGTTAAGGCCAACAAACCGTACTACTTTCAGAGCATCTGTTTCAAATCCAGTCTTTGCTTTTTTTCTTCAAAGATTTTAAATTGGAGAAGCCCACTTTGATTTTCAAAGCAGGGTATTTTAGGCTTACTGTAACCCCCACTCCTTTCCCTCCGTGTCCTAAGTAGCCACTTCTGTGTTCCCCTTCTCCCATACCCTTCTCCAACACCCTCAACTCATTTTCTAATGCTTAACACTGTGCCACCAGGGTTCCTCTATGTGCTCAGAGCTCCCATCCTGTCCCTTCTCGTGCCACTAACACCTGTGTTCCCAACATCTTCAGCACATGATCCTCCTGGTCTTACCCACTAGAGAATGGTCTGAAGTTGGGGCAGGGGAGGTTTAGATTAGATATGAGGAAGAATGACTTTACTGAGAGAGTGGTCAGGCACTGGAACAGCCTGCCCAGGGAGGTGGTGGAGTCGCCATCCCTGGAGGTATTGAAGAAACGTGTAGACATGGCACTTCAGGGCATGCTCTAGTGCCCGAGATTGTTGGTTTGTGTCTGTGGGTGGGGTGGTTGTGGGCGTTTGGTTTGGTTTGGTTTTGGTGTTTGGTGTTCTGGGATTTTTTTTATTTTTTTTTTTGTTGGTTGGACTCGATGATCTCAAAGGTCCCATCCAACCCAAATATTCTGTGATTCTGTGAACACCGTAGCCCCCTAAAATGCCCCCTACGATTCCTTCAGAAGTCCAACTCACAATATCATATGTTTTATCTGTTTTTGTTTGGCTTGATATCTGTAAAACACAGATTCCACAAATTCCAATTGCTATTGGAATTAAAATACCTGCTTAGTGCTAGGCACACTTACCCAAACAGGTAAAAGTAGCATTTTACCAATATTTCCCTTTGTGGGGACACAAATTTGAGTCTGTTCTCTTTACCAGGCCACTGGTTTTCAGGAAACATTTAAGAAATTCACATTTTTTAGACCTCTAATCCATAAAGGAATGTGGCTGAAACTGATCCACAATGTCCAAAACTTACCAGAGGGCAAAGAGTTAACACAGACTTCAGTGTAGGCAGCAGGACTATTTCCATAGGAACCAAACCAGGTTAAAAAAACCTTTATCCTGGTTTATATACGAGTTTTATATCGAAGCGAAACAATCAGGTAAAAGTCAATTGAAACCATTTCTTATTACTCTTACGTGGGGCTGGATTTGCTAGATGGAGATGCCAAAAATATGCTAATGTACGTGGCTGAATACAGCTTCCAATGCACACAGGAAAAAAATGAAAAACTTTCTGGGACAACTCCAGACTGCCTCAGTCTATAATTATTGTTCATATCAAAATATCCTTTGGCTATACAGGAAAAGTCATTCTGTTTCACGGGGTTTTTAAATGATTCATATTCTTGACTTGGAAAAACCTCTCATCTGTCACAGAGTACTCAAGGACTCACAAGAGGAAATCCTGAAAATATTATGCTTTTTTTATACAAGAGGTATTTGCCCAAAATCCAAATGGCTTTAAAATGAAAATATCTTGAAATTTCAAGAAACTTGATTACAAAGAGAAACCGTTCCCATATCTCTACTGAAGAAAAAGCAAGGGCCGGGACTGCAACCAGCAATTCAGAAGCAGAAAGAATCTTGTCATATATGAACCCACTTAAAGACTACACTCGACAGAGCTGTATTAACTCACCGTTACCATTAGCCCACATTACCATAATGCTTCCAAGTAACAAAAGCAGCGAGAAATCCCAAGGGGAAGGGGTAAGGGGGACTTTACCTATGAGATACATGCCGATCCAGTCCCCCGCATCCACTTCCTCCTTTATATCCCAGTATATCACTAGGTCCTGCGAATGCCCGATGGAGTAGTAGGAGCTGCTGACCATCAGGGTAGACCGGCTGTCTGAAGTGACAAGGTCCGTGTCACTGGTAGACCTAGGAATGGTGACCGTCTCATGGGAATTGTTCCTGATGTCCATGTTATGGAACTGGTCAGGGTTATAGCTGTATCTGAGAGGCTCTTTGCACCGGCGCCGACTCTGTGAGTTCCTAGATGGAGATGCCATGGCTGCCAGGCCCAGGAACCTGTTTTGGTACAGATTCTGTGAAGAAAAAAAAAAAAAAAAAAAAAAAAGAAAGGATAATATTTAGAGTATTAGCCATTTTTCAGTGATGTCAAAGCTCAGGAAAAGCAGTACATCAGAATAAGAAAGTAGCAGATCTTTTTCCATTCAGCATTGCAAAAGAGAGGCATGAGAAGGTGCAGCAGGAAACACGGCACTAACTCAACTCCTACCCCGTAATTCTTACCATGAAAACAAGTGTAAGAGCAAGCCTTGCACCAACAAACTCAGCCCCAACTGGCAGCGTGTGAGGAAATTAATAGTAGCTGGCGCCCTCCACAATAATGCACGCATCCAGACGCAAACATCACAACTATCCGACTGCTAGCCAGTCGTTCTCTTTTAACATCAGGAGATAGTCTTCCCGCTTTTGATACCCGGAGTGAAGTCCTTCTTAAGTCTTTTCTTTCCAGTAATTCTTGTTACATTTGCAGAGGAATCTGTCTTAAAGCGCAGTCGCCCCAGAGACCGTATCCCATCTGGAGAGACCGGTTAGCAATGAGTAAGGAGTCTTCCTCCCTGCTGGGGATCTGAAGAGTGAGCGCCATGAAAACGGAGTTATCCCTGTTACCAGAACAGAGACGTCCTCACCGAAGTGTAAACACAAGCCAAGTGCTGCAGCATCTCTCGCTACCCCTGAGAGCTTCCAATGCTATTGCTCTGCTCTGTTTTTTGCAAGTAGAGTGGGAGATCCTATGCACACCCACTCCAGTAGGAATTTGGGAATGCACGGGACAATTAATGGGAGTCGGGGAGGCTACGGCAGAGTAGTCATTGTCTTAGTAGTGGAAAAAACATTTAAATTCCAACCTACCCTCCTCCCTCAAGGCAAGCTGAGCGACTTGTATGAAATGTGTCACTGTGCGCGAGTTAAGAGCTCTTGTGAGCTGGCCGATGGATAATGCTAAAGTTATGAGTGGGGTTAATCTTGGTGTGGACACATATCCCGATACTGATCAAAATACTGGTCATTCCCTACTTCTGTGCTGTTGGGTTTTTCCATTTTCCTTCCCTGCTTTCCCTCTTCTCTCCCTGCAGCTCTGCTATTTCAATCACTCAGCTTTTCATTATTCATTAGCCTTCCATTATCCATCTGTTGCCAACCATGCTGTCCAGTCCGTTAGATACAAAACCAGACAGCTTTCCAGTATGCTATGAAATGCTTTTCCCATGATCAGAAGTCAAATCATCCTTTTGAACTCAAACAAATTAAGCGGAAGAAAAAATCCTAGCTCCTTTGTCCGGCCAAGCAGTTATTTAACCCTGGCATTATTAAGGCACAGAATAACAATAAGTCCTGAAAACGTAAAATATTTTGTATATTAATACCAATTTTTGTGGAATAATTAAGAGACCTATTATTGCATCCTAGGATTCTGTTGCACACAAACTGTACGGAGAGCAAAAAAAATTCCACTGGCATGTTTGCACCCCTGGAATACGCTGCCACTTTGCAGACACTGCCCTACAACGCTTACAATCCAATGACCCAAATCCTCACTGACTGCATTAAACAGGGTTTATAGCAAAAATAGCTCCAGCGGGAACGCCACACCTTATAGTAAGTGCTGGAAAGAGTGAAGCAAATAATGCAAAAGGCTACGGTAGAGATACAGGAACAGGAGGAGGGAGGAAGGAAGCGTGGGGGGGAATGAAGTGCATGGTGTTGCATTTGCTGTGCGATCACGTCTTTGCTCTTCTTTCCTACCAGTTACATTTATTCGCAGTTTGAAAAGAGAGTTCAAATCATAGCATAAAGATCGGTGTTCCCTGTAAACAGAAAACGCATCTTTTTTTTTTTTTTTTTAATCAAAAACCAGGGTCTCGCATGCTGGGAACGTTTTCTAAACCGGGAAGCGCTTGTGGGCAACGCTCTAGTCAGTGATTTAAAAATCAATGGGAGTTTGTCACTTCAGTGAAGGCGGCATCTGCTGTCACAACACTACCTGAGACGACTACTACTGGTTTTATAACGGTGAAGTAGCAACACCAAGAACTTCAAGCCCACTCTTCTGGATTAGTCCGTGACATCAACACGGGTTCCATCGCCCATAGCGGACTACCCAAAAACTGCTTCACTTCAAGGGCAGACGTTTTATTTCTGGTGACAAATTACTCCAGGGAGAAGTGGTTCTGCAAATACTTTCATTTTTGAATGTTAATGGATGTAGAGTATTAATTAACTGCATACTTTCGAATTAAATTAGACTTAAACATTTAGTACTTTCAGCTTCAGCATGACTTTCAGCAGCTTTAATGAAAATGGTAAATTCATCACTATGTTCTAATTCTCCAAGTTCCCATTTTCCTGTATGTTGACTCCAGTGGAACAAATGGCATAATCTGAAAGCAATCCAGAAGGCCACGTTCTCCAGAAATCTGTCTACCGTACTTCCAGCATCGATTCTATACAAATACATTAATCTGCAAAAAAGAAAATACTTCAACTGAAAAAATCCCAAAGAAATGGGACAACAGTCACAGAATTATCTGGATTAAATAACGGCTTCAAAATAAAAACAAGGCTCTATAAATAAGTAGATAAGAAGTTAGGACAAATAGTTATTCTACATTTTTATTACCAGCTTTGCATGTTTTCTGTGCAACTGTCTAAAGATGCACAAGCCCCGGTGAGAGACTCCCAGCCATAGTGAGACAGATTAAAAAAAATGGCAAAAACATCCTCTCTGTGTCTTGTGGAAGCAACGTGACCCATCATAGATACCCGCTATATATAAAATAATAACCTTTTTAGGGACTTGGGATTCATATTTCTTCTCTCTATCCCTTTACAGAGGTGTGTACACCACACGCGCCGAGCTATATTCTCATATCTAATACACGGTGTAAATTATAAAGCAAGAACACCCAAATGTTGACCCAACAGCACAACGGATAAAGGTTGGTTGTCAACAAAAACAAATCCCTCTTCGTTCCTGGCTCAAAACAGTCGGCTTCTACAGACTATAGCCGCTTCTACAGTCACTCTTTCCAGGGGGGTTTCCACCCATGGACTCTCTCTACCAAATGACCCCCAGGTTTCACATTCCCACCTACTTCCCTCACCGCTAGTATGACGGTTAGTGGTGAGGAGAGCCTTTGCTGAACAGAGCGTCTATGCACGTAAGAGGAAAGGTGATTTTCTGCTCACACCTTTTAACCTTTTTCTCTTGGACTATCAGATTTTGTCCTAAAAGGGCCCGTCTTGCCACACTTATGTACAGCCCAGAAAGCCAACCACATCCTGGGCTGCATCAAAAGAAGCGTGGCCAGCAGGTCACAGGAGGTGATTCTACCCCTCTACTCTGCTCTGGTGAGACCCCACCTGGAGTCCTGTGTCCAGCTCTGAGTCCTCAACATAAAAAGGACATGGACCTGTTGGAACGGGTCCAGCAGAGGGCCACGAAGATGCTCAGAGGGATGGAGCACCTCTCCTATGAAGACAGGCTGAGAGAGCTGGGGTTGTTCAGCCTGGAGAAGAGAAGGCTCTGGGGAGACCTCATAGCAGCCTTCCAATATCTGAAGGGGCTACAGGAGAGATGGAGAGGGACTCTTTGTCAGGGAGTGGAGTGATAGGACAAGGGGTAATGGTTTTAAATTGAAAGAGGGGAGATTTAGATGAGATACCAGAAAGAAATTCTTTGCTGTGAGGGTGGTGAGACACTGGAACAGGTTGCCCAGAGAAGCTGTGGATGCCCCATCCCTGGAGGGGTTCAAGGCCAGGTTGGATGGGGCTTTGAGCAACCTGGTCTGGTGGGAGGTGTCCCTGCCCATGGCAGGGGGGTTGGAACTCGATGATCTTTAATGTCCCTTCCAACTCTAACCATTCTATGATTCTGTGGTTCTATGATCCTGCATATGATACACTCCACATGTGAGCTCAGGCTTGTCTGAAGTTGAGCCCCATACTGTGTTGGTGACTAATGCACAGCTTGGCTATTTCCTGTCTCTGAACTTATTCAGGATAGGAGGAACGATGCAATAGGGATGTACAATACTTCAGTTATATCAGGGATGGTCCAGTTACTTTTGGTTTTGACACCTGAAGTAGCAGATATAAAGGTCTTTCCCTTTCCATTCCTCATTTGGACATACACAGTATGTAATACAACATATGTAAGTAATTTTCAGTCTACCGTATGGTAGACATCTTTTATATTAACATCGTGTCACGAAATGCAAATATCACTACTGTTGGAAAGAACACTGTTTTCTACTGCCATCAGCTACTCTAGCATAAATGAGCATTTCACAGAATCACAGAATGATATGGGGTTGGAAGGGACCTCTGGAGATCATCTAGTCCAACCCCCTGCCAAAGCAGGTCCACCCAGAGCAGGTCGCACAAGAACGTGTCCTAGGTGGACCTGCTTTGGCAGGTTATTATTTACTCCAATAAATTTAGTAACTATATTTTTTTTATATCAAAACCAGCTTCTTTTTATGTACAGCCAGCTATGGCAACAAGCATTTAGCTATAAAACATTAGTCAGCTGAGCAAAACTGGCTAAAGGGATATTTTTTCCCCCTCTCGCTGCCATTCCCCCCGATTTTCACAAAGTTTTGGAAAGCTTTGTCTCTAAAGATCTACCAGCCGCGTAAAAGCCCCGCTCAAAATGAGATTTGTTTGAGGATTATCTGCGGGCAGAACTTGCCTCTTATTTATGTCATTTAGTCCATCTAATGAAAACAAATGTCAGAAAAAATTATTTAGGGTGTTTTCGTTCCCCCTCCATGTAAATGCAACTGCAATCTCTAACAAGGGAAAGCAGGAAGGAGTGGCCAAAAGGAAACGACAGACGAGATCTGATTGTGAAGAAAACTGATTTCAAAAACATACACATAGAAAACCCATAACGAGTAAATATCAAGAAAAAATATTTCACAGATTTCCTTCCCACGTTCTCTCCCTTTTCACACTCACACCTCTCTCCTCGCCCCGACTGCTGTTTGGCACTGCGACAGCCAAGAGTTGTTGTCACCACGGGCTTTTCCTTTACCACCAAAGAAAACTGTACCACATCCCTCTCTGTGACAAGAAGAATCCTCTGGCTGAAAGGCTTCACACACCATTATTGCTAGCTGAACTTCTCAGTTAAAGGATTCAGAGCTTTTTAATTTGGGATTATTTTAAATCATAC
The DNA here is from genome assembly GCF_964106895.1 of Numenius arquata. Classification (NCBI taxonomy): domain Eukaryota; kingdom Metazoa; phylum Chordata; class Aves; order Charadriiformes; family Scolopacidae; genus Numenius; species Numenius arquata. Next base: position 72,911,768 of record NC_133579.1, on the reverse strand, counting down.
CAGAAAGGCACATGATGTTTTAGCACTATGAAAATAGAAGCCCAGCTAAGCATCTGCAAGGATCCAGCTCAATTCTCTGTTCAGATAACTAAGAACTAACTTTCTTTTAGATACTTGGACTGACACCGGTTACCTGCCCAGGGAAGTGGCTGAGGCCCCATCCCTGGAGGGATTTAAAAGCCGGGTTGCCATAGTGCTTAGAGACATGGTTTAGTGATGGTTTTTATCAGAGTTAGGTTGATGGTTGGACTAGATGATCTTAAAGGTCCCTTCCAACCTAGACAGTTCTATTGCTGCTTTGTTGGAGAAGATGTATTTGTGCGGGTCAGGGTGGTGGTACGATGGGCTTTTACTGTCCATACCAAAGATACTATATGGTTGAAATACAACCCATTGCTGGAGCAGTGGTAGATTAGGAACTTAAAGGGAAAAAGGTGACAATATTAGCCAGCATGACAGTGGGCTCGAAGTAAGGCATACGCAGTCATTCAGATGTCTGCAAGCATCATCACAACCAGACTTTCGAGGGCAAGCGCTGAGAAAGACAGTGAGATGGCTTTGTGTGACGGGAAGCTCAGGACACAGCACATTTATTCATCTGAAAATTTAATAAGGCAGTAGTCAAGTCTGACATCATAGGCCAGTCAGATGTGGAGCCAGTCTCTTGGTTGCTCCACCAGAGATGAAGGTTCTTCTGATAAGCTTTTAGCCTTCATTTGCAAGGTTTATGTGTTTTGTAAAAGACAAGCACGAGCCAAGATAGACTAAAAAAATATATATTAGTGTAGCCTGGTGAAAGTGGTAAGTTATGACAGCAAAAGTCCTCTGACCAGCTTTCAGGAGGGTAAGATCATGTATCAAAAAGGATTTTGTACTTGCAGAAATACAAGGTAGTAACAGCTTGTATGAAGGGTGTAGTTGGCTGGATAAGAGACAACATAAAAAGATTTTAACAACCTAGTCACAAGCCTGGGTGTGAACACCCAGAGGAAAATCCTGAGGCTGGGCCAGAACGGCAAGCAGGAAAGCAGCAGTGCACACAGGCGTCAAAAGGTGACGTGATGGGACTCTGCAAGCCAGAGCTTCGAGGCAGACCTTTACCTTGAAGATGAGTCTACCAAAAGAGCCTTCAGTATCTAAAAATGTTGTGTTAGAGCATGAATTGGAATCAGGTAAGTTCTGGAAGACAGGAAACTCAGCTCTGTTGGGTGGCAGAGTAGAAATGCTGGGTGAAAGCAAAAAGACACGAGAATTAATCTCACTTATAGAGCAGGACTTTTCCCTCCAGACCTGCTCTCAACCCAGCAACATGAAGTCCTTTCTCAGAGCAAACTCTCCTGCTTTTCAGAGCCCTAACGACTCGTTGCAGGATTTTCTCCCTGTTCTTCCCAGCAGCCTTCTCATCTCCACTCCCACCACAGGCCTGCTTTCTCTTGATCTTCTCCCCATCTGCTCCCCTGCCAAGGGCCCCTTCGCTGCCACCACTCGGCAGCTTTCAGGGAAGGTGCGCTCTCCCTGTGTCAAACTCTGAGCAGGGAAAAGGTAAATGAAGTACACAGATTTCCTCCTTTTTGCCTAGGGACAATCCTCTTCAGACACCACAGGGCATCTGCGCAGCAAAACGTACACCAAGAGAACATTTGCATTCTCCATCACTGCAGGCGCAGTACAATCGAATATACAAAATGCAAGGCAACGCAGAGGTAAGAAGAAATACCGTTCAAAAGTAAGCTCTAATCAAGGCTACAGTATCAGCTATCATAACCGCCCCCCATCAACCTACTCCCAACCATTACAGCTATTTATTTGCTTATCGTCATGCGAGAAAAATCCCTATGGTCACTTGACTTTTGGAAGGATTGTTAGTGTAACTCTTAGCACAAAAAGCATTTTTAAAACATAGCTTATAGTACAGCCAAACCCAGAAAACAGGACCTTATAGGGTTCTACAGGTATGTCAATCAGAAAACGAAGGTTAAAGAAAGCATACCCGCCATGATGAGCAAGAATGGCAAACTGGTAACAACAGACGAGAAGGCGGCTGAGGTTCTCAATAACGTTTTTGCATCAGTCTTCACTGCCAATCCCTCTCCTCACACCTCCCAAGTTGAAGGACCAGGCAAAAACAGGGGCTATGAGAATGAAGAACCACACACTGTAGGAGAAGACCAGGTTGAAGACCTTCTAAAGAACCTGATGGTATGTAAGTTCATGCGACCTGATGAAATCCATCCGCGGGTCCTAAAGGAGCTGGTGGATGAAGGTGCCAAGCCATTTTCCATTATATTTAAAAATTCGTGGCAGTCTGGTGAAGTTCCTGCTGACTGGAAAAGGGGAAACATGACCCCCATTTTCCAAAAGGGAAAAAAGGACGACCTGGGGAACTACAGACCTTATAGCGGCCTTCCAATACTTAAAGGGGCCCTACAGGAGAGATGGGGAGGGACTCTTTGTCAGGGAGAATAGTGATAGGATGAGGGTTAACGGCTTCAAACTGAAAGAGGGGAGATTTAGATTAGATACTAGAAATTCTTTGCTGTGAGGGTGGTGAGACACTGGAACAGGTTGCCCAGAGAAGCTGTGGCTGCCCCATCCCTGGAGGTGTTCAAGGCCAGGCTGGATGGGGCTTTGAGCAACCTGGTCTGGTGGGAGGTGTCCCTGCCCATGGCAGGGGGATGGAACTGGATGGTCTTTAAGGTCCCTTCCAACCCAAACCATTTTATAATTCTATGATTACAGTGCAAGGAGCTATACAAAATCTTCTCCAAATGGTTCAGCATCTGACTTGCTAAAAACATAAACCCCAACATGAAAATCCTCAAGCCTGGTATTGGAGAATGCTGTGAATGAAGCCAAAGGATTTTGAGAGCATGGAGAACTTTGCAGGATTGGGCCGTTATTTGAGAGGCACAAGAATGGTTTCTCAGAGCTCTAAAGGAATCACTTAGCACGAGGGGGACGCAGGCTTCCATAGTCTACTGACACCCTTTTCCCCGCAAGATATTACAGAACATACAGATTAAACTGATGCTCTTGGGAAGACTGAAACAAAGGCTGCAAACGATTCAGAGGGTTGCGTGCCATAATAACTCTAAGGATCTTTAAGTGCATTTGTCTCAATATTGCACATCTATGGCACAATATATATATTTATGTCTATAATAAACACTAATTGGAAATCAAAGCCATTATACATCAGCAGTGGGGCAAATGGATGTTATTAGGTAGTTCATTTTTCCATTTCCTGACCTTTGTGCGTTTCCAGTCTAGCTGTACTGCTATGTTAATGCATCCTCTTACATTTAACTTTGCTTCAGTGATGTGCAAATCACTGCACAAATTAGAATCAAAATGAAGGAGTTGGCCTCAAGGTCAGCCCGGCAAGGTTTGGTGCCGGTGGGTGGGATTGATTCCCGATGCAGTCCTATTAGTCATAAAGCAGCAAAAGCCGGCAAGCGCAGCCATCAGACGGAATTCTTCACATCTACAAAGAAAAGGTACGATTAAGAGCCGTCCACCTTTTCTGAGAGCACCTAAACAAACCCCTGGGCACAAAGAGATGGAACTTGGAATACGATTGGAGGGAAATACACGGAGTTCAGAAAAAGAAAGGAAAAAAAAATTGACGGTGCTTTTTTTCTTTTTCTGGAAGAAGTCAAAACCAACGCTGTCGAGTGAACTCAAGTGAACATGCTGAAAGATACACACATCACATTTCCAATTAAATGATTCCAAGAATTAAGATTTGTGCTCCTTTAAGTATATAAATCAAACAAGTGCCTGAAAAAGAGCCACAAAACCCAACCATTTTACCAGTTTTAGATGAGATCACTCCAAGCTTCTACACCGTCGACTCCTTATGTCTAACTAAGAGCAATTAAAAATCTTACATCCGACACATTTTTATTGAAACAGTGATAACCCACTCCCATTTCACTACACAAAGCACTGGGAAGTTTCTGCAACAGAATGAAGCTAAGGACAAAATTAATTTCGCAGTTTCTCTCAAATCAGTAGCAGAAAACCAGTCTTGTCTCAGCGGTTTGGCACAGCGAGGGATGAGGAACAGCCACCAGACTTACCGTTAGAGAAAAAAAAAGACCTGAGAACATTGCCAATATTTTTAAAGGACGTATTCAGGTGCACAAGAATGGGGAAACATGCAATACGGCCTGAATATAAAATCTCAGAAAGATAACTGTAAGGAAATAATAAAAGGGTGGACACGGTAACAACACCTTAAACCAAGGTAACACCGCACAGCTTCACTCTACCCTTGCCACGCTACAAGATTAAAGAAATAACCTTCGGATCTGCTCATACGCTACTATCAAACACTCCGGAGTCCGTAACGCTCACCTTTGCTGGTGCTTTATGAAGCACATAACAGGAAATTGATATTTTTGACCTGGATGGTTTTAAACATGAAAAGCAGGCAGAGAAGAGCTGCTGCAGTACCAGACAGAGGCAGGACAGTCCCCACCTCTCAACAGGGGCAAGATGAAGCATTCGGTGGTAGGACAACACACCCTCTCTTAACAAGCATCCTCACGTCCAGACCAGTGTGGATCACGCCAGCTTCACAGAGACAGTCCTAGTAGCTGTGGCGCTGAAGACTAAAAATCTCCACTCCTCATCTTTTCAAACCCAAGGACAATATTTATGAAAAACAACCATTGCGAGAAAAAAAGCAATCATTCTGTACCAGGCACTGGTACTAGTTTAATCTGCTATTTAAAGTAGAGAAGCATCAGTCTCAGCAGAGAGTTGTCCCAAAAAGCCCGTGTGCCCCAACACTGGTCTGTTTAAGCATTATCACTGCATTCGTCATGTCCATTGCACTGCCGGATTCTGCTGGTCCCAGGAGCGCTACTTACTCTGAGGGGGTTTTAGGAGGGAGGAGGCAAGAACAGGAATGTTGTTCTCTGCAGGCTGAAAATATTTCTGCTTTTCTCTGAAGTGATCCACTGATAGTCCTATTGAGAAGCCCTGACCACACTGGATGCTCCTTTCAGGTTCTGCAGAGCACACAGTAAGAGACATCTCTCACCTGATGGACGTTTAGAACCAGTGGCTTCAGCTCTTCAAGTACTTTGCTCATGCAAAACATCAACGTCTTTAATAGCACTCACAGTGGCACCCAACTCAAGCTTTGAGTACTTGAGTCACCTAATTTAGGAATGCAGGTTCCCAAGGCTCCCTGTGCGCTCTGAGGGATGAGACAGGCTCCTCCTGAAAAAGACTGAGACCCAAGTAAGGCTTTCCCAGAGAGGATTCAGCTCTACCTCTATTCATCACCTTTTTAAGGAGTCAGTCATAGAATCACAGAATGGTTAGAGTTGGAGGGGACCTTAAAGATCATCCAGTTCCAACCCCCCTGCCATGGGCAGGGACACCTCCCACCAGACCAGGTTGCTCAAAGCCCCATCCAGCCTGGCCTTGAACCCCTCCAGGGATGGGGCAGCCACAGCTTCTCTGGGCAACCTGTTCCAGTGTCTCACCACCCTCACAGCAAAGAATTTCTTTCTAGTATCTCATCTACATCTCCCCTCTTTCAGTTTAAAACCATTACCCCTTGTCCTATCACTATTCTCCCTGACAAAGAGTCCCTCCCCATCTCTCCTGTAGCCCCTTCAGGTACTGGAAGGCCACTATAAGGTCTTGACTGTTGGGATCCTGGATTAGGCATGTTAGGTTAGATAGGAAGGAGCCAGGCTTGGTATAAACATCTCAAGCTATAAGATTTTATATTATAGAAGGATAAGTGGGCAAAGCAGTCCTGACGGTGGCAGAAAATGTGTATTGTAAGTACATCCAGGCACGTGAAATAGAAACTTAGGGCATATTAAAAAAAAATAAAATACTAAACTACTACTTGATTATTTGAGAATAGCCTGATTTTCTAGGCAATGATATAAATCTACAAACTAGACAGTACTTCCAGAGAAAGTCAAAGCAGAGAAAATAAAATAAAATGCTTGGCATACTGGATACACTTTATGTACAGATCTTTTCAAAAGTGTAACACCAGTAAATGCAGCAAAGGTTTACAGGAAAAGCTGTGAAGGTGTCTTGCAAAATTTAGGAGACTACTGAGGAAATGACGCAGAGTAAATACGAGTTGCAGAAAGATATCCAGTAACGCACAACGTTTCCCAGAACTGTCAGGTACAGTCATTTCTTTGCTCAGCAGCCGTCCCGCATTTCCCATCTCTTCCCCAGGGAGTCCAAAGACTCTAAAAACTTTTTGCAGAAAAAAACCCTCTTAATTTCTTGTGATATGTGTAAGTTATAAAAATCCCACTCTTCTCTACCGTTAAGAATGTATTATACCTCCCACCGTGACAACTGTTTTGCTGAAAAACAAACCTTCTGTGGTTTCTATAGTGTGTATCGCTACTGGATAGAAAAAGGGAGTTGTCTAATGCATTACACAGATATCGGGCATAGCTTGTTATGGATAAAATCCACAAACCCAGAAAAGGCAACCGAAAGCAACCCAGCACAGGTATCAAAAGTGAAGTTTTTAATGAACCACCCTTCAGACGGCAGTATGAACCTTTGCAAGCCAAAGCTTCAGGTATCAACAGCAGATTTGTCCTGCAGAGCTCGGATCTACCCATGTCGCATTCCCACCATGCCCGGACCCTCCTGTGTGCAGCACAAAAGGACCCATATCACACCCCACAAGGCTTTCAGCATTGCTACAAGCTCCGAAATTTCTACAGACACCATGAGCTCCATTCCCTGCAAGAGCTGTGTACGGCTTCCCTCCTGCCTCCCTCTCTTCCAGGCTGTCAGCAAGGTCCCTCTTTCCCTGTGCCATGTCCCTCACGTCACAGCCCGTGCCATACTCCCAGGTGATCATTTGTCTTCTCCTCCCCATCCCTTTTTATTCTCAGGGCATCTTTCCTCTTCCTCACCCATCAATATTACTGCCCTCCCCTCACTCCCAGGCAGAAAGGGATCGGGCACAGGGCATCGCTTGCTGTACCAGCCACAGGACAGGCACCGGATTAACATGTGGGGACAATAAACACACAAACCTCAGGAAAGGATGGAAAGAGGCTCTTTTCACTCATGGTTCTTTCCGGCTGCCCGCGGTGGCTGACCGCCACTCCACATTTTAAATCGCCTGTTTGATCCGTTGCCCCTCCACTCTGTCACGCTTCTTAACCCCATCTCCATTTCTTTAAGAGAAAAGCGATTTGAAGTGTCAGCATCTGAACGTCCTCAGGCAGGGAGGCAGGGCGGAGGCAGGCAGGTATTATTATAGCAGGCTGTGGAGTCTTAGTGCCTACATCAGCCACCCCTTTGATCTACCACCAACAACAAACCATTGCAATAAACCAGTCTCTCAACCAGACAGCGGCTTTGGAGCACGCCCTCAGCTCCATCTTCTACCTTTCAACAAGGGCTAGAATATTCTCTGACATTTTAAAATTAATTGGCTACAGAGCTCCTGTTATTATCATATTACCTCCAGCCAAACAGACAAATGCCATCCAGTTGAGTGTGCTTGATCCTGCTTCCAATAAAATTAAAGGCAAAACTACCCCCCTCACCCCCCCCCGACTTCAACTGTGGAACAAAGTGACTTTGTAAAGCAAAGGAAAACCCATATAGATGTCAACAGCCGCAGATAACAAGGGCTAATCCAGACCTGAAAAATCAAGAGTTCATATTTTTTAGTAAAACACTTCAAACATTTTCATCCAGGCTACAACCTATTCTGGTGGAAAATACACCAGAGAAACACGTAGAGCAGCGAGTTGCATTTCAGGACACAGACCACAGCAACTACTCGTGGAATGAGATCTCAAAACCTAGAAACAGATCTGTCATTTGATGGGTTAGGATTATTTTAAGTAATATTTATTATTTAGTAATATTTTTAGACCACGATACCTGAATGTTTTGGGGTTTTTTTTCCTATGCAATTACAATAACAGAATCCAACAATTTTTTCATTTTTTTTCAAAAGAAAATCCTCATGGATTTAAACTGGAACATCAGACACTGAAGTATATTCATCATTACTGGGTGGTTGTTGTCTGATGTCACTGGCGGGCAGAATGAAAACTGTTGAAGAGATTGACTGCCACCTTTAAGCATGCTTCTTATGCTGGCTTCTTCTGTCTGTATACTCTTGGGGAGATGATGACAACATCCCCATATTTTTCTTAATTAATTTTTTTATAATATCTAAGTTCATTATGTTGGGTTTTTTAAAGAAAAAAAATCTATTATAACAAAGGTTTTGAGGACCAAGAGGTTTTATTTTGCGCTGAAAAACAGTAAAGGAAAACTGATTTCTGCTTAGTAATGCCTCAGATCCAGTTTTTTACTCTTGAAAAGAATCCTGACGCCATTAAAAGCTTAATACTACTGATAGGAGCCACAAGGCATAATTTCAAGGGTGAGATTTCTCTGTTCCTGGGCAGGTATAACCAGCCTCAGATACCTATCTCCAAACCAGATTGCTACGTACTGTTTCATCTTTATTAAAAGTTGTTTATGTTTTGATTGTATAAATCATAATAAATTGCTACTATAATTGTATTCACAAAAAAATAAAAAAAACCCGGGCAAACGATCCCAAGGGGAAATGAGTAATTCCGATATTACACTCTCCAGTTGAGGAACAAGATTCAGATTTTACAAAGAGAACATGTGGTGGCTTTATCTAGGGCACAGAAACGTGGATATAAGAAGTTCCACCTAAACATGAGGAGGAACTTCTTTCCTGTGAGGGTGGCAGAGCCCTGGAAGAGGCTGCCCAGAGAGGTGGTGGAGTCTCCTTCTCTGGAGACATTCCAAACCCACCTGGACACGTTCCTGTGCAACCTGCTGTGGGTGGACCTGCTCTGGCAGGGGGGTTGGACTAGATGATCTCCAGAGGTCCCTTCCAACCCCATATCATTCTGTGATTCTGTGAAACGATTCTACATGAGAGAACAGAGCTGTGATGAGGGGCTCTGTTTTCCTCCGGGTCACTGTAAGACAGTTCTGAGCTGTACGTTGAAGGTTTTCTGGTCTTCAAGCTAGCCAAGGTTAGATGAACAGTAGCCCGCTAGTTTCCAGGCAAGGATGGGCATGAAGCAAAATTTCCCAGCAGAAACCACCCAGAACAACTGGAGGACTATGTTGTATCACACAATCACATGTACGGGTATGTCCCACAGTCTCTTCACATTACTGTGTGAGGTTCTAAGTTACTTTTTTCTCTTTTACTCCAGTTCAGAAGGGTTTGTGGTCCTGTGTTCAAAAGGTCTCATGAGAGCTTTCAAAGAGGAAGAACATCCGCAAAGGTGACCAGAAAAGCTGTATTTCACCAACCCACAGACAAAAGCACAAGAATTGTTCCGGATGGAGGTTCAAGCCATGGTTTCACGTAATTTTAATGAGGACCATTAGTTAGACTTAACCCAAAGCTTTTTCACTGACATTGAAGCCTGACAGAAGTAATTACCGGTTTTGACACTGCACTTAAAGGCCCAAAGGAGAAATTTTTTTTTAACCTATTTTTCTGGTACCAACCCCTCTGTCAAGGAAGTGTCCTAAATCCATCAAGGATTAGGTTCTAGGGCACTGCAATGAAAGTCTATGGTTTAATTAATTAGTATTTAGAGAAGCCTGCCCGAGTAAGCAAGTTGGAAAACTATTTGGTTGTGCAGGGGTTAGACCAGAGATCTGGAAGAGAGACCAAGACCCCCACACCCCATGGTCATGAGCGAAGCTGTGGCCACCCGAGCGGCCATACCCTGCTTGGATGTCATGGTGTGGGCCTCAGCTCTCTTCTCCTAAGGACAATGAGAACTGCCCATCGTCCAATTCCCTGCACAGACCAACGAAGGGCACTTTGGTCTGCGGGCGCTACTTTTAAATGGATGGTTGTTACTTGCTGGATAAGATGTTGTTCAACTGAACCTACGGCAGTAAAACTGGAATGTCAACGAGGATAAAACCTGGTTTCTGAACAGCTATTTCCATTTGGAGTTCTCAAGCACCACAAGGATTCATTTGTGTCTAAGACCCGCAAACACAAAAGACACTAACTTGACGAATTTATCACTTGTAACACATTAGCTTAATGGCCACATACTAATGTTTCTGGTACTTTTTCTCTCAATATTAGTGATAAATTAACTTGATTGCTGTATTTTTCTAACCTTTAACCAGAGGCCGAATGTCTGTATTAAAGACATGCAGGTCCGAGTCAGAAAGCATTCCTGGAAACAAAAACAAGCAGCCCTGTTAGCAGTGGAATTAATGAAGCTCTTTTCCTCCAGAGCTCTATCCTTCATCACCACCAAACCTCTGCTGAAGTCACAGATTTTTCCTGTCCATTCCTCTGCAAAAAAAAAAAAAACACCGAAACAAAGGTACAGCCAATCCCAGCGACTGTCCCGGCCGTTGGAGCGGGTGACAGACAGGCTCTTACCTGCCTTTCCCCCAGCCCCGGCTCGGGTCTCCCTCTTCTCCGCAGCCCCCGAGACCTCTAGAAACTTAATTATCTCAAAGACAACTACTCCTCTCTGTTTCACTTGAAATTAGCCAGCGGCTTCAAAACTAATTAGGTAAGGGAGTGACAGATAAGACAGAAAGTGCAATCAGAGCAGCCTGACCAGCCCAGGAAGCCAGGCTGTAAAAATTATACCCAGCCTCACCGATTTCATTGACAACTCACAGGAGGGAATTCTCCTCACGTGTCCAAATCTGCAGGGGGGGGAGGGAGGGGAAAAGTGCTATTATATTTTAAAAGCCATTACAAAAACACAACAGAAGCCTCATCAAAGCGGAAACAGGACCTGATCTGAACTGTAACACAGCACTACTTCCTTTCCAGCTCCGTTCTTCCTGATGGGTATTTTGCGGTACAGAGTCCAATGCCTCCTCCTCATCCCGGTGGAAAATTTTAGTTACAAATGAAACCAAACGCATTTCGATTTCCTGTACGGGTTTGGTGGCAGATTTCCAGCTTACTAGTAAATCTGGTGTGAATTTTTCCTCCCGGGTTAAAAGAGGCATGAAGTGTGTAATTTTTCTTCAAGAAGCGAAGAGATTTGCAGAGGTGAAAACTTAACGCGTCATAAAGAATGGACTAATTTAAATCGCAAAGTGCAAAAAAAAAAAATCTCATTTATATTTTTCATTTTAAAATTCCCAATGCAATTAAAGTATATATTCATATAAGAGTCAGAGATAACATATTTGACAGAGCTTTCCCGGTGTATCGTAATTTTTTTCATTATGCAACTAGCTGTGTAAATGGTTTAATATTAATAAAATTAAACATTCATTGATTTTAATTAGTCTTTTATCATATACAATTTCACAGAATGGATTTTTTTTCAGCCAGTTTCGCTGTTGGCTTTAAAGAGATGGGCCACATTTTGAGAAGAGACTTCAATTTCCCAGTAAAATTAAAATATTTGTGCGTGTCAAAACCAAAGTATTTCCGCATGTCATGCAAGGGCAAAGCTGCAAAATACTCTGGAAGCAACGGAGGTGCCCATTATGGAAATCCTGAAAGTTAAAAGCATATTTGTATTTTGCCAAAAAGACATTATAAAGCCTTTTGCCTCAGATTCTTTCAAGGCACATGAGTTTCTAGCTGACAACAGCCAGTAGAGCAAGAAAAGAAGTTGAAGAGAAGTTGCCCAGAGAAGCTGTGGCTGCCCCATCCCTGGAGGGGTTCAAGGCCAGGCTGGATGGGGCTTTGAGCAACCTGGTCTGGTGGGAGGTGTCCCTGCCCAGGGCAGGGGGGTTGGGACTCGATGATCTTTAAGGTCCCTTCCAACTCTAACCATTCTATGATTCTATGATTTTAAAGAGATTTTAAAGCAGCATCAAAACTCCAAAGGCCCACAGTGCAGACATTGCTTCCAATGTCATCGACGTACCCTTCTCTAGTAAGGACAGCAGCTTGCACATGTGGGTATGGATCTGCAAAAACCATTTCAGTTCCTCTGAGGTGAATTCAGCCTAGGCCTGATCTCGCGTGTCTTGGGTGCGACGGAAAGACTCCTGTTGGCTTCCACAGACGCTGAAGCAGATTCTGTCCCACTGGGTCATTTGGGGTTATTTTAAAATTCCTAAATACTCAAAGTTAGATGGAAAGTACCATCTTCACAGGCTTCCACTTCCATAATTTAATAGGAAGAATGGCAAACCTATCACCAAATTTTCTTGCAAGTGCTCTTTTCCAAGTAACATGAATGATAGCATTATTTGGTTGTGTTGTTTTTCAATGCCTATAAGAATCACAGAATGGTTAGAGTTGGAAGGGACCTTAAAGATCATCTAGTTCCAAGCCCCCTGCCATGGGCAGGGACACCTCCCACCAGACCAGGTTGCTCAAAGCCCCATCCAGCCTGGCCTTGAACACCTCCAGGGATGGGGCAGCCACAGCTTCTCTGGGCAACCTGTTCCAGTGTCTCACCACCCTCACAGCAAAGAATTTCTTTCTGGTATCTCATCTAAATCTTCCCCTTTTCAGTTTAAAATCGTTACCCCTCGTCCTATCGTCCTATCTTTGTTTCTGCTGGTGCCCTTAAACCCCCTTGTGCTTTCCCAAACATACAGTTACTCCCTTACAAGGCTGGCAGATACCAAGCAAATACAGATAATTGTTCCTCCAATTAAACTGGTGCTGGAAATAGGGACCGACGTAAACAGGAAGAGGGAACTGTGCCAGAAATTAATCTATTTCTTAATTTCTCCATTAAGCTATAGCTGTCATCCCAGCCAATACTTATATTACTCTAATTAAAAAGACATTAGGAGAGCGAGGGCCCCGGTTCACAAGCTCCACCTCTCCTCCTACCACTGCTTCCCATCTGCTGCCTTTGCCGGGATCACCAGTGCCGAAGCTGAGAGTCTATGGGACCAGCTGGGGGGGTTTCCTTCCCGCTTGCTACCCGCCAGCCCTTTTGCACCCAAAGGGATTTTGGTGGATCTTTTGGCTCTTCTGCCCATCAGACAAACACAGGAGAAGAGCTGCAAGGTTCAGAACACACTCTTTATGTCTTTTTGGTTATCGTTAACAAAAAAGAAAGGCCAGGTGAGTGCAGAAGGTGCGGTATAAAACAAAGGGCTTGGAAAATGCTTCATTTTGGATACACGGGAAGGCTTTTGACTGGGAAATAGCCTCCAGTACAGGTTCTACCTATGTGTGCTGTTTTATAAAAAATAACTCCTTTAACTGATTTTCTTTTGTTGTTGTTTGTTTTTGCTTAAGAACTACACTGCAAAAGAATGTTAGAAAGGTTTCTGCTACGTGGAGTCCTAAATTAATCACAACTAACAACTCTGCACTAACAATGTTTGGCACAGGAACACCAATAGATCTTTTTTCCATAAATAACTTGTGTGATTAAAAGGATGAACGCCACATGTGATAAATTGTAATTAAAGGCTGGGTTGTTTTTTTTTTTTAATAAAACATTGCTGTGTGTCTTAATGTAAACACGCAGTGTACGACAAAAAACACCTGTGCTACAGTGGCCACAGATAGACCTAACGTAACGTAAAGCTCACCCAGAAGCTGATTTTTATAAGCAATGGATCGATGTACGCCCTCTTCCCCAGTGAAGGACTAAATCCAAAGCAAAAGGTTAACACGCTGTTCTTTGTCTCATCCAGAAGAGACCTTTTAAAAAAGCCAGGAATGACTTGCAGGAGCCACCACGTCCTAGAGCACTATCTCCTTTCTAACTGAGACCTTGTTTTGATTGTGCCATAACTTTTTTTTTTTTTTTTTTTTTTTTTTTTTTTGGCTGCGTTTCTACCTTTTCACTCCAGGCTTTTATAGCCTGCATTGAGATTTGGGTGCTTGAATGAGGCTAACTTCTCTATAGAGGTTATAGAGTTAGAGGAGAGAAAAGGGTGCTCTGAAATACCACTAGGAGCAGGACTGCACTCCGTTGACTATACAGGGCATACGTAGGGAAACTAATTTAAGAAACTAAATTAGGTACTTAAACACAGGGCTGTAAATAGTGCTCAGGCCTCCCTAAGGATTTGGAAGGGTCCTGCACTCCCTGTACCTGTCAAGTCTTCATCCTCCTAACGAACACTAACCCAAATCTTATCTCAAATGCCTACGTGCAACTCAAAAGGTTTATCTGCAAGGTCGAGTAAATACCCTCGCAGGTCCACACTGTTCGTTGCCGTAGCCTAAATCGTGCATCTGGTTTGCTTTTCTTGAAGTAGCCCATGCTGAGACCGAGAGGGAAACTAAGGTTCTTTCCTAAAAATGACAATAAAGGAGAAAAAAGTGTCCAGTAAGAGCCGGAAGCACTGTTGTAAACTTAGCACGTTTTTCATAGGGGATGAGGAGAGGGGAGGTGAGGCAGGGGACTGAGGAATTGCTTTTCTTCAATTTAAAAAGTGGTTTGGTTTCTTCCTCCCCACACAGAGGAGAGTGGTATAAACAGAGCCAACGCTGCGTTTTCACCTAATGAATTTTGTTAATGAAAAGCAGGTGATCTATCTAATAGACGGCACCTTGTGACACGTACTTATGGTTCGCATCGCTTTGGTACATCTGAATCCAGCTGTCCACGTAGACCGAGGACCAAACTTCTCTTAAACAGAAGACTCCCCTGAGGAGCCAAAGCATCACAGCCAGTTGGACATGCTGTAGAAGGCAGTTAATTTACTTTCTCCCTGCTGTCGTGTCAGCTACCTATTTCTGGCAGAATTCTTGGTGGGAGGTATTTAACACAACCTCCAGGATCTCCTGTGCGTTGTATGTATGGGCCTGAATTCGTTAAGACATTTATGCAGCAGTGAGAGATGCACTTGTTAAAAACTTGGAAAGATTCATCCTTGAATCTTGAAATCTTGAAATTGAAAATGCTGCAAAATGTATTATGCATTAAAATGCATTATGCTTTACTAAAAAAACCCCTCTTCTCAATCCTTTTGATATCCCCTCTGCTATTAGACGTGCCCTTCCTTTCGTGACTCTTAACTTGAGAAAAAAGATGCAATCCTACCATGATCTGCATCGTCTTTTTCGGGGGGATATTTCATTTAATTTTTGAACTGTGGCCTAATTGAAATACAGTATTTTTTTTTCCCAGAGTAATAAAAGAAACTGCCAAATACCTCTGAAGATGTACTTACCTGATGCAATAGCTGCAAATTACTGTAATGTGAAATGTCAGGCGGTGAACAGTTTCCGTAAGCTAGAATATTCAAGGATTACTTTGCACCAAAGAGTCTTCCTATCGCTCTACGCCACATTTTGTGGGACCGTATGCCCCGTGTACAGCACAGTCATCTGGGAAAGATTCACACTGCATTTAGTGGAGAACACCACTGAGTTTGCAGCCTCGGAGAGGTGAAAGGAGGAGTGCTGTTGGACACAAATTCTCAGTTGTCATCATCAAGAGGTTGCATGTGTTTCCTCAGTAATCACAGCACTGCTTAATTTGCACAGAGGCTCAAAATACACCCCCCACCCCCAACAAAACTGCCAGGACCCGAGGCTCTCACTGGCTACTACAAAGTGCAAAACTTAACACAGAAAGGATACATCCTGATGGAACTTGGAAGAACATAATGGCCTATTACATACATGGCTGTTCGCCGGATTCTTACTCTTCACGGAATTAAAAGTCACTTGGACGATTAGGAACAAAGAAAAACGTAGAAGCAAACACACAAACAAAAGCCCCAACCGTAACAACATTTCGGTGACAGAAACAACACCAGAGAAGCTGTAGTGCACATTCTGGCTGTCTTGGGTAAGGCATGGCAATCGGGAAGACTAAGCTGTGCGGGAGGATGCGTAGAGCAGCGGTGTGTTATGCATGCACATCGTCTCACAGCTTCCCCTGGTGAGTGGTTAGTGCCCGGCCATACATTCCTGCACGTCACACATTAGTGTCTACCGTGATTCGCGTGTCGTGATGGCTCAAGAATTAATTCACGGTTAGAAGCTGCAGGTGTCCGAAAATGCCTTGTGAAGGTGAGAGGTTGATGCGTTCTGTGCTTTGCCGACGCGTGGATGCGTGCAACTGCCAGGTCACAGTCGCCTGCTGCTCCCAGGACCCCCTTGCTAGGATTTTAGGAGAATTACCACGTCTTGATTCGCTAAGAATTCTTGGGCAGGCCACACAAAACACAACCAACACTGACATCGGATGGAGTTTAAAAAAAAAACAAAACTAAAACCAAACAAAACCAACAAAAGATCAACTTCAAATGAAGCTTGATTAAAAGTGGTGTTGAAAAGGTGCTCAAATTACCTGAACCGCTTTGTTTGATCTTAAAACATGGACCGGGGGCAGCTGCAACGAGCTCCGAGCTTTGGCACATTCCATTATATGAATGGTAGTGAATTTATAATGGAATGGTATGGATGGGTTTTATAATCAGAAAAACACACTGACCTTAACACTACACAGGTGGAGCAGCATAATGACCCGCCAATTGTAAGCGCATCAATTCCTGGGGAAAAGTTCAATGAGGTTAACTCAGCATGTATCCCATAACCAACATAAGCCACATTTTAAAACATTGCTTTTTTTTTTTTTTTTTTTTTTTTTTCCACCAAAACCTGTCTCTTTGCCAACACTGTATTCATTTATTTACTTCACTGTTTGGCACTGAGTATCTTACCCACGTCGACAGCGCATTGCGTTAGGTTCCAGCGGACCTGGACGTTGTCATACGCTTCAATCTTGAAACACACGTGATTCAAAACATGAGAACGGTGTTAACTACAATAAACTTTTCAGACTGTGTAAGATTAAGCGTCATATTCATTGAACTTACAAACGGAAAGGGAAACAAGAGGCCTGGATATAACAAGAAACACCATCAATGGATCTTTGCCTTGTAAAATCCTCGCAGGGAATCAGCTCAGATGGGTGGCAGCTGAGCAGCATTTCTGCTTCCCATGGATTTACTGCTGCCCTTGGATACTTGTGGGGACCAGAAGCAAGGGAAGTTAATTTCAGCGTACGATATGCAAGCTGACTGGGTATCCAACATCATTCTAACGGTCCAAGATGAGAGCACAAAATCCAGTGAACGAACCTAATTAACATCAAGTAGTATTTCAAAAACCCCACGCGTTACAAAAGCACACAGAGAGAAGCGATGAAACAAAGAGAAACTTCAATCCGAACCCGGGAGAACGGAGCAAGGCCAGAAAGCTATCACAGAATCACAGAATTTTCCAGGTTGGAAGGGACCTTTAAGACCATCTAGTCCAACCATCAACCTCACTCTGATAAAAACCATCACTAAACCATATCTCTAAGCACTATGGCAACCCGGCTTTTAAATCCCTCCAGGGATGGGGCCTCAACCCCTTCCCTGGGCAGCCCATTCCAAGGCTTAAGAACCCTTCCCGTGGAAACATTTTTCCTAATCTCCAATCTGAACCTCCCCTGGCACAACCTGAGGCCGTTTCCTCTTGTCCCATCGCCTGGGACTTGGGAGAAGAGACCGACCCCCCTGGCTACAGCCTCCTTTCAGGGAGTTGGAGAGAGCGAGAAGGTCTCCCCTCAGCCTCCTTTTCTCCAGGCTGAACATCCCCAGCTCCCTCAGCCTCTCCTCACAAGACTTGTTCTCCAGACCCCTCACCAGCTCCGTTGCCCTTCTCTGGACCCGCTCCAGCCCCTCAATGTCTTTTTTGTGGTGAGGGGCCCAAAACTGGACACAGCCCTCGAGGTGGGGCCTCCCCAGTGCCCAGTACAGGGGGAGCATCACCTCCCGAGTCCTGCTCACCACGCTGTTCCTGATACAGGCCAGGATGCTGTTGGCCACCTGGGCACACTGCTGGCTCATGTTCACCTGATCTTAAAGGTCCCTTCCAACCTAGACAATTCTATAATCCTGTGACAGTCGACCAACATCATGCAAAACCTCAACTGAGTCACACAAGGAGTTTTTTGCCTAGAGATAGGAGGTGTTGAAATGCTTTCACGCATTTAACCTAGAAAAAACAACGTGGCTCAGGGTTTGTATTAAGCCTGACAGAAGCCCCAGCCACCAGCGCCCTGTCTGGCCATGAACACCCCACGGGGCAGGGGTGCTCCAGTGCCACGCTGCGGACGGGGCTCCGGCCACCTACGGCATATTTACACCCCGGCTCCTGTACCTGTACGCGTTCAAACTTTAATAGCGACAGATAGGAAAAGCACTATCTTACAGACGAATAGATTTACTCAGGGGTACATTTACGTTAAATGAAGTGCTTCAGAAATGTAATTACGGTTGAAGTGTACTTCAGGTAAATTGGAGAGCCTGTGATCAGATAGACTGTCACCACCCCGACGAACACTGCTTTCTGGATTTCTTTGTTGTCGGTCTGTGGTCACCTACGACCTTCTGTCTTTACATTTAGATTGCACATTTCCTGGATATTCTGTTTGGTTTTCACGTTGCACTCGTACAGCATTTGGCCTCCCCTTCTCACAACATGACAGGGTCTGCCAGTTGCTGTTGCAATAGAAGTCTGCAAAGCCCTTACTTCGATAAATGCATGCACAAAGACATCGTCAAGGGCCAGGAAAATCAGAAGTACCATATTTCGAGCCTGTGTGATGAAGAGGTGAGAGGAACAGACTAAAGAATCCAGGAGCTGTACTGTCTGTGTCGAGGCTACTCACAGCCCAAGCCCCCATTCATTTCCTGGCTGAGAACAACAAAGGTTCTCAACAAAGTCAGCTCCACGTCCACAGAAGATGAGTAGTTTCTTCTCAGCTCTCTGCACGAGATTAGCATGATCCAGGAGAAAAGTGAAAAATATGAGGAAGAGTCCCTTTGGCAGTGAAGTTTTCCTAACCTATTTCTCCTGCTGAAAACATGGGGGAATTCAGTTGACGTTTACTCTCTCTCCTGGTTTCTCTTTTTATCTTTCCCACCTCTTCTAAGACCTTCTCTTTCATCACCCATCATTTAACATTAAGATTTCTTGTTTGCTATCCAGCCCTGACAAGCCCAGCTCTGCCTCAACAACTTCAGGTTTCTTATCGCCTTCATTTCTGCTATTATTCCACCTCCCCTTCTCCTCCTCCACTTTTCATTTCCTTCTGCTTTGTCCCTCTCTGTACAGAAGCCATTGCTAGTCTCTGCAGCTGATGCTTGACCCCCCACCCTGGCTCTTAAGTAGTGTCTGAGTACCTTCTGGATTTTTCTTGTTATCATACGAGTATACTGACATCATCTTTATGCATGCCGTGTCCTGCCTGAAGCCATCCTAAGACTCATATCCTGCTGGTACCTGCCATCTTGCTTCAAATCCCTACTCAAAACCACTTTTTGCTGTGTTTAGGAAATAAGAAATAAAACCCTGATCGTGGTAAAGCTGGTATGCAAACAGCTAAAATCAATACCTGTTTTACGTGTTTACATACATAGAATGATAGAATTGTCTAGGTGGGAAGGGACCTTTAAGATCATCTAGTCCAACCATCAACCTCACTCTGATAAAAACCATCACTAAACCATGTCTCTAAGCACTATGGCAACCCGGCTTTTAAATCCCTCCAGGGATGGGGCCTCAACCCCTTCCCTGGGCAGCCCAGTCCAAGGCTTAAGAACCCTTCCCGTGTCAAAATTGTTCCTAATCTCCAATCTGAACCTCCCCTGGCGCAACTTGAGGCCGTTTCCTCTTGTCCCATCGCCTGGGACTTGGGAGAAGAGACCGACCCCCCCCTGGCTACACCCTCCTTTCAGGGAGTTGGAGAGAGCGAGAAGGTCTCCCCTCAGCCTCCTTTTCTCCAGGCTGAA
Source organism: Numenius arquata (assembly GCF_964106895.1). Taxonomy (NCBI): domain Eukaryota; kingdom Metazoa; phylum Chordata; class Aves; order Charadriiformes; family Scolopacidae; genus Numenius; species Numenius arquata. The sequence continues at coordinate 72,892,010 of NC_133579.1, read as the reverse complement.
CACCCCCAGCTCCCTCAGCCTCTCCTCACAAGACTTCTTCTCCAGACCCCTCACCAGCTCCGTTGCCCTTCTCTGGACCCACTCCAGCCCCTCAATGTCTTTTTTGTGGTGAGGGGCCCAAAACTGGACACAGCCCTCGAGGTGGGGCCTCCCCAGTGCCCAGTACAGGGGGACCATCACCTCCTGAGTCCTTCCTACTCACCATGCTGTTCCTGATACAGGCCAGGATGCTGTTGGCCACCTTGGCCACCTGGGCACACTGCTGGCTCCAACCAACACCCCCAGGTCCTTTTCTGCCAGGCAGCTCCAGCCACTCTGCCCCAGGCCTGTAGCGCTGCGTGGGGTTGGTGTGACCCATGTGCACACATCTTCTTGTACATGATGACATTTCTGCTGTATCCTTGCCTCCTGCTGCTGCCCGTGCTCTCTAGATTGCCTGCTCTCAGCCCGTGAACTATTCAGTGCCCTGGGGTCGTTTGTACAGCAATTAGCCTAACAGATCCCCAGTCATGATTTGCGCAGCACTGGTTAATAACAACTCAGCCTTCGCAAGAAAACCCATCCAAGGTTGAAAAATTATTTCTTTCAGTGGCCAACAGTCTGTTCCTAGAGACAGTGAATGCTTGTGCTCAGTATGAGACTGCAAACCAAATACTAACGTATTCTCATGTGTAAATTAGATAAACATCTCACAAACCAGTATACAAATTAGACATTTTCTTTACCCTTCAGTAGACAAAAAGAAAAAGAACGTAATGTCATTAGGAAAAATAATTAATATGTTAATTGAGGATTTTAATTGCCCAGAGACAAAACTCGGTTGCCTTGAAATCTGGCTCGAAATCAGAGTTACATCTGTTGCGCAAAGTGCTCCAGCTTTTTCAAGCAAAGCCATAAATTTTACACATATTAATATAAAATGAAACCTCTGATTGTTTTACAGCAAAGGCAAATTAAAAAGACAGCGATGTCTTCATGACGTTTTCAGGTGAGATCTTCCATTTGCTAATCTGCAGATCTACCACATTATTCTCAATGTGCAGCACAGTCTTGGAAGGCACCAGGTAGTAATATTAACAACAAATTACTGACATTATTATAAATGCTATATTAGAAACTATATTATTTGGGAGTTGGACTAGATGATCTTCAAAGGTCCCTTCCAACCCAAATCATTCTGTGATTAAATGCTGACATATTAAGATGAAGTTTAGAAGTAGGGTCCCGAACCAAGAGCCTCCATGAAACAAGGAGACAGATGAGCATAGAACAAAAGGCATAATTTCTGCCCCCAACAAGGTGACATCTCAAACACATGCCCACTAAAAGCTTCAGAAGAACAGATGCTCCAGAGAAAATGAGCCAGTATTCACTACCGTAGTAAACTGTGGTGGTCTCAGGACAGACCCCAACTGTTTCTCAGTTTTTCTGTAGGCATTGCAGAAAGGAGAAGTTTTAAAAAGAGGGAAACAGGATGATAGAGTATTTCCTTTGCCTGACGAGCAGGAAGGACAGAGAGGAAAATCCTGCAAAGAACTGAAAGGGAGGGGGGTAAACATTCCAGGGATGTTGGCAACAAAGACTGACCAACAGTAGAGCTGGACTGTTGGTGTGGAAGGAAAGACGGTAGGAAGAGCATCCACAGGCCATTCATTCCTCTGAAGATGAGCGGCTGTTGGATATATCCTGCAGAAACCAGGGAGAGGCCAGAGGTCCAGAGGAGGGCCACGAAAATGATCAGGGGGTTGGAGCACCTCTGCTACAAGGACAGGCTGAGGGAGCTGGGGTTGTTCAGCCTGGAGAAGAGGAGGCTCCGGGGAGACCTCATAGCAGCCTTCCAATATCTGAAGGGGGCCTACAGGAAGGCTGGAGACAGTCTGTTTACAAAGGCCGGCAGTGACAGAACAAGGGGTGATGGCTTTAAACTGGAAAAAAGCAGATTTAGATTAGACATTAGGAATACGTTCTTTACTCTGAGGGTGGTGGAGCACTGGAACAGGTTGCCAAGGGAGGTGGTTGAGGTCCCTTCCCTGGAGACATTCAAGGTAAGGCTCGACGAGGCCCTGGGCAACCTGGTCTAGTTGGGGGTGTCCCTGCTGACTGCGGCGGGGGTCGGACTAGATGACCTTTGAAGGTCCCTTCCGGCTCAGATGATTCTATGATTCTATGAAACAGGATCCAACAAAGCAAAAAGGGGGCAGAGAGAGGGAGAGAGAGAAAAACCACAGAGGAACACGCTCTGTAGGCAGAGGATGCTTCCAGCAGTACTGCAGATAGATACAGAGCGAGGCACGGCCATTCCGACAAAAGGCTGTTGCAATAACTGAGGCCCCAGGGAATGAAACACTGGACAACAACGAGCTGGAGAGCTCCAGAAAGCTTCTCCTTACAGAGCCCATCTCAACAAACCAATTTATTTCCAGCATCATTTCCTACCCTCAATGGAGGGATCAAGTTCCGAGAGGGCAAGGAATTCTTCTTGCTTTGAGGAGCCTCTGGGAAACCAGGTTTCTCAGCGACCTCTCCTTCCTCCTCTGGATGTTGGCAGGCTAGTCACCAACATCCTTGGCTGCATATATAACCCTACGGCTACTGACAGCCCCCAATGACAACTAAAGCAAGTTGATATTATTGCACCAATAGGAAAGGTCTCACTTAGGGTCGATGTTTCTGCATCATCAATGTTAGTTATCCCCTTCTCACATGTGGTGAAATGATGCATGTCTCCGTTCCTACCTAATATTTTGGTTAGCAGTAACGTTTTCCAGAAGAAGCGGTCCATAGGTATTTTTGATTACTTGTTCCGCTTTTTGCTTTCTTCCTATGAAGTAAATTTCATGCTGATGACAGGCATCGGCAGTTCAACCGCTGGGCACAGAAGCTTCCTGCAAGTTGTGGGACAGTCGCAGGATCAGCAGCTGCCAAATTCCTCCTAGAGCTCTGCCACTGGGACTCGGCGCTGGCCTGAGCAGAAAACATTTTGCTTGACAAAGTGGAACTGTGTACACCACCACATCTTCAGATGGAGTAATTCCTCTTCAGCCCACTGGCTCCAACAGACTGTAATTAACAGCCGGTTGAAGGCACTGGCTTCAAGTCTTCAGTCTCTCCCTGACAATCGTGATTTTCCTAGTGATGTGGATACTTGGCAGTACACTGACTTAAGTAGAAAAACAGTTTAGCACAGTCCGTCAGCCACTTGTGAAATGAACTTGGATCTGAATCGCTGTCCTGAAAGACCAGTGGAATACTAACATCTGCAGCTGAGTTAATGCTTACCAAATGAAGTTGACCGCTGAACGAGCTGTAAACGTCAAGCACGAGGAAGCCAGACCCATCTCCTAAAGAAACAGGCAGGAGTGAAGTGTCAGAATTCGCATCCCTTACCCTGTCTCTAAACCCCTGCGCTTGCGAGAGCAATTTCAGGGTCTATCCAGAAGCATCCTTTTGCTAGAGCAGAAAGAGACGAGGGAATAGAGAAGACTTGAACAAACAGCACCCAGAACAGGCACGCAGTAAACTATTATGGTATTTCGTATTTGAGCAGGATGTTAAGGCTGTTAGACCGACAGCGGGGAAAGGTACAAGACAGAAAACTTTATTTACCACTGCCCAGATGCCATTACTCCCCTTCGACGGCAACAAAACCACGGAAGCCTGTGTCTTTACAGCAGCATGCTTCACGTGTAACAAACTGCTGCCGGACCTCTCCGGAGCTGGCAGTCTCCTCAACTTATCTGATGAAATGTGACACAGAAACATCCAACTATCTATTAGCAACACCAGCAGCATCTTCCCCCAATTGCTCAGCGCGATGATCGGTATCTGCAAACTACAGATTACATTACAGGGAAAAAAAAAAAAAAAAAAAGAAAAAAAAAGAAAAAAGAGGGAAAAAAAAATAGCAAGGGGCAAGCCCAGCAATAACAAGTTTCTACTGTAAATTATAAATACCAGACCCTTCTACTCCTGTTTCTAAACCGTCACCAGAAATCTTAAGGCTACACTGGCAAGACCCTAACCCTCCTAGCTGCTATGCAGGCAGCAGATGAGGCTCAGCATCCTTATTATGACCCCTGCGCCCCACTTCCATCCTCTTTTCACTACAGATGTAACCTCATGTCATAAAACAACACTATCTATGCCAAAGTCATGAATTTATTACGGTATTCAATGCTGGGTTTGGATAGCCTACTAAACACGGAAGTTTTACTGAGAGGTGGGTCCACTATATAAAATGATTTTGTGAGCTCTGGGCCAGGCTGCGATACACTACATTTTTATTTGCTTTCCCATAAACACACAGGCAAAGGTTAACACAACAGCATCTCAGCCAGTCGTATTTAGAATTGCACCATTCGCTTCTTATTATATTCACAGGCCCGAGCTGTTAATGGAAGACATAAAAAGGAAGAGATTGAAAATCTTTCTTTCCTCCTCCGAAAAAAAAAAAAAAAAATCATCCCAAACCACAAGGCGTTCTTTCTGCTAACTCATCGGCTCCGGCTTGTTCTGCACAGAACCTCTCGGGGAGCAGCTGCACCAAGTCTCGAAAGACACGTTCTTGGGAACCCCAAAAGTAGGTAACCGGTGCCATCTCTGAAGCTACAAGCAAACTACATAACTAGACAAGCTGAAACGTTCTACACAGATAAAACGTACAGCCACAATGACTACTGGATACTCGTAATCACCAATTTACCCAGCCGGCCGCTCTCGTGGGATTTCAAGCTGGCTATAAGCAAAAGAGTTTTTTATACTCAGTAGAAGCGATAAATAGAAAAATCAATCGGGCAGATGAAATACAACACTAGGCTTTATAAAAGGCCACCAAAGGCGGCAAGTGCTGTTTCTCAAGTAGACAGACTTGAAGAGGACACATTGTGAAGAGCAGGACGCATTCCTCAGAGGGAAAAAAACCAACCCAAAAACCAGCTTATCTTCATAGAAACCTACCCACAGGGACAACAGCCCAGTATGTCCTACCTAGAGCACTAATTTCCCACCGCTTGCCATGCACCACCTTCTAAGCGGAAAGAGCAAGGTGAAGCACGTTTTTAAAAATGGGCCACTTGGATAATTCCCATCCAGACAGGGTCAGACCAGAAATGTTCCATCCCCTCTTGAAGGATCTCAGATGGTCTTCAATACGTGATCTGGATGAAAAACAATTGCTTGCAATTGATTAGGTTCTTTTAATTTTTAGTAAGACCTAGGAAATAATAGGGTGATATTCATAGAATAGAATGATAGAATTGTCCAGGTTGGAAGGGACCTTTAAGATCATCTAGTCCAACCATCAACCTAACTCTGATAAAAACCATCACTAAACCATGTCTCTAAGCACTATACTTACTACTTATTCCTCTACTACTGAAGTTGATTATAATTTTGCTATTAACTTCTAGGGTGAAGCATTGGCCCCATTAATTACACCTTGCTTCCCCATTAGTTTTGCCATATAAAAAAAAAGGGCAGTAGGTTAAATTAAAAAGAAAATCAAAGCCAGGTCTTCCTTCTGTAAGTGTGACAGTAGTTGATTTTTTTTTTCTTTTAAGAATTGAAATTAAGCAACTAAAAATCTCTCGGACAAATAGACATTAAATAAATACATTTATAAGAGAAAGCTTCTATCTGTCTTCCGTGTGGTTATTTTCCATACCGGACTAAGAACAAGGGACTAAGTCACAAAGTTTCTGAGGATAAATAATCTTTTCCAAAAGAACAGTTATTTACTTGACCACATTTCATTGTTTCTGTACCCCTGAGAATTTAAAAGACAGTCTTACCCAAAAACCATAAGCAAATGTCATTAATTTTTTTGCAGATGAACCGCCTGATTTCCTCTTATGCTTTCCCTCAATGGGCTTAAGATGACTTCTAGATCTAAAACACCTGCAGCGCTATAAGGAAGCCAGTAAGATTTTCTTATAAACTTAGAGTTCACACAACCCCTGTGGACTACGGGTTCTCTGAGACTTCACCAAGGTCCCTGAAGCAACCACAGTTGAGCTGAGGATTTCTAGACTATTCAGTTGTGCCTCTTCATGGATGACAGTCCAAGAGCAATCTAAAACACTCATGCAAAGCAGGAAAAAATAAAATACATATTTTTGGAGAGGAGAATTCTGTAACCAGTAAGAAAGAGAAGAAATTCTTACCAGCTTCTAAACAGCACCACCGTCAGCTGAAACTACCACTCCAGAAAAAGTTCCCCTTTAAGAATAAAGGAAGAATAAAGGAAGATTAAGCGCTGAACTTGAAGGTAATCTTGCAAGCGTGTTTACGGTGTCCAGCCATTGCTGTCCTAAAGAAATCTCCCTTGTATCATTATACTGGTATTCTCTGTCATTTGTTCTGGGCCCGGTTTGATCCTAAAAGGCATGTTACATATAAAAGGCCATTACATGTCCAACTCCCCCCTGCTCCTGCCCCTGGGCTCTACACTTGGTGCTCCAAAGACTCATTTTCGTGGTGCGGTACCTTCTCTCTGATACCTAAAGCAGACTCTTATGTATCTGGTAAATGGTTGAACTGTAGGGAGTGGTCTTCCAGAGAAGAAATGTAGCTATTTTAGTAACCATCCCAAATCCTTTCGAGGACTGAGTAAGAGAAGAAAGGATGTATGTGGCCTTGAGAACATGGTGGCCTCAGACAGGGATGCAATAAATACGGACACTGTCTGACAAACAGATGGTAGCAGGAAGATCATTAGTTTTAATGATCAATTAAGCAGTTAGAATGTTTTGCCAACATGGAAAGTGAGCCAAAGGACAGATGAAGAAGATGAAGATTGAGGAAGAAACGACCCTCACTCAAAATGAGGACCACCAGAAGGTATGACTATGCACGCCCAAAAGCTCATTATAATATGTAAACGAATTCTCAGAAATGTAATGAATATGCTAATGTTTTCCTTGAATTATATTGAATATGTATTACCTGTCCTGTATAAATTTGGCTTGACGACAGCATTCGGGGTGAACAACAGGAGAAGCGATCCCCTGTGCTCCTGGCGCCGCAATAAAGAATGCCTGCTTTCCAAAACTTAATAAATTGAGTCTTAGAGAGTTTTATCTGCTGGTTTGTGGCAACATCTCTCTGACTGACACAGCCTGTGCCTCTAACCCTTCCACCTCCGTTGCACGGGCATGATTTCAGAAACCTAAGTTTAAAAACCCTGTTAAACATCCTACTCAACTATGGTATTGTTCTGTTACCTTGACAGTGAGATTCCTCCACCACACGCAAAAAAAATAAAACAACGGTGGGCAACAAACCAGCCATCATCTAACATCTGTCTTGTCACACGGGTTTGACTACGTCTGTACTTTAAACAAACTACTCCTATTACCATCATTTTACTGGATGCCATAGGCATACAACGCTTTGCTTAGCTTATAATTGAATACAATATACGGACGATCACCTCATTTAAACAGATAATCTGATTAAACACCCTCCAGTATATTCATTTTTGGGTTACACTAGCAGTTCAGATGACAAGGATCAGTGTTGCATCTGATGCCAAGATTTCACAGAGTCATCTGACCCTAAGGGACGTTAAGTAGCGCATGATAAAAAATAAAAATCAGATTCACAATTCTCATTTCTTTGTATCAAAACAAGGAGTTAATCCCCTCTTTCTTAATGCCACTCATTACACATGATCATTCCCTCGTTTTGGTGCATTCTTCTATTTTTTTGGTAACTGCCTTCCAGGAATAGCAAATGAAAACACACCACTGGCTTGTATAGGTTAGTCTGAGTCTAATCATCAGATCTGCTAAAACTAAGCCTACCTCCATCTCTAGAGACGGCATCGCCGTCTGAGCACAAGGGGTGAGGAGAGAGGACTCCGCAGATTTTTCCTGTGGCCTGCGACAGGAGACCACCGTGGGTGCTGCATCACTCTCAGTCCGGCCTCACCACCTACGGGGACACAGTACATAATCCCGTAGGAGCAGAGCTGCCGTGGATCCATTAAGGGATGGATAAGGGATGGCAAACCACACTACACCGGGGTCTCTTACAGCCGAGCAAGCTCCTGTGGCAGTCGCCGTGCAGAGAGGGAACCCGGAGGGATGGGGCAGGGAATGAACAACTCCGTCCAAATCCTTCTCCATCAGTCTGGGGCACAAAGCTGCAGAAAACGCTAAGTATCAAAGTGATGCGACATCCACAAGGTTTTAAATTAGGAAACTGGGTGGGGGCTTTTTTTGCCCCCTCTCCCTCCAGCACCGCATTTCAAGCCTGGCCATCCGACTTGACACCAGGCATCGGGCGCGCTGGTTGAACGTCGAGCAGCACGTCAAGATCCCGTCCCCCGGAGCCCGCCACGGCTGGCAGCTATTATTATTACTCTTGAAGTGCATGCTCTCATCTCAGGGGCTTTGAAGCGAAGTGGCTGTCTCCTGGAAATAGTTCATCTCCTCCTTTGCACAGCCATTGCTCAAGCAGCACGGAGCGGAGAAGCTTGAAAGAAAAAAAAGGAGAAAAAAAAAAAAAAAAAAAAAAAGAGGTGCTCGGGGAAGTCCTACCAGTTGTCTCTCACACAGCCTGTTTCTTCACATTACACACGCACCAAGCGTGTGCCGGTGACAATCCGACACACGTGTTCACCTGATGGCCCGCGACTGTTGCAGCTAGGCGGGTGTCGCAGCTAGAACAACCTCTGCGGAGGCGGGCGTTTGTAACGTTCGTTACATCATTATAAATAGATTTGAGAGCTAAATCCTGGAACCAGCCCTTGGTAATAATTCTAATTTAGTTTGGGCCCGATTCCAAATGGGTGACTATGCATGCAAACATTTGTCTCAGTGTACAATGGGCTGTTATGAACACAAAATTATTTCTCGTGCTCGTGCATGCATAATTTACACACGCTAATTTAGATACCAAAGTAATTCCCTAGCAGAATTCCAGCGATCAGATTTAACTTGAAGACTGTTGTTAAAAAAAAAAAAAGTCACAGTAGCGTATTCTTCACTCACATAAAAAAGAAGTAACTGAGCAATTCATTGCTGTTTCTATAACTAAAAAAAAAATTTAGTATAAATCATTTTTCATCTGACTGCTGGTTTTTTTTTTCCTCCCTCAAATCTCCCAGTTCATTTCCCCCATACAATTTAATTTCTACTAATAAATATTCTAGATTGTGGCATATAAGCCTAGTCCTCCATTAAAAATAATCAGCAGGATGTGAACGCTGCTAAGTAGCATCTTTTCCATCAGGTGTGTCTGAGTTTCATGCTTATACGCACAAAAATCAAAACCCCTCTCAGGAACCAATACTTGGCTTCTCAGTTTTCACAGAATCACAGAATGATATGGGGTTGGAAGGGACCTCTGGAGATCATCTAGTCCAACACCCCTGCCAGAGCAGGTCCACCCAGAGCAGGTCCCACAGGAACGTGTCCAGGCGGGTTTGGAATGTCTCCAGAGAAGGAGACTCCACCACCTCTCTGGGCAGCCTCTTCCAGGGCTCTGCCACCCTCAAAGTGAAGAAGTTCCTCTTCATGTTTAGGTGGAACTTCTTATATTCAAGTTTGTGCCCATTTCCTCTTGTCCTGTCCCTGGGCACCACTGAAAAAAGACTGGCCCCATCCTCCTGACACCCACCCTTTGAGTATTTATAGGCGTTGATCAGATCCCCCCTCAGCCTTCTCTTCTCCAGAATAAAAAGACCCAAGTCCCTCAGACTTTCCTCAGAAGTGAGATGCTCCAGGCCCCTCATCATCTTTGTAGCCCTCTGCTGTCCCCTCTCCAGCAGTTCCCTGTCCTTCTTGAACTGGGGAGCCCAGAACTGGACCCAGTGCTCCAGATGGGGCCTCCCCAGGGCAGAGCAGAGGGGGAGGATGACCTCCCTCCACCTGCTGGTCACACTCTTCCTGATGCCCCCCAGGATGCCATCGGCCTTCTTGAAATGAAATACCAAACAAGTGAACCCAGTGAACCACCAGGAACCTGTGAATCATAATCTAAGAAAGATCTAACTTGCATTAAGGAAATCAAGGAAAGGAAGCTAGGCAAATGGTGCTTATGGATAAGCAAAGTAGAAATATTTCTCTCCAGGTAATTCTCACTATAAAGTTGTTTGTTTCCTTTCCAAGACAACCTAATAAACATTGATTAAACGTACGTCAGATCAGCTGCTTGGAATATTGCATTTTGTGACAAGATCATACAGAAATCAGGCAAAATCATCATCAAGCACAGGAGAACTCTGGGAACAGGACCTATGCAAAGACTCTGATTTTTCCATATATTGTTGCCACACTGATTTTCCCTTTTTGTCAACTTTACTTAAAAGGGAAAGAGGGTATTTTTTAAGTTCCAAGAGACTTTTAAGAGAATTCTATGCTTTGGAAGGTGTAAGGTTTGTTTTTTAATACCTCAATTTTACCAGTTTGAACATTTGCTTCCCTAAAAGTCGCTTGGAAAGTTAATAATTTTCTAAGTCACGTACTCAAGATGGTCATTTGTAAAGTAGAACCCAAAAACTGGTGTTCATTCAAGCCAAGTAAATTTGTTCTTGATTATAACTCAGGGAGAAACAGGCCCTGTTCGTGACAGCAGACATATATGAGAAATGTTTTCAAAAATAACCTCTCTTGAAATAGGCTTCCCAGAGCTACCGATGCTGAATAAAAGCAGCAAAATATAATCTGGAATTTTGCCTGCCTCTTTCACTGTCCTTCATTACTGTTCACTTGATTAGAAGACACATAGAAATGCGTTGACACCCTTTATATTCAATTATAGTAGAAGAGAAGGTGGAAATTACCTTACCAAAACCAAAATGTAGAGATTTCAATTCAACCAATTATGGCATATTCTCAACTAGATGAATAAAACTATCAAAGCTAGTCAAAGCAATTATACATGCGCTTGTAATCAAGCCGGCATTTAAGAATACAATCAATATTACCTGTTAGAGTTTGTTACTTTTGGGGATTTGGGGAAATCTGTGCTGGAAATGTCACTCTGCATTTCAGCCTTTTTAAGGAAACAGAATCCAGCAGTAATTCGTTTCGCAATTTGAACAAATATTTGTATTACCATGTTGCATGACCCTTGATTTATTTTTTATGCATAAATTAAAAAAATGTGTGTACACACACATATCACAGAATCACAGAATCTTCTAGGTTGGAAGGGACCTTCAAGATCATCTTGTCCAACCATCAACCTAACTGACAAAAATAAACACCCACAAAACAACAAAATGCAACACCATCACTAAACCATGTCTCTAAGCACTATGGCAACCTGTCCTTTGAACACTTCCAGGGATGGTGCCCCAACCACCTCCCTGGGCAGCCCATTCCAATGTCTGATAACCCTTTCAGTGAAAAAATTGTTCCTAATCTCCAATCTGAACCTCCCCTGGCACAACTTGAGGCCATTTCCTCTTGTCCCATCGCCTGGGACTTGGGAGAAGAGACCGACCCCCCCTGGTTACACCCTCCTTTCAGGGAGTTGGAGAGAGTGAGAAGGTCTCCCTTCAGCCTCCTTTTCTCCAGGCTGAACACCCCCAGCTCCCTCAGCCTCTCCTCCCAAGACTTGTTCTCCAGACCCCTCACCAGCTCCGTTGCCCTTCTCTGGACCCGCTCCAGCCCCTCAATGTCTTTTTTGTGGTGAGGGGCCCAAAACTGGACACAGCCCTCGAGGTGGGGCCTCCCCAGTGCCCGGTACAGGGGGACGATCACCTCCCGAGTCCTGCTCACCACGCTGTTCCTGACACAGGCCAGGATGCTGTTGGCCTTAACAGGATATATGTTGGCCATATATACACATATATGTATGCATGTATATATGTATCCTTATTTGTCACCATAAATTATACATACATATAAATATATACGTTAAAGAGCACTGCATACCATGAGAAGAGCTTATTAAACTGAGATCTGTTTACGGTTAACTTAAAAGATAAGGCACTGTTCATTAAATGAACTGAAAGGATGTGTTTTTCCCATCAGGGAACACTGCCGAGCATTTCACCTCGCCTTGATTGATACTTTACATCTGGTGGTTTCTCCAGACAACAATGATTTTTATCCATCTACTGCAAATAAGCTTCTCAGGTCTCAATAAAAGGCAATATAGGAAAAGATCCGAGTTGTGAGCAAAAATATTGTAAATATTTGGCAAAAAAAATGCCGTTATCTCTTTTGGAGTGTTCAGGGGGGCTTGGGGCGAAGGAGTAACTAAGAGTTAGTCACTAAGATTTAATCGCAGCTTTTACAATATTTGGTATTCTTAAAAAAACCCAACCTTGGAGCTGTATGAACCAGTAAAAATCTTCCTTTTCTATACTGTGAGTTTCTAGCTTTAATTTTTCAAAGAATCTGGAAAAGGTCGACCCTAAAAGCCTAAAAGTCACAAGACAAATTTAAAAGAGTTTTTCCTTCCCACAAACCTCATTTTTTCCTAAGACAGCTTCTTGGCTTCTGGCTCTTGACTCACGTTTTTAAGCACTCGGGATGGGGGATAAAGAATCAAGAGAGAAAAAAGACCAAGGTTCAAGCGGGGAGCTCGCAGAGGCAGAGGTTTGTGCACTGGCTCACACGCTGCCCAGCTCACGTGGGGCCGCCTTGGCTGCCCCCCTCCCAGCCAAGAAGAAGCTCTTGAGAGACAGAGACATCGGTGACGTTTATTTTTAATACACTTGGGTCTAGAGGTAATTCTCCTCCCTTTCACTCTTCGATTTTTTTTGGCTTCTCGGAGGTTGACAACCCTGTGGCAAAAGACTGCATCCCGCTGAGACTTCTCAAATGCACCCAGCCTGGGAATAAATATTAGTTTGGGTCCTGCAAACATCTGTACAGGTGAATAACTCAGAGCACGCCTGATTGCGAAGCCATTTACTTGCCAAAAGGTCTGTAAGAAGGGGCAACAGGTATGAAAAATATGGGAAGAAACAATTTTAACAGTTTATCACTCAAGCAAACTGCAGTGGAATTTCCTATATGGCAAAGACAAGACACTTGATAACCTCAAGTGCCTTCTTCCAAACTAAAAAAGCTCCTTCAGAAAAAAAAAAAAGTGGTCTCACTGTCTCAGAAAGGGTTTCCAAAACATTCTTACAATGGAAAGTTTCAAGAAAATAATTACAGAGATCACACAGCCAGTCCTATGATTCTTTCTTCTGCAGCAAACAAGCTACAAAACCAGCATAAATACATTGAAGTTTATTAGCCGTTTTATCCACTTTGTCACACTAATTTTACATCTACCTGTAGATTTGCCGTCCAAGCAATGACACTGGGTTAGCAGGGATGCAATGAAGGGAATCAGACCCTTCACATTTATACACGTTCCACTCTAGCAGAAACTAAAACGAGCACTACATTTTTCAAAGGCTAAAACTCCATGGTTTTTTTTTCCTCCTAAAAGTTTTAATTACTCATTAATATATTATTAATACCTATAAGCAGCGAAATTTTAAGAGATCCATTTGGCATACAGAGATCAAAAAGAGTCCTTTTGGCAAAAAGTATTATGCAGCTTTGGCCTTTTCTCCACCAGCAGCTGTATTTTAAGAAGTATGTGTCCATACATGAACCAGGTTTAAGAATTAAAAACCTTGAACTGGGCTCTCCAGCTCAAGAAGGACAGGGAACTGCTGGAGAGGGGACAGCAGAGGGCTACAAAGATGATGAGGGGCCTGGAGCATCTCACTTCTGAGGAAAGGCTGAGGGACTTGGGTCGTTTCAGTCTGGAGAAGAGAAGGCTGAGGGGGGATCTGATCAACGCCTAGAAATACTTAAAAGGAAGGTCTCAGGAGGATGGGGCCAGGCTTTTTTCAGTGGTGCCCAGGGACAGGACAAGAAGTAATGGGCACAAACTTGAATGCAAGAAGTTCCATCTCAACACGAGGAGGAGCTTCTTCACTTTGAGGGTGGCAGAGCCCTGGAAGAGGCTGCCCAGAGAGGTGGTGGAGTCTCCTTCTCTGGAGACATTCCAAACCCACCTGGACAAGTTCCTGTGGGACCTGCGCTGGGTGGACCTGCTTTGGCAGGGGGATTGGACTAGATGATCTCCAGGGGTCCTTCCAACCCCATAGCATTCTGTGATTCTGTGAAAAGTGTCTGGACAAAACTGGAAAAGCTTCCCATCAGGTTTAATCACAGCATGAAAGTCTTGGGCTCCTTAAGTCAATCCTGGAACTGTAGCAGAACCAGAAGCAATAGACAGGATCAGCACCCCATTGTAGCAGCAGTTACAGAAACCCAGGTGAAGAGAAAATAAATCCTCAAAAATGCTTTCTTTAAAAAGAAATGACAGAAAATGGAAATACGAACTATCCTAACTTCGTAAATGGTGAAGTACAGTGTCCCTTTGCACACCACGTTAATCTGACATTCTGCAAGCACTCAGAAATAGACCCCTTGTCACTTAAGCATCGATCCGCTGCCTTTGCTTTAAAGCCGTCTTTTCCACCAAAAGATAAGAAATCTTTTGAAATATTTCTACCCTGTGAATTATGAGAGCTCTGACCTCTGGAGATAGTAACAGAAAGCCTGTCAAAACCCAACATATATTCAAAAGAAAATGTGATAAAAGTGTGACAAAAAACCCCAATTCTCCTTGAAAAAAAATTATCTGGTCATGTAAGTCATGGCAATTGTTGTTATCCTCTAAGTATTTTTATATTTGGAATCAAAGAAACCACAAAGTGTTTTCAAGACATTTACTCATCTTCTTTTGAAAAGGTCATTTACTCGTAAGTGCTATAAGCTCATAATGATGAAAAATAAATTTGTTTTTGCTTACTCCGGAAATCTCTTCTGATCACTTAGTAGTCAACCACCCCTGATGGAAAGCTTTAATTACGCCATCACACAGTTATCACTTCACATCTCACCCCCGCTGTGCCAAGAAACAAAGTGGATTCCAGCTCCCAGTAATCCCCGTGAGAACCAACTCTATTTCCCTGGGCTGCACAGGGAAGAGTGTGGCCAGTAGGTCGAGGGAAGTCATTCTCCCCCTCTACTCTGCACTGGTGAGGCCACAACTGGAGTATTGCATCCAGTTCTGGGCTCCCCAATTCAAGAGGGATATGGAACTACTGGAAAGAGTCCAGCAAAGGGCAACAAAGATGATTAAGGGATTGGAGCATCTCCCTTATGAAGAAAGGCTAAGAGAGCTGGGACTCTTTAGTCTGGAGAAGAGAAGGCTGAGGGGAGACCTTATTAACGCCTATAAGTATCTCAAGGGTGGGTTGAAGGAGGAGGGAGCCAGACTCTTTTCAGTGGTTGCCAGTGAGAGGACAAGGGGCAACGGGCACAAGCTGGAACATAGAAGGTTCCACTCAAATATGAGAAAGAATTTCTTCACGGTGAGGGTAACAGAGCCCTGGAACAGGCTGCCCAGGGAGGTTGTGGAGTCCCCTTCTTTGGAGATTTTCAAGACCCGCCTGGATGCAGTCCTGAGTAGCATTCTCTAAGCAATCCTGCTTCATCAGGGGAGTTGGACTAGATGATCTATATGGTCCCTTCCAACTCTAAAAAAAAATTCAGTGAAATTCAGTGAAATTCCCAACCGGCTAACTCGAGCCATGACAGATCCTTATGTTATAAAACTGTTATGAACTACAGATAATTAAGATACTCTGGAAAATGACTTACTATTGGTAGACTCCAGCTCCGATACAGAAATCCCTTAATTTTGTCCTGGTGAAATCCAGTAAGTCAAGACTGTCCTCGGAAAGTCACCTGCAAGTTCCTTGACAGCCACCAATCATTCACTTGTGATTGGGGAAATAGCTTTTTTTTTTTGATAAAATCTTAATGGTCGGTTGCTCCTTCTTGAGATTCAACGGGTCTCACAAAACCCATTACACATCACAGCCCTTGGTCTACCCTCCAAGTTACTATAATTCAGGTAGCAATGGTTAACAGCATATGGATCCAGAGGAGAGGAAACATACCCTGCAGTGACCTGTCGCCATTCTGTCTACTGATGAAGTCACAGGAATCCAGAGAAATCATAAAAATAATGTATCCTATCTACCAGGTTTTTTATGAATCGAGCACAAAGCAGGTGGAAAAGGCACACAGCTTTTATAGAGACTCTTGAGGACTGAAGGCAACCTTCTGATCATCAGCAGCTTGCAGGTCAACATCTCTCCTGTGGTGCACCAACACAATGGCCCTTGACTTTCACATGAAGCCTCCCCTCTTTGCATACGGTACTGAC
This sequence comes from Numenius arquata, assembly GCF_964106895.1. Taxonomy (NCBI): domain Eukaryota; kingdom Metazoa; phylum Chordata; class Aves; order Charadriiformes; family Scolopacidae; genus Numenius; species Numenius arquata. The sequence continues at coordinate 72,875,804 of NC_133579.1, read as the reverse complement.
CTGGGGCTGGTTTTGTTTAATTTCATGCTGGATTCTCACCAGGGTTTTTTGTTTCTCTGTTTCGGGCGCCAGATCTTTTGTGCTTCTCAAGCAGATCTGGAGAATGCACTCGGGGTCGGCAGCTCCTTGTCAAAGTTCCTGGCTCAAACACTCGTCTCTTCAACTGCCTTTGACTAAACCAGCCTCTTCCTACGGTGGCCTCAGAGCCACCGTTTGCGAAGGGAAAGAAACCAATTGTCCCATGTAAAATGAAACCAGGATTTCCACGGATCTGTTTCCTGAGATAGAGGCTACAGAGCTCCTGAAAACAAAAACTTCCTTTTTCCCACAGAATAACAGAAATTGAACATATTTCTCCTTCACAAACAACACAGACAAGTTAAAAATGAAGATACAATGGCCAAAAAATAAGTAGGCCAGGGTGTCTCATGGTAACTGCTCTGAGGTTAATAAGGTTGGGCCAAACTCATTTCTACAAGCTCACCATGTGTTCAAAGCAGATTACAAAAATTAGGCTACCACCAATTTAAATGTCAGTGATTACAAATACTGTGCTTTCCTTTTTCTTAAAATTACAACTTTCAGACACCACAAAATTACTTTCTCACATACGTAAAACACTTTGATTAACTTCATTGCTGTCCTTCTTTCCTTTAAAGCACAAGGCAGTGACTTGCATGTCTCCATGGAAAGGAGGAGTAGCCCAAAAGTGAAAATACAAGCTGGTCGTTTTAAAAATTTCTCGGATTCAAAGTTCTGCAAAGCAGCTCCAAAGCAACAGGACCCCCAGGTTAGAAAGATATGAATAACCAGAAGCGATCAAACCTTCTGACTGGCTTTTGTTACACCCTCATCTTCGTTGCTACCACAGTGGCATTGAAGGAAGACAGAAATTGGACTTTCTTTTGCAAGCTGACCCTAACCCAACAATGCAGGCTGGACAAGAAACAGCCCCAGGAAACTGCCCAAGAAACAGCCTCTGGTATCTCACAGTAAACCAGTGAGCGCTGATTAAGAGACCACCCCTGGTAAAGTTACTGATCTGGCAGCCTTATAGACTCACCGAAGCCTGGAGTTGCAGCCTGTAGCATCGGGCACCTTTAGCTTTGCTCCAGCCCCAGGCACGCAGCCAAGATTCAGCTTTACGGGGTCATCCAAAGGCAAGGGGCTACATCTCTTCAGGGCTGATGGGGCCTCCTCCCCCTCTTCTCTGCCCTGGAGAGGCCCCATCTGGAGCACTGGGTCCGGTTCTCGGCTCCCCAGTTCGAGAAGGACAGGGAACTGCTGGAGAAGGGACAGCAGAGGGCTACAATGATGATGAGGGGCCTGGAGCATCTCTCTTAGGAGGAAAGGCTGAGGGACTTGGGTCTTTTTAGTCTGGAGAAGAGAAGACTGAGGGGGGATCTGATCAACGCCTATAAATACTCAAAGGGTGGGTGTCAGGAGGATGGGGCCAGTCTTTTTTCAGTGGTGCCCAGGGACAGGACAAGAGGAAATGGGCACAAACTTAAATATAAGAAGTTCCACCTCAACACGTGGAGGAAGTTGTTTCCTTTGAGGGTGGCAGAGCCCTGGAAGAGGCTGCCCAGAGAGGTGGTGGAGTCTCCTTCTCTGGAGACATTCCAAACCCACCCGGACATGTTCCTGTGCGACCTGCTCTGGGTGGACCTGCTTTGGCAGGGGGGTTGGACTAGATGATCTCCAGAGATCCCTTCCAACCCCATATCATTCCGTGATTCTGTGATTTAAAGCCCTCAAAAATAAAACCAGCAAAGCAACAAGTTAGGGCCTAGAGAGACAATGGGTGCCTTATGACACTGCCTGGTTTCTATCGTGCTTCATTGTCAAAAGGCAGCACAGAGGCTTGGGTCAACCCTTCTTTTTTCTCCACACAGCACCTGCCAGCCTGACCGATGATTTTTCCCCACACCAGTTTTTGCACAGAGGAGATGTCAATGCCTGGCACAGATTGCTCTCCCGGTCCAGATAGGGGGAGTAAGGGAATTATTTAATTGGTAATCAAGCCCTAAAGGATGGATCTGAAAAAAGACAGCCCAAGGCTAGGTAAAATTTAACTCAGTCTCTGAACTAGAGAGAACTTCCCTGATTATATTATTCCAGATGCTGAACTCACCTTCCACAATGATAAAACGTTTTTGTGCAAACCTCAAAGAAGTCACTCTGAATGTCACAGACAAGTCATTATTTTGAGGAATTGTCACAACAGGGGGTAAAAAAGTAATATGAGAACACTAATGTGAGCCTTTTTTAAGTGCCTCCCACAAATTATGGAGGCGGCAGAAATAGCAATAGAAAAAGACAAACCTAGGTTTTAAGTTTGGATTTGAAAGCAAGTCGTGTTGAGATCCAGGCAATTATTCTGTAAGTGATATGAGAGAATGGAGCTTTTTTTCTCCTCCTGTAGCCTTTCTTGTTGTTTTTCCTTCCCCCCTACGCGCACAGCTTGGCACCATCTGAGCTATGCCCATGCTCTGAGAACGGTAACTCCGGCGTGATCTCTGCCAAACACCCCATAGAAATGCAGCAGCTCCTGGCGCGCGTGGAGCTGGAACCCGTGTGCCATCTCTCACTACCCCAGAGAGGATGGCGTGCTCTGCACCCTATGGCCAGCCGGAGCAGCTGGCTGGTGAGAAAAGGTGACCACAGCCTAAGCCTCATGCTGTGCCAGCATTTGCCCAGAGATGTTCTCAACTCTAAGGAGCCTCCAGAAGAACAGATGAAACATGTGTTGCCCCTTCCTGTACACAGCCCTTCTTGCTTTCTTCATCTAAAAAGTTATTTTGAAAGCAACTTCAAAGGAGCTGAGGAACAGGCACTATGACGATAGTTACACCTCCCCTCTTCTATCTCCTCACCAACTCAGATGGTATCCTTTGGCCCTCCACTCAGAAGGTAGAGCTTGGACATGACAGAAAACTAGCTAATGAAGAACCACAATTCAGCAGATAAGACAGAGTGGCAAAATTTACTGCCTCTGCCCTCTTCTCTCTACACCTTACACTGAGCTGGGAAGAAAGTAGATAGGTCTACGCCGAGCTCCTTCCCAACACTGAAAGAGCACTGGTTAAGATCATCCAAAAAAAGCAGTAAAGACCAGCTATTCGGACTGTGATTATCTCAATTGTAAATGACTATCTCTAAAGATGCTGCACACCAGTTCCTCCCACCTCAGAGGTGTGAGCTGGAGGTGCTCATCATCTCTGCCATCGCTACAGCCAGTACAATCTCTTACCATCCTTTGAGGACTGTTACACAGCAGGGCAGGGAAGAATGACTGCTTTTTGTGGAGGTTTCTGGAAGTTCCAAAGTTCACAGAAAATAAAAAAGTCCAAGGAAAAAAAGACCCAGAGATAACCATTACAGGATCACAAATTACAGGGGAGGAACATCCTATACTACCACAGGGTCATTAACCTCACATTTTAAGCGAAAGTGATAAAGTACTTCTTGCTGTGTGACACTGGAACAATAACCTGAAGAAAACGGATACCCTTACATTTTAGAGATAACCCTGAGAATTACAGAAAACGGTATTTCCTCAGCATTAAATTAAGAGAAGCAGACATCATTGGTTTTCAGCTGTTCAGTCTCCAGTGTCGTGTAAAATTCATCTTTCTTCCTTCTTTTCCCATTTAGGTCATTTCACCGCATTTCTTTTCCGTAAGAAAACTACAAGCATTATCTCCATAGCATCCTCCTCAAACCTGTTCAAGATAACAGCACACTAGCTTGCGTATTTTACCATACGTAGTTGTTTCTCAGCAGATTTTAAAGTTTAATTCCCTTCTGCAGCTGTTGAAAGTTTCAGCCAGTAGCGCAGTGGCCTTGAGGCAGAGTGATGATATACTGTTGTCCAGGCACGCCGGTAAAACTGTTTGAATCCACAAATCCACTGCAGAAGACCTGGCTGCACGTGATAACAAGTACCAGTCAGTATCCAGGTAATGGGACCTTTCCTTGACATTGAATGGATCTTTTGCTCCACCAGGAAACCCAGATGGGTGACTCCCGATCGGCGAAGTTCGCTACTCCAAACTCTGCCCACAGCTCCCAGTAGAAACCACGGGCTTTTGGGCTAGCTGGTTTGTTCTCATGGTAAAGAGAGGAAGGATGAAGGAGAGCTGGAGATCACAGCACTGAGAGGGATTCAAAACCAGCCAGTTCAGATTCGGCTCTGCCAAAGAACGTCCCTCACAGTCAGTTTAGTGTCTGTGCTGCAAAACTAGGATAATCACAGTATTCCTGCGACACCACCGCTTGTCTGGCAACTCACACGTTTAGACAGTAAACTCCCACAGCAAGGGTCGTGCTTTATTGTGTACAACGTGCACAAAAGACAGAGTGATTCTGATTTCTGCTGGGGCCTCCGGAGGCACCTTCCGATACCATTCCTACAACCTCCACACGTATTTTCAGACCACTGAGGTAGCTCACGCAAGTTGTTTCCTAAAACAGCAAGGTCCTGCCGCTGCTGCCGTTCTGCATCCAGCTGCCTTCCGCAGTTTGGCTCTGTGGACTGCAGCTTCAGCGACCCTAAGTCTGATATTCAAAGCACCATATGAAGAGTAACGTGAAATTTAATTTATATGGACAAGTGAAAAATATGGAGGGCCTAAAAATTGCAAGAGATTTTTAAGCTTTTTAAAGTTTTGGAATATCCACAGTGGAGTGAGACAGAGATATTTATGTCATAGAATCATAGAATCCTCTGGGCCGGAAGGGACCTTCAAAGGTCATCTAGTCCGACCCCCCCCCCGCAGTCAGCAGGGACACCCCCAACTAGACCAGGTTGCCCAGGGCCTCGTCGAGCTTCACCTTGAATATCTCAAGGGAAGGGGCCTCAACCACCTCCCTGGGCAACCTGTTCCAGTGCTCCACCACCCTCATGCTAAAGAACTTATTCCTAAGATCCAATCTAAATCTGCTTTTTTCCAGTTTAAAGCCATCACCCCTTGTTCTGTCACTGCAGGCCTTTGTAAACAGACCCTCCCCAGCCTTCCTGTAGCCCCCCTCAGGTACTGGAAGGCCGCCATGAGGTCTCCCCAGAGCCTCTTCTCCAGGCTGAACAACCCCAGCTCCCTCAGCCTGTCCTTGTAGCAGAGGTGCTCCAACCCCCTGAGCATTTTAGTGGCCCTCCTCTGGACCCGCTCCATCAGGTCCATGTCCTTTCTATATTGAGGGCTCCAGACCTGCACACAGTACTCCAGGGGAGGTCTCACCAGAGCAAAGTGGCAGAATCACCTCTCTGGATCTGCTGGCAACACATCTCTTGATGCAGCCCAGGATGTGATTGGCCTTCTGGGCTGCAAGTGCACATTGCCTGCTCATGTCCAGCTTCTCGTCCATCAGCACCCCCAAGTCCCTTTCCTCAGGGCTGCTTTCTAATACCTCATCCCCCAGGCTGTATTGATAGCGAGGATTATCCCGGCCCAGGTGCATAACTCTGCACTTGGTCTTGTTGAACCTCATGAGGTTTACTTAAGCCCACCTCTCCACCCTGTCCAGGTCCCTCTGGATGACATGACGTCCCTCTGGTGTATCAACAAGACCACACAGCTTGGTGTCGTCCGCAAACTCGCTGATGGTGGACTCCATCCCTCTGTCTATATCGTTGATAAAAATGTTGAACAGTACCGGTCCCAGCACAGACCCTTGAGGGACACCACTTGTCACTGCTCTCCATCTGGACTTAAAGCCATTGAGTACTACCCTCTGGATGCGACCATCCAGCCAATTCCTTATCCACTGAACCATCCACCCATCAAATCCGTACCTCTCCAGTTTGGCGAGCAGGATGTCATGGGGGACGTGTCAAAATGTCCAAGCACCCAAGCGTGGATATCAAAATCACTAACTACAAAATCACTGCTGGAACTAACATGGACAAACTGCTTCCAAACCAAGTTCACTCACTTACAGGTAACTTCTATAGTTTTGACATCTCCATGCATCATCCAGTTTCCCCATTCAATCCAGTCTGGACCTCCAAGGCCTCATCAGAAATTGGGGAAACCCGACTTGATGCTGCTTGAACTACTACGTGTATACGAGCCGTCCAAGGCAATAAGCTATCTCCAGCATTTCAGTAAGAGTTAAAACTAGATTAAGCAGTTTAGCTGACCTCTTCAGATTAAATATTTTTTTATTTTAGAATGTATTTCTTGGCTTCTTAGGGAATGTAAAAAAAGACAACACCAAAATACTAGCAGCTGTTGATGGACACGTTTTTCCTGTGAAGAACAGTAAAGGCCACAAAGAAGTAACGTGGCTGGAGTAAAACTAGTCCATGGTTTGAGCACAAGAATCAGCATTAAAGGATGAGGTAAAGAAGTTAAAGGGTGAAGACATCAAGAGTGCCTTGTTACGCTGAAACAGTGAAAATTGTTTTAACTAGATCCTTGCTTAAACCAGACAAATGAGCTTGAGATTTAGATCTCAAGCACCTCCAAACCATCCCCTATGGGTTCAGTTTCTTCTCCCAAGAACTTGTAGGAACAAACCCCTGGATTCCTCCCATTGATCCCAAGTAAGAATCAGATTCTTGGTTTCTTTCCTCCAGTAGCGTGATCTTGGGCTGCACAGTAGCTCCCATTCATTGAGAGGGAATTCTCTAGTCCAAGGGAGTTTTGTTACCCACATCTGATTCTAGTCTAATGGTTAGGAATTTCTCTGAGGAAATAGGAGACTGCATTTAAAAAAATCACAAAAGGCATGGAAAGCAAAGGGCCTAACTTTAGCCATAACTAAGCCCCTTGAAAGCACCCTGGCAGGCAAAGGTGTGTTTTCTTGATTTTTAAGATACAGGTGCTTTAGTGTTCTGCACAAGGCAGCTCTGAACAGGGACATAAGCAGAAATTGGCATAATTTCAAGGTCGCACCAAACTACCGAGCTCAGAAGCCTCCGTGCTTCTGGCAGCAGTGAAACAGTCTGTTATTGTGAGCTTGGATACGGGCAGCTCAATTCCAGATGGTCTGCTTCGACCAACCAGATTTAACTTTTTTAGTTTGCAAGCTCAGCAAGTTTAAATAGTTTTTGCTGAACTTAGCTCTAGGGCCCTGGTTCTGCTCAGGTTTGCCTTCAGACATGCCACAGGCTGTCCCGGTTTGAAGTAAAACCGAACCAATTTTCTGTTCTGTAACTTTCCATCCTAGCCAGGCCTCCTCTAACTCTCTGAAATGAACGGCACATTGTGGAGAAAACTGCTCGTTCTCAGAATGATCAGCCCAATGTTTGTGCTCCATGCCAAGGGATGGTGAGCAGGGAGGCCCTTACTTATACTTATTGCTGTAACAACCAAGGGCAGCCCATTTCCTTATTTGCCCCCTTAGAGGGTCGGAAACGGAAAAACGTAGAGGGGTCACATCGGTGGGGAGGAGCGGACAAGAGAGGTGACCCAAACCTGACCAACTGGGCTATTCCATCCCATCTGCCCCACGCTCAGTATAAAAGCTGAGGGATCAAAGGGTCAGCCCCCTTCCTGCGATGGCCGACGTCCAGAGAGGACTCTGTTCATCTGCCTTTGATCCCGATCCCTGTGTTCCTGACTCCAGAGCTGGAATCCAGTTCCCATCCGTCGCCGAGTCCAGTCTGGGACTTCCCCAGTGCCTGCCGGTGACGTGACTGTCATCCTGGGAGCTTGATACGGTTTTGTATATATTGTATCTATTTCATTATTTTCTTCTTTATTTTTATTTTAATATTAATTCTTCATTAAAGTAGTTTAGTTCATTCTAAACTTCTGAATCTCCTTATCTCTTTCTCTCCTCTCTCTCACTTTTGGGGGGGGGAAAGAGGGGAGGGGAAGGGCCATCTGTCGGTCCGGTTTCGGTAAATTCGGCTGAAACCACGACACAGGCCAATTTAATTCAACTACTCACGCACCATTTATTGCTGGTGTGGCTGCAGCTCAAGACTAATCTTATGAGCCACCCGCTGTGGTGTGCAAACACAGAACAAGAGACCAGCTCCGGTCTCAGCAAGCCTCTGACAAACACAAAGTAGAGATGTAGGAACAAAGTTGACCAAAGGGACAGCGAAGGACACGCTGACAGCGAGATGAACCATGGCTACTACGGACTAATTGCTGCTTATTTTTGGGTATGCCACCCGGCTAGGAGAAAGACGGAGGAGGGATGCGAGGTGGCTTTCCAGTGCTTTTGCTTTGGCAGGGGGGATTCATCCCAGCATGAGGGCAGAATAAGAAAGAATAAAGGTCCCCGCTAAAAGTCTGAGGTCACATAGCACCTTTTGGATCTTCAAAGGAAGCAAAGGTATAAAGGTTCTCCCATTCGGACTTCACTCTCTACTTCTTCCTTCCACTCAGGGGAGAGAAAGGGCAAGATATTGATACAAGCAGTTAGTATCTTAAGAACAATACACCTTGAAGGAGAAATCCCAGTATTATTGGCAATGAGCAAGTTTTAAGGCAATTATACAATTTTTTTTAAAACATTACTTTATCAATGGTAGGATTCTGTAGAGACACACTGGAACTCTTCCCGAAAGCTCTGAGAAACGAAACCTGAGTCCAGATTTAAGATCTCAGTTGTTGGAACTGGAATAATCAATCCTGTTGTGGAACAAGCCTCATCACATTCGAGTAAACCCCTGTAAAAGTTTGATTTACTGCCTCTCTAAAAAATCCCCCTCGAACCACACTGGAGCTCTGAACAGTGAAATAACAAAGATCTACTTGGGAGTAAACCCCAGAAGTCAGAGCTTCACAAAGGAGCCTGCGGGATCCCTTAGTAAGAGATGACAATGAACTTCCCCCACACTTTCTCTTGCAGAAATACTGAGGATTGCTGGAGGGTTAACCAGTCCCCGAAGAAAAGAAGGACAGCAGCCAGTCAGCTGGACTAAATTGTTTCAGTAGATCCTAGCGACCTTGGCTGGCTGAGCCGGCCATCACTGCTCATTTCCCCATTCTGCCTTCATTCGTCTCCAAATGTCCCCAGGGTAATCCTCAAGGCCTGTCTTCAAGCAATGGCACACAGCAAGTTTGTAAGATGAATGGAAAATAGCTCTCTGCTTTCTGCTCTTGTACCGCACACAACAGATGTTTTGACGATCACCTCACACTATGGGCACTGTAGGAAAAAAAACCTGTTCTGATGCTCTCCTGTGCCCTTCCCATGACTTTGCTTGCTAGGGTATTTCTGAAAAGGACAGATTGCCTTCATTAACTGAAGCTGTGCATCCTGCATTTTACAGGGAAGATGTCACAACAAGCATGACCCCACTTTGCAAGGAATTACAAATTTCCCCCACAAAAGTAACAGCAAGGAGAAAATACAAGGACTCTACAAAAAAAAACCAAAAACAAAAACAAACACCACCACCAAAACAGACAAAAACCAAACCAAGAACTCTACAAAGTTGATTAAAAAAGAACAAATCATTCAGGACGGTTCTGAAGCAACTGCTGTCACGTGGACACAGTTGTGAGAAAGCGTCTACAGGGATGCCAAAGAGGAGCATCCAGTTTTATTTAACATCTTTTTTACAAAGCCAGGTGAGGGGCAGCGAGTGCATTCTCTCACCCCGCAGATGTCTTTACTGGAGATGTGCTCTGCACCTTGGGGTGCTGATGATGGGAAGTGGACAAACCTGACCTCGATGGTAGGCTCTCTCACGTCGGTGGCAAGCTTCTCAGAAATTCTAAATCCCTGCACCCTTGTGAGGACCAGAGCTTTATAGCAGTGGAGTTACTTAGGTACTAGGAGTTAACACACACTCAGGTGTTCAACTCAAGAGTCTTAGGGAGCCTGATCTAAAGTCCTTTGAAAGCAACAGGATTAAAGACTTGGTCCGTGGTCTTTGGACAAGCCTCCAATAAAATTCACACGGGAAAGCTAGTACTTCAGATGGAAAATAAACAGTACAGCAGAACATTTCACACTTCAGTTCTACCAAGATGGATAAAGCACTGTAAAAGGGGGTCAGGGTAATGGTAGGGAAACATCTTGGACTAGCTTTGAGATGGATAAGATAATCTGTTGGGTCATTTTCATCACCGATTGATTTGATTTTCAGCTTAAAATGAGTAAGTCTAGACGGCTCATCTATGTACCTTTAAATAACTTGCCTTAAGAAAAACATACAGGTAATGCTGCCAAAGCAGCAGCATTTTCTTTATAATAAAAGCATTAATTGTAAAGTACCAGTTACAGCTTGCAAATATGCCTTTATGAAGGAATCCCCTCAAATAACTAAAATTTCTTCAATGGATTCCAATTTTCTTTTATAGGTGTGTGCTATATATAGATACATGCACATATAGATATGGACATAAAAATAAAAGAAAGGAAAAAAACCAGCTTTAGATAGACAGATACAAGCTTCAAAAATCAGATCCAGTTCAAAACTTTCAAACACTGAGAACGTTGAACCTCTCACCCTTATGAACCAGCCACAGGAATGGTGCACCTAAACCAGAGAAGCCTCTCAAGACAATGGTAAGATTCTATCTTCACTGTTCATTCAATATTAAAATCGTGAGACTCTACAGGCTGCCTGCCCACTGCAGAGAAGCTGATATTAAGCAACAGGCTAAGAATTTACTAGAAGTTTTCATACCCTCTGTGTGTTTGACATGGGATGATATCTTGTAAAACCACATAAACACAAACGCTAGAAGCCCGACCAAATGCAAATACGCAATTCCATTTTGAGCCTGAATAGCTGAGATGATTAGAATATTCACACATCACATACAGCCACCAGACACAAGTACATGCCTTACCACGCAGGCGTACCAAACTGGGATGGCACACCAGCACGGACACAAAACCACAGGAAAGAGTTTTTACTGAGCAAATGATAATAGAAGTAGAAAGACAACGTAATTAAGAACAGTGATGTTTTGGAAACCGTTTATTGAGTATATCCTTGGCTGCTTTGTCTTGTTTCACACAGGACTGATTTGCCTAATTGTCTCATTGTCTGCTGGTAGGGCATGGAGCAGGTTTCACTGAATTTTCACTGAATTTTTTTTAGAGTTGGAAGGGACCATATAGATCATCTAGTCCAACTCCCCTGCTGAAGCAGGATTGCTTAGAGGTTGTTTTAAAAAAGCAGAGAACTACAGCCTTCTGCAAGGAGACAGCTGTTTGTGCTACATAACCTCCTGCTTACTGACAGGGCTGTACGATGCACCAGCTCTAAGGCAGAAACCATCCACTAGCCTAAAAAGGTTGACTATCTGGTTGCTCTTCTCTTGCTCCAGTGAGGGAAAGAACATTTTTCTCCCATCGCAACAGCACGAAGTGTTCTCCCCTCCAAAGGCATCTTTGGCTGTGGCAGGAACTCTCACATGATACTCTCCAAATCCTTACCTCCGTGAGGGTGTTGAACAGCCACTTTGTTACCCCAATATTTCAGAGGAAAGACCCCAGCCCTCAGCTGAGCAATCGAATTTAGACTATAAATGTCTTAGGTTCCCTTAGGTTCAACAGGACAAGGGGTAATGGTTTTAAATTGGAAGAGGGGAGTTTAGATTAGATACTAGGAAGAAATTCTTTCCTGTGAAGGTGGTGAGACACTGGAACAGGTTGCCCAGAGAAGCTGTGGATGCCCCATCCCTGGAGGTGTGCAAGGCCAGGCTGGATGGGGCTTTGAGCAACCTGGTCTGGTGGGAGGTGTCCCTGCCCATGGCAGGGGGGTTGGAACTCGATGATCTTTAAGGTCCCTTCCAACTCTAACCATTCTATGATTCTAAAGCACAGACAGCAAAGACACTTGTGACCCACTGCAGGAGACTTTTCTTGCACGTGCACCCTTCCTCCCCTCCCAGCCGGCTCTCCTACCCATTAAGCAACTCTCCTTAAAGACCCTGAAAGTTCCACTTCAAGACTTCAAAGAGTGGGACAGCCTGGACTCTTTCCTAATAATGTGATGCTGTATAGCTCACTGGAAGGACACAGAACAGCCCTACTGTCAAATTAATCTGTTTTCCCCCAATAAGAAATCCTTAAACCTTTCTCTTCACCCAAGCCCCCCCCATAACAAATTACGGGGTCTCTGTTGCCCTAGACCACTGCGTTCTGCAGCCCAGCTGCTGACTGAAAGAGGCAGGACACGAGTGTGCAGACCTGCTCGGCTTTAGCTATGCCACACTTGCAACCTGAAAAAAAAAAAAAAAGGTAGATATTCTGCACAGCTGGAAAAGCTGCATTTGAATGGGATCTGTTGGAGCAGTAGGTTCACATTTCTTAAAAATTACCACTTTTATGTTAACTGTGACTGGTCAGGAATTTGGCTCTAAATTCTGTTAATTCCCACACCGTTCATGTTTTACAAACACGTTTTATTTTTATAGCAAAACCAACACTTTTTTTACAGTTGTATTGTAACTTGTATGCCCTCTAAAAGGCTCCTACGGCCTACTGGCTCAGCCTGTCTTGTTACTGAAAAGCAACACTGGAGGAGATCTGAGTAGCGATTAAGATCCTTTTTGCTGGGAAAAAGAAAAACACTAACACATTACTAAAGTGACAAGACACATTTGCTTAGAAAAGCGAGGAACCCAAGATGGTTGCCTTTGACTCATACAATAACTCCTCTGAAGAATCACAGAATCACAGAATGATCTGGGGTTGGAAGGGACCTCTGGAGATCATCTAGTCCAACCCCCCTGCCAAAGCAGGTCCACCCAGAGCAGGTTGCACAGGAACATGTCCAGGCGTGTTTGGAATGTCTCCAGAGAAGGAGACTCCACCACCTCTCTGGGCAGCCTCTTCCAGGGCTCTGCCACCCTCACAGGAAAGAAGATCCTCCTCATGTTTAGATGGAACTTCTTATGTTCCAGTTTGTGCCCGTTCCCTCTTGTCCTGTCCCTGGGCACCACTGAAAAAAGACTGGCCCCATCCTCCTGACACCCACCCTTTGAGTATTTATAGGCGTTGATCAGATCCCCCCTCAGCCTTCTCTTCTCCAGACTAAAAAGACTCAAGTCCCTCAGCCTTTCCTCATCAGAGAGATGCTCCAGGCCCCTCATCACCTTTGTAGCCCTCTGCTGTCCCCTCTCCAGCAGTTCCCTGTCCTTCTTGAACTGGGGAGCCCAGAACTGGACCCAGTGCTCCAGATGGAGCCTCCCCAGGGCAGAGCAGAGTGGGAGGATGACCTCCCTCCACCTGCTGGTCACACTCTTCCTGATGCACCCCAGAAGACCATTGGCCTTCAAATATTACATTCCTCCAGCGCTGTGTGAATCTGACCCACATAATTTCAGCAACGATCTACTGGAATGGAAGAGGAAACCCTAGCTTGGAAAACTGCTTGCGGTGGGTGTCTTCCGTTGCCCAACAGCTCTCCAGTTATCAGGTTATCACTCGCTTACGAGCACTGAATTCAATTCTCTCCTCTGCTCAAGTGGATATTCAGCCACCAACATCTACCCTTCGTACCACAGGACAGTGAACAGTGAGGCCCTCCCAGCCGCTCTAGGTGAAGCTGTTCCACTATAGATAAAATAGCAACAGAAAGAAAAAGCAAGAGAATGAGCCTGGCTCTCTACACGTAAGGATGCTCATTTGCCAAATTAAATCCTTCATTCTCTCCTTCTGCCTCAATGACATTTTAATTATCGATACAAAATTTAAACAGAGGGGACTGTGAAGACTCCCCAACTTTAGACTAGCTTTCAGCTTTGTGGTTCAAGTCACTAGTGTGACATGCAAATTTAAATGGCCCCTCGGGAAATATGCGAAGCGAATGCTAGTTTTCCACATCCTAGGTGACTCCAAGAAAAAAGGGTGCATGACCATTGGTGATTTTGTGAACACAGAAATTTCCTTCCTTTTTTTTTTTCCAACCAGCTGCTGAAAACGGTACTACACGGTTCAGTGAAAAGGGTTTTTTTAGAGAAAAGGGAAAAACTTTATATTTGGCATAATTTGAACTGGGGTTGTTTTTTTGCTTTTCTGTTTAATTTTATTATTCAGTTCATATGCCCTATTTTTTTAAAAAATCAATTGTCTGGACAGGTCAATTATGAACATCTTTGGCATGTTGATACATCTACCATCAGTCTTTGCATCAGACATGCACTAACCTCAACAGATGTCACATGTGCAGATCAAAGGCAAATATTCATCTCAAGTGTAGCCCTGAAGCAGCTCTGAATCACTCTCTTTGCAACAAAGCAAGAATCTGCTTTATTCTTGTAAAGCCCTCTGTTATCAGAACACTTCAAATCTGCCATAAAACATGAACACCACAAATGAAAACATACATGAGACCATATCTGAACAGACTATAGACAAAGAGTTGCTCCTCAGTTAGGGATAACGTTGCACATGAAAGAATAACCCATGTAAAAAATTCTCTGATGGATTCGTACCAGGAATTATTCCTTTTTCCACTAACACGACTGTTTAGCACTTGGATTTTCATGCAGAAAACAATTCAATTCAATTCAAGCACAACAGGAGAGGCCAGTTCCTGCTCAGTCTTTGCAATGGCTATCTACCCAACTGGACCTGGTAAATCCGAGGTCACGATCCCAACTCTGATGAGGTTTGCAGTATTCCACACACCCCTCTGTAATGTCCAAGTAACACCGAATTATATACAGGGGATGAGTGAGCCCAAACACAGCCAACAGTTTTTTTTGAAGCTTAACTTAGCTCCATTGGACACCAAGATTTTGTATATGGGACAGGACAAGAGGAAATGGGCACAAACTGGAACATAAGAAGTTCCATCTAAACATGAGGAGGAACTTGTTTCCTGTGAGGGTGGCAGAGCCCTGGAAGAGGCTGCCCAGAGAGGTGGTGGAGTCTCCTTCTCTGGAGACATTCCAAACCCGCCTGGACACGTTCCTGTGGGACCTGCTCTGGGTGGACCTGCTTTGGCAGGGGGTTGGACTAGATGATCTCCAGAGGTCCCTTCCAACCCCGTATCATTCTGTGATTCTGTGATAACAAGTGCATTTATGTAGCCAAGTTTGTAAGACTTGGGTTTTGCATACTAATATCTGCTCCTCGTGTTTTCTTAGTTAGGAGTGCAATCGCTGGCTCTCCTGATTGATTTACAAGCCGTTTGATGCATTTGTATCTATTGTACGACTTGCTGTTTTCATTGTCTGGGTAATAATGGAGATACTCACTAACATCCAACGTTCACTAACAGAACCTGAATGCGGTGCCTTTTTGTCACATGGCATATACGTGTGAGTAGTCAGGGAAACAAGTATAAGGCTTTGACTGCACAGCTGTAAATGAATTTGAGAATTAATATCTGATTCTTGAGAAAATGAATCTGCCCCTGTGTTGTGATACTGACTCAAACGTCCTCCATAAGGCACCAAGTACCATATTGCAATCACCAGATCATTCTAGAGCTACAGGCTTGGGGCAGAGTGGCTGAAGCTGCCTGGCAGAAAAGGACCTGGGGGTGTTGGTCGACTGTCGGCTGAACATGAACCAGCAGTGTGCCCAGGTGCCAGATGCCCAACAGCATCCTGGCCTGTGTCAGGAACAGCGTGGTGAGCAGGACTCGGGAGGTGATGGTCCCCCTGTACTGGGCACTGGGGAGGCCCCACCTCGAGGGCTGGGTCCAGTTTTGGGCCCCTCACCACAAAAAAGACATTGAGGGGCTGGAGTGGGTCCAGAGAAGGGCAACGGAGCTGGTGAGGGGTCTGGAGAAGAAGTCTTGTGAGGAGAGGCTGAGGGAGCTGGGGGTGTTCAGCCTGGAGAAAAGGAGGCTGAGGGGAGACCTTCTCGCTCTCTCCAACTCCCTGAAAGGAGGGTGTAGCCAGGGGCGGTCGGTCTCTTCTCCCAAGTCACAGGCGGTGGCACAAGAGGAAATGGCCTCAAGTTGCACCAGGGGAGGTTCAGATTGGAGATTAGGAAAAATGTTTCCACGGAAAGGGTTCTTAAGCCTTGGAATGGGCTGCCCAGGGAAGGGGTTGAGGCCCCATCCCTGGAGGGATTTAAAAGCCGGGTTGCCATAGTGCTTAGAGACATGGTTTAGTGATGGTTTTTATCAGAGTTAGGTTGATGGTTGGACTAGATGATCTTAAAGGTCCCTTCCAACCTGGACAATTCTATCATTCTATGATTCTAAACTTTACAGCACAATTTTTACCCTTTTTGCTTTGGGTTGTTGTTTCACTTCTTTTAACCCTCGTTTCCCAGGTGCCTGACTCCCCTGTCAGCACGTTACAGCAGCCAGACCAGGCAAGACAACATCTGCAAACCCCTCCCAGTGCAGAGAAAAGACTGGAAAGATCTTCAACTTTTATCTTGAACCACCTCCAGGACAGCCTCCTCTCGCCTGTTGTTTCTTTAAATCTATTTTAAGCATCACTGGATGTTTTTATTTGGTATTTAAAAAGAAAATATTTGTTAAAAAAGAAAACAGAACCTTTAAAATATAAAGAATAAGCATTTAAAAGAGCGGTTTGGTTGCCAAATGCTGTGTGGGTAATAATTATGGGAAAACTAAAAGCCTGGGCAATGCAGTGAATACAGATCTGAAATACAGTACTTCTAAACATTGGCAGTCTCTATTATCACAGCCAGTGTTATTTCTAGGACTTGTAGAGGAAAAAAAAACCCTTATATTACAGTCTGCTCTTGTCTCACTGCAGTGGCCTAACTCAATTTTGATGCTGTGCAAATAATACTGATCTGTGTGAACAAGGGACCTCAGGTGGAGTTTCCTCATCAGGAAAAACTCGGTGATGTCCCACAGTGTTTCACAGCCTCCCGTTTACTGTTGGAATGCAGGAAACACCTACGTCCTTTTAACTTCCAGCATGTGAAATCCTTCACTCCCCACTGCAAGAGGAAAGGTTATTCTTCTAATAGACAAAAGCCTTGCTCTATTCTTCAAAAATACATCTGAAAAGCCAGCCAGACCTCTCAAGACGATGACAGGGCTGCTACATAAACTCATACGCCAAATGAGATTTCCAGCCCTTCAGCTCATTAAGAGAGTGTATCCCGGGTCACAACAGATTACTTCCAACACTTCCAACTATCCCCATTTGACAGCTGAGCTTATAGAATCATAGAATCATAGAATCGTCCAGGTTGGAAGAGACCCTTGGGATCATCGAGTCCAACCATCTACCCTACTCTACAAAGTTCTCCCCTATATCATATCCCCCAACACCACATCTAAACGTCTCTTAAACACATCCAGGGATGGTGACTCAACCCCCTGGTATATACCAAACCAGCAGTGTGGGTCCCAACGCAGCTTGCACATGCATTAGACAAATCTTCCCCCAAAAAAACCAGCAGTTCACACCTACAAGGAGCCGAATCCTGTTGCTGGCAATTCAGGTGGCTAACTTGTATGAAGCAGGGAAAGAGAAGGGCAGAAATTCAGATTTAATAGAAGGCCTCAGGGAAGAGAAATTTGTGGCACAGGGACAACGAGGGACTGAATATTATGATATTCATGCCTGGTGCACAAAAACTGGGTGCTTAGTCCAGGCACTATCCCAAACCGTATTTTACAGTGTTTATTCCACTCTAAAGAACAAAACTTCTTTAAAGATTAAGAAATAATTGGACACACAGATTATGGTTTAACAGATATCATTGATGGAACGATCTTTCCTAAATCTAAAAGCCAGTGGGTGAAATTTTGCTTCGAAGACAACCAGGTACTTCCTAGCGATAACCAGGAGAGGCGTATGAGTGTCTCACAGCTGTATTTGTTACACCTCATAGGCTGAATGCGGCTTTTTTTCGTTGCCGCCACGTAGCAGTCGTACATTCACGCAGCTATCTCATCTTCCGTGGATCTTTGCCAACCTCTTCCCGAGATACATTTTTCCCTCCCTTCGTATCAACTGGATAGATTCTCTCGGGGCGGGGAGGAGAGAGAGGGAGAAGTACAGTCTGGGCACGCCGAGCGTTATCGCATTCAGAACGATAAGGCACAAGGCACAAATTTGGGTGGAAAGAGCTCTTGTGCCAGGTTTAAAATTGAAAGAAGAAATTATATAGAGGTATTGCCCACAGTGTTATCAGTTACCAGACTCTCTCCGTGACATTTACACTCAGTGAGAGTCTGAGACTCACGCTCAGGGCAAGATGTTTCGGGTTGATTACTTACTCAATTAGAGTGTACTGTAACCAGATTAAGGAGATTGCTGTATCCTTGATTACTTAGTATGGGTTTGTTCACACCGTTTATAAAGATTTGGGCAACTTTAGTGAATATATTAAGCTTTCTGTTACTGTTTTCTTTCTTCCAAAGAAATATCCCAAACTAATTGAAATCACAATTCTTTCCAAAATGACAAATCATAGCTGTTTGCATGCAATAGCAATATCACACCATCCCATCTCTCTGGCAGCCAGAAACTGCAGTTTCAGAGTAGATATGCCTCAGGATGGAAACTTCATCTTTGTGAGAAATTCGGTGGGGAGAAAGGGAAAAAGAGTTAAGAGGGATAAAGTGGAAAGACTCAACTATATTTGAGTAAATTAATAAAAATCCCTGAGCCACAGAGTACGTACTGCAAGTTGGGAGGGTGCTGGCAAAGGATCATTACAAAGCCTGTGATGTTTCTACCTTTCATTAACTAAACCTTTGTTACCGGCTCACGAGACAGGATCTGCACAAGGGGGACCTTTTCTTCTGCTCCAATACAGCTGCTCTCACGGTTTCACAAGGAACTTCATTACTACACGCCATGCCGATCACCATATCTCCTATTAAACTTACTCCAACCTCTTATCAGACAGAGGGGTTTCAATTGCTCCAACCTTGAACTAAAGTAGGTTGGGCTCATGAAAGAAAGTCAAACTTGCTAGTTCTTCCCAACTTTAAGTCCTTGAAGCATTTTTTTTTTTTGACAAATCAAGAAATAAATTGAAAATATATTAATTTTGCTTTTGCCTAGGCAGGTATCTCTTTGCCTGTAAACAGGACCACAAAATTCTTGTTTTTCAGCAGCTCTAGTATACAGCTGTTATGCAGACGTACATTATATGGATACGTATACAAATACGTATTCGTTGTCCCATTAAAACACACACGTTTTTCAAAAAGCACTCTACATTTTACCAAAATCTCCTCCCAGAGAAGTCAATGTATAAAATTTCTCTGACCTTGGTGACGGTGCCGTTAAGCCAGTCATTCAAAAAAACCCTACTCTGAAAAGCATACTCAGCAGAACTCTACTTGCGCAGTTTTCCCCTCTTAAATATGTGCACATGTCGACATCTGTTCTGCGTTCTGACAGCACCACGAGAACATCAATTATTTTTGCCCAAAGAAAAACACCGCATTCAGGAAGACACAGTTCATTGGCAAATTAATATCACGCTCCATTAATTGGGAAAGTCACCGAGGAGCAAGTGGAGGGGACGTTTAAGAAACCTTTCAAAAGTTCCCTACGTAACGTACAGGCTGTGAAGCCCTGTTTCTACCAGATTTGAGGCAGAGGACCCTGCCAGCCAACTGCCACGTGACAGCCCTCTTGCCAAACTTGCCAAAGAAATTAAGAGTCCTGTAGAGGAGACATGGGAGAGCAAAGACATTTCGGAGGTGGAAAAGGGAAGTTGTGTGGGTAGAGAGAAGCTGGGGGTAAAAGAAAAACCAGAAGGAACAGTGGTGGGTTAGAAAACAGGGCACTGCAATCAGATTTTTATATGACAGTGCCAACAAAATAGCTACCCATTTATTCGAGTTATGTACTGTGCCTTAATAGAGGCGTTTAGAGGCATCCTTGCCTCTAAATGGCATATTTTGCAAGTCAAGAGGAACTTCACAGTTATTAACAGCAAAACTCACACACTCCTCAGTGTACGCTTCTGCCTGCTATTCATTCCTTTGCTGGGACACTGTCCATCTGCCACGCTCGACCATCACCACAACTTACCTGCTTTCTTTCACACCTTACAAGCCTGGCTGGCTTAAATGATCGCAACTTTTACCTTCTAGCATGGGCTGGGGATAAAGTCACCAGAGTTCAGGGCAGGCTGGCACCAAGGACAAAAGATGGTGGGCAACTTTTGCTGGGTAACCGCAGGGGAGCAAAGGCAATTCCCGGCCAGAAGCACGCAGAAGTATTCGTCCTTGCAAGGAACCCGCCACGCGCAGCGCTGCCAGTCAGAATCAGAGCTCACGTCACTGGGGCAAACCCATTTCAGAGCCACTGGTTATCAACGGATTCTCAGCTCCATCTTTTGTAGACACAAAGACATGTTTTTACCCCTGGCGGCTCCCTTCACCAGCTACCGCCACAGTGAGAAGTTGCTGTGTGGGCAGAGCCTTTTAATTAAAAGCCTTGTTATGCTCTGCACAATGCTTATTTTTAAAGCAGCGCATGAAATGAAAAAGGAATATCTCCCAGCACAATATATTCCTAGGAGCCTCTGATAATTAGGGCAGTCACTTAATTTTCACATTTTGGTTTCTACTGGGGTATGTGCCAATTAGGAAGCTTCTGTGACGTCCCTGCCTCCCAAACTTTTTCCCTCCCCTCTTAAAAATTCATGCAGCTAACGTACAGCTGCCTGCAGGCTCCATTTATGCTATAGCAAACATTAAATATTAAAGTGCCCGTGAAGAAGCATTATGTAAGCCATCGCCAACTCACCAGCACTAACCGGTGCCTTTTTAACCCACTGATCCTAGTGCATTACACCTCCCCTTTGGTGCCCGGCTCACACACACAATACAGGTTTAAGACAACAGCCCGCTGGGAGCTCAGCCACACAGCCCAGGCTGCAGAGACGAGGACATCTTCAGCTGAACCCCTAGCATCAGCCCTGGGTGCTGCCCAGGACATTGCACCCGACAGCCTCTGGGGAGCACAGGCAGAGCATCTCCCTCCTTCCCCCCAGCTACAGCCAGGACTCCCTCATCCTTACACAGCGAAAGGGATGCAGGAGAACCATCTCAGCCTCCTGAGCCACTCACCCGCTTCGTACCCTTTTACTTCCAGCGGTGAACAAGTCCAATGCCTTCAGTATTCTCTCACACTCGTTGGGACTTTACTGTCCTACGTACGCTGTGCCCTCGTCTCAACATGCCGCTGCCTCACCTGTCCTCTCAGCCTTCTTGCACATAGAATCATTTAGGGTGAAAAATACCTTTAAGATCATCAAGTCCAACCATAAACCTAACACTGCCAGGTCCACTACTAAACCATGTCACTAAGTGCCACGTTTACACATTTTTTAAATACCTCCAGGGTTGATGACTCCGCCACTTCTCTGGGCAGCCCGTTCCAATGCTTGATAACCCTTTCCGGGAAGAATTTTTTCCTAATATCCAGTCTAAATCTCCCCTGGAGCAACTTGAGGCCATTTCCTCTCATCCTATCACTTGGTTACTTGGGAAAAGAGACCGACCCCCACCTCTCTACACCCTCCTTTCAGGGAGCTGTAGGGAGCAAGAAGGTCTCCCATCCTTTTCTCCAGACTAAACACCCCCAGCTCCCTCAGCCTCTCCTCAAAAGCCTTGCACGCACACGAACAGGGCAGCAGCTCATTTTCTGAAATCAAGCCCAGTTCAGCACTGTACTTAAGTATATGCTTAATTTTAAGTAGCCCAACTGAAGTCTAGTGTTTGAAGACAGGTAGAAGCTCAGGTCTCTTGATGAGGGCTATAAAAGAGTGATTCCAGCTGTTAAGGTGAGCTTTTCTGTAAAAATGAATAAAACACAGAACTACCACTCCTCAGAACAGCCCAGTTTTGACATTTGCTTTCATCTCTAATTAGAGCAAAAATTCAAAATATCAGCATATTCGACAGAATAAAGGCATTTAAAAAGCTCTAGGTTCAGATATTAAATATTTTCACTATTCTCCAGCGGAATGTGCTAGCAAGTTGGACTAAATAGAGAAGTCTTAGTTTAAAGTGGTTTGACATTAAATTGAATTGGGTCTAAACTGGCCCCGAGGCCACACACGATGCCGCAGAGCCACCCAATAGCATCTCCTGACCTTATTCTTCCCCAAAGGGTGGATCTTCCCTGCTGCGTTACATCTCACTACGCTCGGCGCAGAGGGAGAAGAGGAGGTCTAGTGGGAGGCCGTTCAGCCAAGAATCCAGGGCTCACTGGGGAAAAAAAAAAAAACAGAGGTTGCTTCTCTTGCAAAAAGGGATGACAGGTTGGTTGGTTGGTTGTTGTTTTGTTTTGTTTTTAATTAACTCCTGGACACCTCCCTGAGCATTCGTTTTAGAAAGATATACAAACAGGACTAAGATTTCAGATGTGACAAAAGCCGTGCAGACCTTGAGGAACTATTTGAATCGTTAATTACAGCATAAATGAAAAATGCTGTTACAATCTCAGTCCTGAGGGTGCTGCACCTTTGCTTTATATTTCAAATTTCTATTTCCTCTGTATGTATTTAAAACTATGATCAAGTCACCACCTAAATTCTTCTTAATGATAAACGTATCAACAGATTAAAGGGGCCCAGCATCCCCAGTATCATTCCTCCTCATGGCTCTTCTCCGAATTCCACTTTCAAAAACTTTCCTGACCTGTGGGCACAAGAAGAGGATGCAGCACAGAAAAGAGGGGTAGCCTTCTTTATGTCAGCAATGGTTTCTCCTGTTTACCGTTACATTTGGAGACCTCAGTTATACGGCTTTTTATGTATTTAACGTGTCACGTTGATTCTGTATCAACACAGCGTCTGCATCAAAATGCTGTACAGCAGCAAGAGAAACGCCCCATGGTAGTCTTGGTATATTACATCAATTGTGGAACTTTTCTTAACCAAGCTTAAAATGTCATAAAGAAAGAAAAAAGAAACAGGCCAGTTCGACACGTTTTGGGTCGTTGTGGGGGTTTTTTTTGTTGTTTGGTGGTTTGTTTTAGTTTTTTGGGGTTTTATAAGTCAATACCCACATGAACTAGCTTTCCTTAAACTACCCCCTCCTTTACAGTTGAATTAATCACATCCCAGGCATTCCATCATTTCTGCTTGGCATAAATAACAGGTAACAGGCAAATAAGGAACGGGTTGTACCTTTCACCCTTTTTAAATACCTACAAAACAATTCCTTTTTCTAGTTCTCCTGAACCTTTTCAAGGCTCTAATAGATATTAAAACCGACATAAGTGGCCTGCAGAACACTTCGACAAGGTCTTTTAGAACTATCAAATGCAAATGTCTGGATTTGCTGGGCTTCCTAAATTTAAAAGTTTCTATTTTCTGGCCCTCATCAAGTAACATGTACACCATATGCCCAAGAGACACGTACAAGACAGACCCAGCTCAATGTTGAGGTCAAAATGTTTTAATCTGGGTAAATTAAACTAAAGCCAACTACTCTGCTCTAATTGTGCAGGTCAGAAGCCACAGTGTTCCCCCCTCCACACTGAAATCTTCTTCAGGAATATATGCTATAAATAATAAATTTTCAGAAAAATAACCTCTAAATGAAAATTCCGGATCTCTATGGCTGCATGCAGATAATCCATGCAATCTTGCTAATTTCTTCCCTTATTTTACCTCCTTACCTTTTTTTATCTCTCATCTATATTTAAATTTTAAATGGTCTCTTGCATGCTTGGTGAGTGGATAGAATAGGAATCTGAATGAGGTCTTTCAGTTATTAGAAATCTTTTTTCCCCAGATGTCTTCCCTTGACCTTAACATCGTTCTTTTTTCACTTATAACAGATATATATATACACACATATATATATTTATATAAAAGATACTCCTGTCTGGTGTCCTGCAGAAAGTACTACCCTCTTGCTCTGGCTATGCCCCAATACATACCAGTCAAAACTCCTTAGGATGTTTTTAGTCGTAGAGAAAAGCTCCCGTTGTGCATTCCTGTGGCTAAAAATAAAAGTTGCTGTCAAACACTAAGAGGCAGAATCAATACAAGTTTTCCTTTATACCTACTCCTCCACTGCACAAAGCTGTGGATAGCCTGAACAAAACAAAACGAGCTGTATGTTCTGGGCTGGTCCAAGGGAAAGGAGCTCAGTCAAGGAGAAAGGTAAAAACACAGTAGATGTTCCAAAAAATGCCTCGCTCTACCAGAACATCAGAAGCAAGTCAAAGATGACAGGATATGGATCTGAGCTGTACAAACAATAATAAGTCCAGTTTCAGTGGTTAATCTTAAACATGTTTTCCTTAAAGAATGGGGGGAAGAGTCCGGAGTTCATTTGAGGAGGACGGGAGCGGTGGCCCCAAGCTTCCTGCACAGGACAAGTCGTCAGAAGACGACTTAGCTCCTCCTAGTTTTCCTGTGGCAAACTCGAGCTCACGATCACAAACTCTGCCTCAGAACCTGCCCAGAGCCTTACCCAGGGAAACAGAGAAAAGACAAGTGCATGAGTGGAAACCAACCCATTGGTTTAAGAGCATGAGGAGCAGTGTGATTCCTGCACAAAGCTGCAGCAAGGTAGAGCAGCTGGAGTAGCCTCTACCATGCAAATTACTTCTGCTCTCATTAGGAAGATAGCAGAAAACACACGTTAAGAGGGGGTATCCTGTCGTTTCCCACCTTTTCCCTAGCCTGTTCACCCCTTCTCACTCAAGGAGCTGTGCAAAATTCAACCTTTCACGGGATTATGTTAGTCATAGAATCATAGGATGGTTAGAGTTGGAAGGGACCTTAAAGACCATCGAGTTCCAACACCCCTGCCCTGGGCAGGGACACCTGCACCAGACCAGGTTGCTCAAAGCCCCATCCAGCCTGGCCTTGAACACCTCCAGGGATGGGGCAGCCACAGCTTCTCTGGGCAACCTGTTCCAGTGTCTCACCACCCTCACAGGAAAGAATTTCCTCCTAATATCTAATCTAAATCTCCCCTCTTTCAATTTAAAACCATTACCCCTTGTCCTGTCACTACATTTCCTGACAAAGAGTCCCTCTCCAGCTCTCCTGTAGGCTCCCTTCAGATATTGGAAGGCTGCTATGAGGTCTCCCCAGAGCCTTCTCTTCTCCAGGCTGAACAACCCCAGCTCTCTCAGCCTGTCCTCCATAGGGGAGGTGCTCCATCACGCACAGTGAAAGAGTGGTGTAAGTTTTCTGGACCAGAAGATGACCAGATTCTCCTCTCTGCCCATCAAAGCCTCCTTTCTTTTCTGCAGTAAAATGGAAAAAGACTCCAAAAGCGGGAAAATAAAATTATCATATTCCTCGAGCTCCTCAGATGAGACCGGTATAGATCACACATGGCAGCTGTACCCATGCAATTCTTCTCATACTGATGTAAATGGGGTTTGAACTACTCGAATCCCTGCAACACCCAAGCAAGCTGCTGCAGCATTGACTTCTTTTAGACCATGTACCAGTGCTCACAGTGGGTTGCAGGGATTTAGCTGGTTGGGTGTTGTGGGATTTGGGGTGGTTTTTTTTCCCCATCATCGTGTTAGTTAAGCTAGTGCAAACAAAGCCACCCAAAACCCCAGAGCGTGGACAGGGGGCAGGAACCAAACACACCACCACTCCCAGCTACGAGACTGGAGTGTACATTTTCCATCATTTTGTACCACCGGTCCTGTGTCTCCTGTGGTAGACGGGACTTGGAACAGGTTCGCCACCTGAGCACGTGCCACTTCACCACTAGGGTCACACCACCAACAATATTTAGAGGGGTTAGATAAAACCTAACTCTTTTATCTTCACAAGTCAGTCCCTGCAGTGACGACGCGCTGTACGCAACTTTCATCCCCAGCTGAACCCAGTGTCACTTAAACTACGTCTTTCTCTCATCTAACTCTTGACACAGTTTTCCCACAATTTCAAAACCTTCTCTATACAATATTACTGTTCAGAGATCTCATCGTTCGTTAAAAACAGCAATGCCTTTAGGGGCATATTGGCAAAAAAAAAACCTGTGAAGTGACAATCACAGTATCTATTTCAGAAACCTTTAGAAGACAGAAAAAGTAAATCCAACGTGTTTTGGGACCCACCACTGTTTGTGAATAAAAAAAAAAAGAAGTAAACTTTGAAATTCAAGGGATCTCTTTGGTCTGCATCAAAAAAGTTGTGTAAAAAAAAGTGTAAAACCACACAGTTCAATTGTATACGTACAACGTACATACGAACTTATGACAACTTGACCATTCATCTACACAATTCAATTTGGTCCACATTTTTTCAGTAGAGTTAAATTAAATCGGAAGGTTTATTATTGCCGACATCTGCATTAAAGTTTTTACCAAGACTGAAGTTTCTTTCCCTTAATCTTTTTGAATATAGCACAGACATTTTGGAAGATGAAGGCGATTAGAATATGCTGCCTAGGGACTTCATGAGAAAGGCAAGATAAATAGGTTAGCTATTCCCTTTGGTGTGTACTACTCACGTTAGTTCAAAAAAGGCAGGAAGAAGAAGCAGAAAGATAAGTGTTAAAAAGTGATCTATAAAGCCCAACGATAGCAAAAGAAGGTACGCAAATATAGATTACTCAATAACCAGCTACTCCTAATTGCTATTTGACAACCAATGGAAAAAACTGTATTGACCAATGACCACAGCTCTCTTTAACCACGAAACAGCCTTCTGTTTCAAGAGGTCTGGAACCAGTCACCTTGTCAGTGGCTAATTACTGCCTAGGGATAATTTATCGTCTCAATCAAGAATTCAGCTTTGCTGCCCACCTATTGAGTAACTAAAGGACTCCAGCTCTGGGAAGTTTTCTTAGTACTTGACTACTTTCATATATTCTGACACATATCTAGGTATCCTCCCTACAACGTATGAAAACCAATGGGCCCATACTTGAGAAGGTCTGCAGAATGAGCGTCAGATGAGTTTCAGGACCATGACTTCCCATTCTGATTGATTTGATTGCACGGCTCTTTGAAGGAGGAGTAATTCAGCTGCCATTTCAGCATCAGACATTTCTGTTCTACTTGTTGAATCTCTAAGCCTTAGGCAGGAAAAACCAAATCCACAGGAACAGGAAAGCCAACCCAGAGAGGCCTTTCATCTTGTAGTTCATTCAAGACAAAGACGACACTCTGCTAGTGGTTCCCAAACTACATTACTCCGACGACTGGGATGGGGTGGATGAGATTGTCTTCAATTCACTCATAGTCTAATGGGGTTTTCTCTTAAAAAATTTGAGAAGAATCCAAGATGCCTGTAAGGAATTGAGACTTGACAGTCATCCATTTCCAAGAGGTTTCAGAATCACTGCTACAGACCATGAGCAAGTATGATTACAGCCTCATGACTCTTTCTCGCACGTTCAGGACAAACTCACTCAAACTCATACTAGTGGAAAGAAAGCATTCCCTGGAAGTGACAGCCACATGTTGCTGCTGAACAGGAATCTAGCAGCTGCAGCACTAGCACCTATTAGAAACAAAAGTTTGCCTCTGACGACCATTTTGTCTCACAAACAAATCTCAAACTGCTTCACTTTGTATCATGAAGTGACTCTAATTTAATTTTGGCATGTATAGTCCACGCTGTTGCCATATTTACTGACATTGCCCGTGCTGCATCATATCCCTTTGACATTTCTTCTCTGAGGAGGCCAGCAGAAACAGCTCAAGAGCGACACACTTTGGGGGGTAAAAATCGTACACACACATTTGGAACAGGTTGCCCAGGGAAGCTGTAGATGCCCCATCCCTCGAAGTGTTTAAGGCCAGGCTGGATGGGGCTTTGAGCAACCTGCTCTAGTGGAGGTGTCCCTGCCCAGGGCAGGGGGGTTGGAACTCGATGGTCTTTAAGGTCCCTTCCAACTCTAACCATTCTATGATTCTATGATTTATCTACTTGTGCAACAAGAAACAAATTTAGGTTTACAGATATGGTACATGCATCACATGCAGTACTCACACCCAGAACTCGGGACAAAAAACACTGCAAAGAGGCACGTAGCAAAAGAGAAAGTCCTAGTCAAAATAACAAAGTCTAAAATAAAAATGCCATCATAAGTCACCTTGTTGGACTCGACTGGAGTCAGAGACAAAACACACTTTTAAAACATTAACTCCTTTCCCTGTTAAACTTACACCACAGGAGGTGTATGGAGCAGAGTAATTCATTGTGTTTCACAGAATCACAGAATGATATGGGGTTGGAAGGGACCTCTGGAGATCATCTAGTCCAACCCCCTGCCAAAGCAGGTCCACCCAGAGCAGGTCGCACAGGAACGTGTCCAGGCGGGTTTGGAATGTCTCCAGAGATGGAGACTCCACCACCTCTCTGGGCAGCCTCTTCCAGGGCTCTGCCACCCTCACAGAAAAGAAGATCCTCCTCATGTTTAGATGGAACTCCTTATGTTCCAGTTTGTGCCCATTACTTCTTGTCCTGTCCCTGGGCACCACTGAAAAAAGACTGGCCCCATCCTCCTGACACCCACCCTTTGAGTATTTATAGGCGTTGATCAGATCCCCCCTCAGTCTTCTCTTCTCCAGACTAAAAAGACCCAAGGCCCTCAGCCTTTCCTCCTAAGAGAGATGCTCCAGGCCCCTAATCATCTCTGTAGTCCTCTGCTGTCCCCTCTCCAGCAGTTCCCTGTCCTTCTTGAACTGGGGAGCCCAGAACTGGACCCAGTGCTCCAGATGGGGCCTCCCCAGTGCAGAGCAGAGGGGGAGGATGACCTCCCTCCACCTGCTCGACCTGCTTTGTTAATAAGGAAGCTTCCTGGTAAAACTGTAAATGATTCTTTTTTGTTTAATAACAGCAAATGGAGCATCACAGAAATACATGTCCTTTATGTGTCTATTGTAAGGCAGACAAGGAAGCCTGGCAGTTGCTCATTATTATTCCTCACGCTGCTTCTAATGAGCAGATCTATGCTCTCACTTTTCATTGGCTTAATCAAGGATTCTCTATGATATGCAATTAATCTTTAATATGAAAGTGATTAGGGAGAAGACAGAAAATGCAGCTGAACAGCCTGACCACTGAAAACCAGATTAAGGAATTATTCAAAATCCATTTCCTTTATATTGCATTTTTACATTTGCAAATCTCTTGATACACGAAAGCTCAATGAAACAAGTTTATTTTTACAACCCATGGAACAGATTCACAGTTTTCATTCAGACGGGTATGTTGGTAGCTCTTCAGCAGTGAGCCCACATTGCGATTTTAACACTCTGAGGCAAAGCAGAAGAAGAAAGCAAGGCTTTACCACAGTTCACAGAAAGGTCTTTGGAACACATATTGAATCCATAATACTGGCAAAACCATCCACATCAATCCTGTCCTGGTCAAACATACAAAAACTCCAGATGGAGTCTGGTTTACCCTCCCTTGCTAAACCTTGTCCAGAACACAGGTCTTTGAATACAAGCTTAAAAACATGGAAGACCACAGCTGGAGAATCCGCTCTTGATTGGGACCAGAAACCAGCAAAGACTCTTTTGAAGGATGGATGGGCTTGACCACCATCTAACTCAAGCTTGAAAACCAATGATTGAGTTTTGGAAGTCTTAAGGGCAGGAAGGAGGCTGAAATCTAAGCAGGGATCAACGAAAGACAAGTTCTGTGTGTTGTCAGTCTGGAAGGGACTAAGCCCCCTGTGATGCCTGGCAGGGCACAACATAACCACCACGAAACGGCGTTAAATAAGAACGCTGAATTTCCACATCAATACTCCTAAGTGTTTTGAGATGGCACCTCAGCTACAGAAAAGTTTCAATATTAGTATTTTGGAAGCTTAGATGTTTATCACAGGTATTTTTATTTATTTTTTTTTTAATCAAAACCAGAAGTGTAGGATAGGCTGGTTATTCAGTTAACATTGCTATGGGCAAGCCTTTTAATACGGGTAGTGTTTGCATACATCTTTGTTTCACCAGAAACTTCAAAGGACTTAATTTTCAGAACATGGAGGCCCCCTAAGAACTAGCTTCTGAGGAGATTTAAGGAAACTACGCACTTTTGAAATCAACAGCAACCAGGTAAAATGGAAAGGTAGGCAATAAATCATGACTATGTACCTCTTTGAGCATTTCATTTAACTCCGTTCAACCAACCGTTTCCACCAGGACCATTTCCAAGAGACGGAAGAACAAAACAATCCTGTTTCCAGGATTCAGGATTCCTGAATCCAAAAAAAAACATTTTCCTTTCCTTCTGAAAGAGTATCTCGCCACTGTAATACTTTGTACGGTAAGCAGAGGTCTGCAGGGGGTAAGTCACCTCTGAACAGTAATATATTAAAAGACACAGCCCTCTAGGACCCACTGGAGCTGGATCCCATTCCCTGAGCTGGGCAATGTCCCCAGCCTCTACCCCTGGCAGCTCCCCAGCCTCACGCTGCCTTCCATTTGCCACACCACCACCTACAGCAATACTACTATGAGTTATCTGTATTTTATTTAATCAAACGCTGTCTTTGATACTTACGAGTTTTCCTCCTGCATGTAACCCTGTACAGTCATCTCTGTAACGTAGCCTAATATTTTTAAATAAAAAAGAAAACTAGAAAATAAAAACCCCTCCCATCTTCCCATAAAATCTCACATACAAGATAGCATGCCATACTAAGTCAGATGGGAATCACTTTGAAGGAACAAGAGTAAAAGCGTGGTAGCCTTGAACTTCTAAACCAGGGTCTCTATAAATCCTAGAAATCTTTAAGCTACTTTCATATTCTTTCCTTTTTTCAAAACCATCTCCAAAGCAGCTGAGAAACACTCTACCAAAACACCACCACCACCTTTCCAGGGACATACATGCAATCATGCAATCTTTCCCATGGATGTGGAACTGCATCCTTCAGGGAGAGGGGAGATGAGCACTGCCCAGATAATGGAGCAGACCACTGAATACACCAATTTATCTTTGCCCAAGCTCCCAAGCCCTCTCATTACAAGTCCTCTCTGTCTCCTAGCTCCACCTTATATTTTCACACTTGGATGCCAGTAGTAGCCTGACAAGTACAGGACAAAAGGGGTGGGAGCAGGAATAACTGCATTTCAGCTTCCTGAGCAGACAACACGCAACACAAGCACAATGCAATGAGCCTATTCCCTGCAGTCCTTGCATTGTACAGACCTGAAGTATGGATTATATTCAGCCTCTAACTGAAAGCCCCCTCAACACCTTGCAATCCTTACGTATTTCCCCTCCTGCCTTCCCAGTACCGTTACATTGAAAGACAAGCGACCTTAACTGTATCCGAGGGTATCAGCCTCTCGCAATTCCCCTACTTTGTGGTTTAGAAAAGCAACTCAGGAGA
Organism: Numenius arquata; assembly: GCF_964106895.1. Classification (NCBI taxonomy): domain Eukaryota; kingdom Metazoa; phylum Chordata; class Aves; order Charadriiformes; family Scolopacidae; genus Numenius; species Numenius arquata. The sequence continues at coordinate 72,844,669 of NC_133579.1, read as the reverse complement.
CAGAGACCCCAAGCACGTGCTTAAACATTTTCCTGAATTCAGACCAAGGGAACTAGACTTTATATATTGCTTATTATATCCTTCTAGCTTAGATGCTTGTAATTCTGCAATTCTCAGTCCCCACAGCTTCCTTCCAGGGACTGACTAGGGAGCCAGAACCCAGCTTTTCACAACACCCCAAGGAACTTAATTACCTCCTCAACTTTGGCCCCTCTGTCAAATTCAAATAATCTGATCAATGGGGACAATAGCTACAGGCGGAGGTGAGGTAGCATAAGAGGGTACGGAAGGAGAAAGACAAAGCCTCATTTCCTTCTGAAACCAGGCTAAAGAAGTCCCTTGGGACAAAAGACTTGTGACAGCACATCACTTACCTACTCATGTGCAGGAATGCAGCTGGGTAGCACAGTAATTATGGTTAGGAGAATTTAGGTTTGGGGTTTTTTGTTGGTTTTTTGGTTTTTTTTTAAATGATGTGCTTACCCTGGAGCAAAAGCTTTAAAAGGACAAATTGCAAGAAGTCATTATCTCACCCAACCTCTTCCCATGTTTCCTCCCTTCCCCCTCTTTTTAATTTTAACCTTGATCAGAGCCTGCTCCAACAGTCGGGCTTCTCCTTTTGTTTGACACTGTAGTAAAGTTGTAGGGTTGTTTGTGAAATATGTTGCCATGGAAACTAATGTGTGCTGCCATGGAGATCATGTCAGATCCAGCCTTGCGTCTTCACCGCAGACTCAAGAAAGGAGGAAGAGAAGCCGGGGAGGAGAAATTCTTCCTTGAAAAACCAAATGTTTTGAAATATTAGCAAACCTAACAAGAGAAGTGACAAAAATCGAGGTCACTCTTAAAGCATCAACATTTACTAATAATTCACACAATGCTTTCCGAGATGTCACTTCTTTGAACAACATTCTCAGAACCAGTGTAGTTAAGGGTTTCAAAGAGTTGAACAACATATGTGAAAAAGATACATTTTTAGACTATCTAGATACCAAGACGCCCTGCTCAACATTTTTTCCAAGTCGAATAATTTCAAAAAGCACAGAAGGAAGGGAAAAACCACTAACTGTAAAAGCTGCATAAAATGCGTATGGTTTAATAAGATAAATGAATCAAACAATGATCCATGATATACATATATGGTCAGATCACGACCTTGATTAAAGAGATTAAAGAGTGGAAGTTCTTTCTAAAGAAAATACCTAAAAAATCATCTAGGCATCTTTTAAAAGTGAATGGTGGATACAGAAAACTTGCATTCATTTCCCTGCACTTTAAAACACTGATTATTTTTCCCCTGCATTCTTTAAATGAAAAGAAGGAGAAAGTATAACTAAAAGCCACCGCTAAATACTTCAAGGACTTATGAGGTATCTTAAAACCTCCTAGTAGCCAAATCCTAAGCATTAGGCTCCCTGAGCAAAACTCTGCTTTAGCCCATTCCAATTAATTTTAAGCAGAGTCCCTCTAATCAGTGTGTATAGTCTTCTTGCTTCAAAATTAAAGATATGTCTAAATCTTTGCCAGATCAGGGACAAAGTAAGTTCGTTTGTTCATGAAACAACCTGAATCACTGGTAATAAAACCTCTGAATGAGGAAACATATAAATGAATGTTTAAAGACCCATCGTGAAGAGCGATTCCTTCCTGAATTAATGCTAAATCTTGTCAAATAAAATATCTATTATGTTTTATGCCAGATATACTGCATCTCCTAATCACATCAGTTCTCCACACTTGATGGCTCTGCACCCAGCACTGACAATCTGCAGCCTTTTATAATTCACAACCATAAAGATTTTTGTATTTTATGAATGCCTCTGAGTGGAGACTAAGACTAGAGATTTAAAATTCAACCAGCTAATTTTCTGTGAAAGAAGTGGAAACAAAGACTAAAAATACGAAGAAACATGTCTTCTTCCTCAAGCTGACAGACTTCAGAAAAAAAACTGAAGAGCTAAAGTCTCGACAAAAAAAGATTACAGCAGGGAAAACTTTGTGGATCCATCAGTCCAAAGGCTTCGGCAGAAGAACAGAACAGATATCCCAGTGCCTGAAACCCATCCTGCTGTAACTCCATGCAGGCTGCAGAGACCCTCCTCTGAAACCTTAAGAGGTCTACACGTTTCCTTGTATAGGGAAGGTATTCCAACGTGCTTTTCACAAAACTAGATATATAATCAACGCCACTGTACTCACAGTGTTAGCGTGCAGGCAGAAAACCTGCCTTACATCTGATAAACCCAGTGGTGAGGCCTGTAACGCTATTTTCAGAGTTCCAGCAAGAAACAAACTGAATAAGGCACGTAAGCTGCACAGCACAAAACGAGGAGGAGGACCAGTAGCTTTCCACAACAGTGATAAAATAACTTTCAGTAAATAAAGTGTATTTTAGATGGAATAATATTCAGTCCATAAAGTCTATTTTAGATAAGAATAAATTTTAGGATTCATAGATTCAGCTCACCAAAAAAGTCTTTAAAAAATACAACTTAAAAACGGATTAATACCCTTCAGTGCTCCTGCTCTCCGAAAACTGCTGGGATCTGACATCCACCTTGATGGGGACAGGTTTAAGCCCTGCCAACACGCCCATACTAAAAAGACCTGATTCACTGAGATGCTGCAACTTTAACTCTGTTTCTGTTTCACACAGGTACTTTCTCACTATAAACAGGTATGTAAAAAACACTTTGAGACTCCTCATCCATAAGGATTTTTTCCCTTCAAACAGCTGGGAAAAAAGCAGATCATGAAACTGCAGTAATTTCATTTTAACCATATCATTAATAAAATAAAATTTATGCGATATATTGGATCCAACTTTCTTCCCATCTCATTCATTTGGCTACATTTGCATGAGGTATCAGGGGGGAAAGAGACTCTGTTTATCTGCAGTAGCAGTGTTTCTTCTGCTTGGGTGCAATCTAAATAATACCAAAAACATTCCAGGTAATAGTATCAAATACTCTTTTTCTAGCTAGCAACTGCTACCCATATTATAGGACCAGGTGACACACCTGGCCAGTTTATTTACTTTCTGGATCTTGCAATAGTCCCAGGGGAGAGAGGAAAAAAAAAAAAAAAATCAGATTTTTTTATTCCTCTGACATTGAATTTGTACAATCTTACTATTCAGACTTCAGGAGGGCTCAAAATTTACCAGACACTTCTCTAGAACACGGAGGTAAACCCAGAGCCTGCCCCAGAGACTGCGAAGTCTAGACAAAGAAGTAGTAGCCTGAACTATAATCCCTCTTGCAGGCATTTACTCTGACGAGAGATCCCGAGAGCTCTTTGAGTGGGCCAAATCCAAAACCAGCATCAAGAGATTGGGGACGGGAAGTAACAAGAAAAAGATTCATCAAGAACAAATGACCTCACATCAAATCTGATTCTGCAGCAAAGTAACAGGTTTTGTAGCTCAAGAGAAAGCGCAAACACTTTATACCTTGTCTTTAAATAAGGTTTTTGATATGGCCTCACCCAATATTCTCTTAAGAAAGTTTGGAAAGCATGATCTAGGTGAAGTTAATTCAGGCTGGATGGAAAACTTGGAGAATTGCAGTTATCACTGGTTCTACATGAGCATAGAGCACGTACCTAGATGAATTCCATGGGCTAGTCCTGCTCCATCTCTAACTGGATGACAGGAAAGAGTCAACTTCTTAAATCTGTAGATCAAATGGAACCAAAGAGGACCACAAATGAGAAAGACGGGATTCAAATCCAATATTACTGTGACAAAGTGCAGAAATTGGAAAAAAAACAGGGAAAAAACACAAAGCTGTACACACAGGCAGAAACAACTGCATAAATACAGTAAAAGGAGAACTTCTAGCCAGGTTAAGAGTTCTCAGAGAGGATCCGCTGGTAAGAGGGGATGACAATCTGAACATTGGTCAGTCAAGCTATTGAGCACCAGACAAACCAAGCAGGGCTGGAAGAGATAAACAGGACTGTGGCCCACACGGCACATGGAGTCACCCTTCCACTCTATTGAGCATCAGCAAAGATGCATTTGAAGAAATAGATGAGCCAACTGGAGCAAGTCCAGAGAAGAGCCACAGGAAAGAGGGAAAACTCAGGAAAACACAACTCAGAGAGATATACAAACAATTGGGATGGGTTACCAAAAACGGGGAAAAAAGATGGGAGGTGGAGTGGGAAGAATGCTGCCAGTGACGCTGTTTAGTATTTAAGATGCTACTATGAAAAAAGAAAAAATATTTTCTCTTTTCTCACGTTCCTGTGCAACCTGCTCTGGGTGGACCTGCTTTGGCAGAGGGGTTGGACTAGATGATCTCCAGAGGTCCCTTCCAACCCTGTATCATTCTGTGATTTCCATCTCCCAGAACAGACATAGCAAGCAGTCATTTATGCTCTAGAAAACTTATTCCCCAAGAATAAGGCTGGTAAGGACTCATCTATAAGCATAACATTTCAAAAAAAGATGGCCAATGGAAGGGCACAATAGGATTGACCAAGGGGAAAAAAAAAACAGAGATGCTTATTTCTTGAAATGATATTTTAAACCCAGAGAAAATGAAGCAGGTCTGTAAAATCACTCTTACTCTCAGTAAGAGACAGCGGGCGAGATACTGTATCTCTAAGCAAAATTTTTCTTCCTCTTTCATAAGGGATGGCTTGCAAATGGTCACTACTCCATTTTATCAAGTAGCTACTTTAAATATCACTTCTAACTGAAAGATAAATAAATAAAAGCCAGGTAAAACGACTGCTTGTGATGAGAATCTGCTTTTTTGCAATTGAGGAATCACACATGGCGACAAAGTAATTGAATGTGGGGGTGGTGGGGGTTTTTTCAGCTGGCATTTTCCATTATTTGCATACTTTTAGTAAGATTTGCAGAAGACTGTGGGACACAACAAGATATGACAGTTGCTCTAATTTCTTGTCAAATTATCTTTCTATTTCCATCCGCAATAAAAGACAAATAGGACAAAAGCAATGACAGGTACCCTCCTCACCACCACGAAGAGGGGGAGAAAAATTACATACACAAGTCATCCATTAGTTTAATGCAAAAGAGATTATGGAAGCAGCAGTCGCTCAAGAGCAAAGGGATAAGTGATGTTCTTGCTAGCCATTACGCTAATGGGGAGAGCGAGGGAATGCCTGCTTAATTGCCAGAGAGCGGGCTGAGAGACCTCTGGGGATCCCGGCGGCGCGCGGGGCACAAGGAGAACTGCTCTGCCCTCGCACAGAGGTGACTCCTGACTTACAGAATCACACGTGTTATTGCGGACGTCGGACCCATCCTTGCAGCCTTTCCCTGTTAAATGTCAGTTCCCTGGTTTGTTTGAGACCCTGTGAGTCACGCGTATTGCAAAAGCACTGCCCGGGGGTGTAAAGGGTCAAGTGTTAGGTTCCCTACATTCCCTCCTCCTCAGTTTGGATGCTCTTTCCACAGAGTTTCCCAACTGAGTCCTCAGCTGTGAATCAGGAAACGATCTTCGCCTGCAGAGGCATGAGCAGAACCTCTCACGGGCTCAATACGCTGTGCAAGCTTTTACTGATGGGCAGACACAGCTAACAAATTCCTCCCTCATCTGTCGACTTTTTGGCAGTCCACAATGGGTCACTCTTAATGCAATTTCATTTTCTTAATTAAATCTTCCCTGAGGTATCGTCACAGGGTATTATTTCGCTTTGATTCCTTTATTTAATATTTCAGAGTAGAGACAGTCTCACCCTGCTTTTATGGGTTAGAAAGTTTCTCCCTCGATTAAGTCTCAGAGAAGATGAGAGGATTTTTCTTTTTAAGTGAGTAACATTCATGTTTGCTAAATAAACAACATATAAAAGGCCATATAACAAGGCTTAGGAGACTGTAAAGGAAAAAGTGAAGCATAGCCAAGGTTAAAAAAAAAATCAGCAAGAAAACAACTCTTTCTTTTTATTATCTTAAACTCTACAGAGCAGAGTTTGTTTGCAAAAAGGGGAGAAATCTAACCCCTTCCAGTGGGAGCAGAACTTTGGTAAGTTTAAAAATCGATATTTTTCTTAACGTATGTAGTAGCACCTGTAGTCATGGGGTCAAAGAAAAAAAAATCTCAGCTTTCCTTTCCAGAAATAAATCTCCAACCAGCATGTATTGAAAGTCTTCGAATTGTGAACCCCAGTCCCATACGAGAAAGCCTCCAAACCAGAAGCCTTGCAAATGCCTACAAGTGGCAGGAAGTCAAACTCCTGATTTTTCAAGGCTTATGGACAGAAATATTGGCTGGCTATGCAATCACCCTTTGTACTTTCCAAAAAGCACATTGCATCACGTAGTTATGTGCTGATGATTATGAATCAACCATTATTGCTTGCAACACCTTCCACTGAACACAACGATATGCAGCCCCTCTGTTAAAATAAAACTAAACTGTCCAGGAAGACGATTTTAACACGTGCTTCAAGAAACTGCCAATATGAACCAGCACAGAAATATTGATGAGCAATTCCAGTCTTCTCTTGCCACAGAAAACCCAGTAATAGGTATATAAGGTGAGATTTACATTATCCAGTTCCATTTTGCTTAAGTTTGCATCCAGAAGTATCACCACAGGAAAACCCAACGTACCTTAAAATAAAGAATGGTTTGCTCCAAGCCCCTCTCCCCACTACAGAGAGTTTGGTTATTTCACTAACAAAAGAGGGCTCAAATCGAGATAGCTCAAGGGAAGCAAAATATTTGTAATACAACAGGGGAAGAAAGATCTCAGAACATCCACCCAAAAGGACAGGACCCCTCAAGCAGGCTCTAACTGCCATAACGATCCCAAAAAGCAAATTGTGCATGAAAAGCCCAAGCCAAACTCATTAAAGTCTTCTGCATTTTGGAAGATTTAAATATCGTACCACCTACTAATAAGGCCAAGTAAAAAAAAAAAAATGTCCAAAACATCAGAAACAATTGTCTCCAATTGCTAACATGGGTCACAATTGTGTGACACGCGAGGTATAGCACTGAGCTGCAAATCGTCCAGTCAAGCCTCTGTCCACCAAAAACCCTGACACAGACAAGACAAATACATAACAGCAGTTTACAGATATTCTTGCAATAGCCATTTTTGTAGTAGGAAATACGTGGGAAGGATCTGAAGGTAGAAAGTAGTAACCTTACTCAGGCAGGCACGAAGAGAGCTGCCACACCAATGGCAGAAGCGAAGTACTTCAGCCACCTTAATTATCCAGCAAAAGAAGGGACAGAAGGCGTGAGAACGTGTATTGAAGAGTCAGCATATTCAGCAGATCCATGAAGATAAAAATAAGATAAATAGACCAAAAAAAATTGACCTGGGATTCAAATAAAATAGAACAGAGGAGGAAAAGGCCCTCACAGCAAAATTTTAACTTGCAGAAATAGAAACGGATAAAAATGACCAAGTCATGGGCAAAGATTTTTGGCAATAAAGATGAACAGAAAACTACATTCAACGATAACATGAGAACAGAGCTGACTTTGGTCTGATAAAAAAAAAAATAATCAAAGACTAAAACTAAGTCCATGACCAAAACATGGGTGGCGGGAGGAGAAAAAGGAGCGAAAGGGGTCACATACAAGAAACTGCGCAGGATCCAGATGAGACAGCAGTGAAACTGGACCGCACAGGATGCACGGAGCTATGAGAGATGCAAAACTGCACATTAGGGAGTCGGAGTTAGAAGAGAATCAGTTTGGGAGTTAACACAAAAGGAGTACTGAAAAATAGGTGTGCTTAGTATAATGGTAACAAATCAGGAGAGGAAGGGTATGCAGGTTCCGAAGATGAAGGCAGGGGAGATTAAGAGAAGATTTAGGGAAGGATAAAAGACAACTGAGGGAAGGTATGACAGAGGTTCACAGACTCATGAGTGGAAAACAGGAGAGGATCATTCACTTCCTATTCCAATATAAGAAGGGGGAGCATCAAGAGGAGGCACTAGGAGTCAGGTTCACAACATAAAGGAGGTGGTTTAATGCAATGGATAGTTGAGCTCTGAAATTCATTTTCAAATTACAATGAAAGTGTAGATAGGTTCAAAGAAAAGAAGGGGAAATTTCATGAAGCAGGTCTCCAATTATTAAAGGGTACTAAATCCACAGAAACACAACCAGTTAAGAAAGTTCCTCAGCAGGAAATGTTTGGGGTGGGGGTAAGCCTTCACGGAAGAGCCAAACAGACCTCATCTGGGTTAAAACCACATGGCATAAAATAACAGGTTACTTCTAACCCAGGTCACTTCCCTGACGCAGCTCTCCACGCAGCCACACACAAACGCATGTCCTGACCCAAGGAAATGACTAACATGCAGGAAAGAACGGCTAGAAAAGCAGAAGGATGCACTGGGATTATTTAGCCTGGAGAAGAAAAGGCTCAAGGGGAATCTTATCAATGTGCACAAATAGCTGGTGGGACAGAGTGAGGCAGATTGAGCGAGGCTCTTCTCTGTGGTGTCCAGTGACAGGACCAGAGGCAATGAGCACAGACTGAAATACAGAAAATTCCCTTTACAGCTAAGCAAAAATCCCTGTTTTTTTTTTTTAAAAAAAAAAAAAAAAAAAAAAAAACCACCACGACTGCAAGGCCCTAAGAATGCAGCTTGCATAGATAATTGAATGGCAGATATGACATGACATTTCTACGAGGCGGTTCCCATCCCTGCTAAAAGAGCATTTAATGTCTGACGATTTAGGGTCCGCAAACTGAAAATGGCTAAGCATTCCTGGCAGAGCATGACAAGGATCTCTGAAAGATTCCCCCTTTCATCCGTGGACAGCAGCATGCCTGAAAGGAAAAGGGAAAGAATTTTTCAAAATAGAGTTGTTTTCCATATATGATACTTGGCTACCTGCACTTAGCCGATAAAAACATTAAGCACAGTGATAAAGTTCCTGCTATTCCTCTTTTGCTTCATCCACGGCCAGACAAAAAGTTTGACGCCTCCAAGTTTTCCCCTTAGGACAGAGCACTTCAAGCCTGGTTCTACCTCTGGTTATGTGGATAACTGGGAACCAGTGACAGAGCAGGGACCCCCTCCAGCCCATCACCCACTAAAAGGGGTGCAGGGCCAGGGAAAGACCGAAGGGTATCTCCATATGCAGGATGCAAGGCAAGTGCTAGCAAATAAGCACAAGAAATTGGTGAACTGAACCGAATGAGAAACAACTTCAGGATACTTAAAAATAAATAAATAAATAACATATTCCATTAACCTTCTTTTTCTTCATCTTACTTAGGAGATGACAAAGCTGCTATGTTATTGCTGCGCAGCGTGCTCTGAACAAGGCACCGCTCAGTTGCCGAACAAACCCGCTGTTGAGCGTTCACACTAAGAAAAACGCCTTTTCCCCATTGATGTTTCAACAAACTAAGCAGCTGGAGGATGATCTTCCACCACACCAGAGCAATCCACAGGGCAAAGGATGAAAACAGAAAAAAAAGGTCTTTGCAGGAACAAGACAGCCAAAAAAGGGGAGAAAGAAAAAGCTCTTGAAACGGTAAGACTTAAATTGAAACCATCGTTTATTTCAGTGGTGCCCAGGGATAGAACAAGAGGTAATGGGCACAAACTTAAATATAAGAAGTTCCACCTAAGGATGAGGAGGAACTTCTTCACTTTGAGGGTGGCAGAGCCCTGGAAGAGGCTGCCCAGGGAGGTGGTGGAGTCTCCTTCTCTGGAGACATTCAAACCTGCCTGGACACGTTCCTGTGCAACCTGCTCTGGGTGGGCCTGCTTTGGCAGGGGGGTTGGACTAGATGATCTCCAGAGGTCCCTTCCATCCCCATATCATTCTGTGATTCTGCGATTTTTCTGTCCACTGCACCAGCGCCTGGTTTGACTGCCACAGGAGAAGGGAAGCCAAAATGGGACATTTCTTTCTTTGATGAAGACCACTTTTGAACAACCTGCCATAGAGTTTGCCTTTTGCTGTAGCCTAATCAAGAGAGTCCAGCTGGAAACAGAAGGGCCTAAACAGTAGCGCCCTGCTTGGTTTGCACCAGCTTAGGTTGGAAACCCAAACTTTTTACAGGCTTGCTGAGAAAATATATATAATTAGCCTCCAGCAGCTATTTAAAAAAAAAAAAAAACACCCAACATTTGTGAGGTGAAGGAAAGTAGAAATAAAGATGAAAAGAAAAAACTGCTCCCAGTGTCAAGAGGAAAAAAAAAAAAATACATATCCTTGCTAAAATAACATTAGTACCTTAAGTGCAAAAACTGAGTTAAAAAAGGGAGCGGAAACCCCGTTCAAGGTGATCTTTTTAAGCTGAAAAGCAAACACGTAGGTGCGGAGGGGTTCCCTCAGTGACGTGCTTTTGTTTTCCGACGCACAAGCATTACAAAACAGCAAGCTGGAAAAAAGTGTGGTCTCCATCCCACACAAATACGCAGCGCATCTTTCCACGGTTATTTTAAGACTTCACGGACCAAATGCATCCCTAGTGCAAAGTCAGTGATTTAAATGAACTTGGCATAGCTATGAGAGAGGCCCTGAGCTTCCACGAAGTAAATATAACGCTACAATACTATAATGATGATGTGCACTGGAGACAGCAGATAATTTTTAAGAAACGGCTGTATGAAGCAGAGTAGGTCAAGTCTCATTTTCCGCACTGTGGGAAATGGAAGCGTTTTGAAGTCTTCCTTCAAGCTGAAGGATAACAACAAACAACCACCACCACCACCGCCTCGCCACACCTCCATCTCTGATCTCTCCCAACTGGATCTGATCATTAAACAAGGCTGCAGGGCTCCGGGTCCTCTGAACGCCTGCCAGCTGCAGCACAAACACGTTCTCGTGAGGAACATTTTGATTTTGTTTAAAACAGCACTTTTTTTTTTTCTTTCTTTTTTTTTTTTTTGACAGAAAACTGTTCTACTGGCAAATTTTCATGCAGCTCCGCTACTTAATATGCCTCCCCTCCTCCCACACATGCATGCACTAGAACTACTTCGAAAAAAGATAATTATGCTGCATGTTTGCAGCACATTGGATTGCTCCCGCCAGGTCACCCATCTTTGCTGGGAGTAAGACGCTCCAAGGAAAGAAGTCATCAAAGCAAGGGGGATTCAACACCTGCACCTAAATGACATACGTATTCTGAAAAAAAACCCAAAACGGATGCAATGAAAAAATATATGGGTTTATGATTTTTTTTTTTCTTTTAAAAAGAGGCTTGGTAGCCTCAGGGTGGCTCACACGGTGACAAATTCAGCTCTTGATTCGAGCAGCCAGCTATTTGAAAATGAACATTGCAACTACACCACCAAGCAATCTCGATCAACAACTGAAGAAGTGCGTGAGATTCGTGGTGGGTCTCCAGTCTTCAGCAAATCACGCACCAGTGCTGCCCAGATCTGAGTAATATTTGTGTCTCCGGCTCTTCCCTGTGACTCAGCATCCAGCAGGGCTGCCAAGGGCTGGTCCAGGCTCCTGAACCCAACACCTGAAGCTGGACTGAGAGGAGAAGCCAAGCAGGACAGCACTGCAGGGACACAGAGTGCCCACGGCAAGAGCAGGAACACGGCACTCGGTTAGCGGTCTCTCAAGTCTGCTCAACACCAAGCCTCTCTGGCCTAAAACGGGATTTTCCTCCAAAGCAATTACATAAAAATGGTTCTTTATCAGGAAAAAGACCTGCTGCTTCCAACAGATCCACAATTTGCCTGCTGACTCAAGAACAGAATTTTTTTACTCCTTGCTTCCTTTAAAAATGGTGAAAAAAAGCCACCTAAAAGGTCTGAGAAGGAGCTAACTTCTTTGATTCATGTAAACTATGTTCCTCTGATGAGAAATCCTTGGTTTACGTGAAGTCCAGCCGAGACCTCTTCAGCTGCAAAGTCTCCCTCCTGCCCTACCACCTATCAGAGACCATCAATACAGGATCAAGGGAAGGGGTTATGGAAACACAATGGTTTGGGCTGAATGGAAAGCATTTTTCAGTATTCTCTCACCTACATCTCCTCGCTCATAAACTTAGAGGCAAGTCCAACAGCCTTCTGAGCTCGGATCCTAGGTCTTCTGAGGCTTGAAGACCTGATTACCACATACAGCTCCGATAAGCAAAAGATTATAACCGAATTATATTGGTTATCCTATTACATGGGAATTTATATCTGAAAGCTTTCGTATTTGCCATGAGCTAGCAGGACTCATCTCAGAAAAACACCGTATAAAACAAACCAAACGAACACATAGATTCCCACTGGACACATCACTAAGGTGTGGATAAAGACAGAGTTCAGAAGACTTGTTAGACTGAACATAGGTATTTTGAGCCAGATTAAAAGAACGGGACTTATGCAGAATTTAGGCATTAAAGTTGAAAGTGGTTCTCACTGCTACTGAGTGCTGTTTTCAACATCAACAGGATTCAGGGACCTAGTGTTCTGCTCCTGTACATCCCAGAAACACCAATCTTGACATCCCATTTGCTACTCTGCATATAAAACACATGAACCAGCCCTTGGAAAAGGAACCCAGAAACTCCCCCTCTACCCATTAAATCAGAGCTATGCTCCCTCTTGCTCTCTGGCTCAATGAATCTTCAGACCTTCTATGCAGAACATCACAACTTTAGCCAGATGGGTGTAAATCACGCCCCATGCTCACAACACACTCACAGGAGCTCCCTGCCTGTTAGGGCACATTCCTGGAAAGTCACAGATCTAGGTTTGATCTAAAACAGGCGCAAGAAAAATAATAATGCCTCTTCCTGGAAGAGGGCTGCTCCTCCCTCAGCAACAGGCCCTACCCAACACACCGGTTTTGGGCTACCTGCTTCTGAGGACCTGCCTCCCTTCAGGCACTAGTAACCAGCTTTGCACCTACCCCAGGGCACAAGCACACCGAGGGGTGGGGGGCAGAAACACAGCAAGATGCTTTTGCCTGCATTTGCCTGCCTTTTTGGCTGGAGAGCTGCCTGGCAGAAAAGGATCTAGGGGTGTTGGTCGACTGTCAGCTGAACATGAGCCAGCAGTGTGCCCAGGTGGCCAAGGTGGCCACCAGCATCCTGGCCTGTGTCAGGAACAGCGTGGTGAGCAGGACTCGGGAGGTGATGGTCCCCCTGTACTGGGCACTGGGGAGGCCCCACCTCCAGGGCTGTGTCCAGTTTTAGGCCCCTCACCACAAAAAAGACATTGAGGGGCTGGAGTGGGTCCAGAGAAGGGCAACGGAGCTGGTGAGGGGTCTGGAGAACAAGTCTTATGAGGAGAGGCTGAGGAAGCTGGGGGTGTTCAGCCTGGAGAAAAGGAGGCTGAGGGGAGACCTTCTCACTCTCTCCAACTCCCTGAAAGGAGGGTGTAACCAGGGGGAGTCGGTCTCTTCTCCCAAGTCCCAGGCGATGGGACAAGAGGAAACGGCCTCAAGTTGCACCAGGGGAGGTTCAGATTGGAGATTAGGAACAATGTTGACACGGAAAGGGTTCTTAAGCCTTGGAATGGGCTGCCCAGGGAAGGGGTTGAGGCCCCATCCCTGGAGGGATTTAAAAGCCGGGTTGCCATAGTGCTTAGAGACATGGTTTAGTGATGGTTTTTGTCAGAGTTAGGTTGATGGTTGGACTAGATGATCTTAAAGGTCCCTTCCCACCTAGACAATTCTATCATTCTACGATTATGCTGGAAACCAAAGCCCTGGGGAGCACAGAGCAGGAACCCCATTGCTGCCTGCACTGAAGCCAGTCACATGCAGCCAACCCAAGCTAATCTGCCTCTCTTTCTGGTGCAGTGCTGCACAAAACACAGCTCTGTCATCCCCGCACATGAGCGGGCACGCTCACAGTAGGCCATGTAGACTCAGCAGCTTAGATCTTCGTTTGCTTAAGGCCCCCTTACAACTTCTCATTTCAGCACGTGTGTATGCCCTCTCACGGTCCCACAGGGATTGTTTAGATTAGTAATACTGCATTTATATCCCTTTTGGTCCAGGTAGCTAAAGGAGATGAACTGGGTTTTCCAGTGAGTTATCAGAAGGCCATCAAGTAGATTGATCTCCCGTCCATCTCTCAGAGCTATTACAAGGTCCCAAGTCAGCCAAACACATTATTCATGATAAACCTTCCCAGCTCCTAGGTAATACAGTGTTGTATCAGTAGATGACTGCTCAAACACCCTAATTCCACATCTTCCCCTTGCTGAGCTCGCCTGACGGCCCATCTCGTGCAAACCCCGAGCCTGGTACCAGCACTTACGTCGCAGCTTTCCTAAGGTGCCTTGTGTTTCTAAAGCCAGCGGGACTCCCCAAGCCAGTAGCGTCACGCGTGCACGCACAGAGCTGGCAGAAACAGGTTGGGAAAAATAGGTCAAAACAGGCATATATTTAACTTGGAGTCCAAGCCTCAGAATCGTATTTTACCAATAAGTCATTCACACATGTACAAAATCCACATTTGATAACGGCCAGAATGTCACTGTGATATGAACTAGGCAATCAAGATATTTTACAGAAGCAGAGGCTCTGCCAGAAAAATTTCTATTCCTACTCCAAGCAGAGGTTTAAACATCCAACCTCTCCCTCACAACCCCATATCCATCCTTTTATCTGTAATCAAGCAACTTCCTCCTGTATGATCTTTTGGGAAATTCTTTCTTACTCATTTCCAATGAGAGCCCTAGACATTTTTGAGGGTTTCTTTTTCTTTTTGGGGTTGGGGTTTTTTTGTTTGTTTTGCTTTTTTTTAAAGATGGTGAGGGTGGAGGGTTGAGACACCCCTGCAGGTAGCCGGACTTCCAAGCTTTAAAAAAGCCACTTTTGCAGGCAGGTCCAGGCAGACACACAAGGAAAGGAAAGAGGGCACGAGGGCAATCCGCCCCTTTCCAGAAGTTCTGTAGCAACTTCCCTGGGCTTGTGATGATCTTCCAAACTGGACAGGACCACACAGCTGACACCTGGAAGAAGTCACCATGTGGCTCCAATAAGCAAATCGAGCACCTGATCCCTAGATGAGATTTCTAGAAGGCACTGGCTGCTTCCACCCTCAGCTAGGATCCACCTCTAGCCAAACCTCAGCACGGCTGACAAGTTGAACCCACAGAAGCACCCAGAACATTTTACCACACTTTTGCTCCATCTTTGGTGAATTTCCTGCAGCGTGATTGCTCGTTATTTAGTTCCCACATCCCAAACTTTTTCATTCCCTCCCCAGCAACAGTAAAACCTTTCTAACACCAGGTCTGTAAACTGCCCTGAACGCTTCAGGATAAGCAAGTACCTTCTCTGCACCTGCTCCTGCTTTATACAAACTTGAGCACAAAAGACACGGATATTTAAGAATTCGGACACTTACAATTAGGTGATATATGTTTTTAATTAGAAAAGCCCTAACATAATTGCTCAAATACAGACACTAAGGTTTTAGCCTACATCACCCTACTGGCTACAGAGAATTAGTCTGAGTTATTAACCCATGTTTTAATTGTCTGAGACAAAAGATTGCATGGCCTAGGAACCACTACCTGCGTAGCAATGTGCGTTGGAAAGAACAGCATTAATTTGCAATCACCCAGTCCTTGGGGAGTGAGAAGGCTGAGGGGGGAAAGGAGACTATCAAAGAGGGTGCACACTGATGTGCAGAGAGGGAAAGCCTTTGAAAATCTGCAGAGGATGCTTTCAGAGTGACAGTTCTGAGGAGCACAAAGGAGCAATACAAAGTCAAATTTCAAGAGTGGGTATTGGTTCTACACCAGCCTGCAGTTTCTTGACTACAATAAGAAATTCCGCCTTTAGGCAGGCGGGAAATCTTAATCTTTAATGGGAGCTTTGCTGATATGAAAAAAAAATGGGTAATTTCCTTTCACACACAAAGCAAAATCCTTAAGGAACGTTAAGAAGTGGAAACAAAAAAGAAGGTAAATCAGGTAGCCTAACTCTTACAAGCCACCACAGTGATGGGTCTTGGAAAGGAGTTCTGCCACAGGACCAGGTGCTTCTATGTTGGAATTCTTTTCTAGCCTAAGAGGAGGAGAAAATATAGTTCAGCTCATTAGCCTTTAATACCTGGTCTGGGTAGTAACTCCTATGGTTGTTTCTGCTTCAGCCTGCTGCTAGAGCAATAAGAAAGAAATGTCAGTGCTTCACGCTGACACAGCAAACGGCCAGCTTCCCTATGATACTCAGCTCTCAAAGAGAGATTTAAAAAAATATATATCACAAAAGGTGAGAAGGCACTGCCCTTCATCAAGCAAAATTCCTAATAACTTTAGGAAGAGCATTGTTCATTTTTAGACCAAAGGGTTTGACTCAATAATAGTTTCTCAGCATCAGGTCTCTACTATGACTCAGGGTACGTATGTAGTATTTCTGAATCATGGTACTGACCTCACATCCACTACGATTTGACAGCACGGTGCAGTCAAATTAAGCAACTTAAAAGTTCATGAAAAGATCTCATTCCAAATCTCTGTGTAGCTTCCATGGGCCTGTAACCAAGGCAGCAGACAACTTAATGGCTAATGGGCCTTCCATGAATCTTGAACAGCATCATCTTAGAAATGTGTATTCTGACTCCATGATTAAACATTTCATCCACTTTCTTACCCTTTTCACGTTAAGCATGTAGCAAATGTAGCAACTAAACCTTGCTATTTAAATCAAGATGCTGCTTCAGACAGTAAATCTGTTGTTGTCTTTGTCTTCTTCAGGCAACCGTGCAGTCCCACACAAAAAGTATATGTATTTTTATATTAAAAATCCTAAGGCTTCTCACGTAGCCTTTTTTTTTCCACATCATTAAAGACACTTGACAAATAACCAACATTTGATGGATGTTCTGCATCAGAATGTGAAGTTTAAGTTTTCCTGAGGCTGCATTAAGATGTAGGCACAAGACAGTATCTCCTACTTGAACAACACTATCAGTCTTGACAGGGCCCAGATTTCAAAGGAAAGCATCCAGCTGCCCAAGGTCCAGCTTGGGACATCAGATGATCCCATCCATCCCTTTAGTTTGTCAAGCACTTGCAAGCGTGCCCAGAGATGCCCAGGCAGGTAGCCCCACACACATTTGTTGTGTCTAGCTGGAAGGAGGACTGCAGTTCAAAAGGTTCAGGACGTACCTTAAAACAGACATCCAACTCACAAGCAAAGCTGAATTATCCCCAATTTCATTGTTTCTTACTTAGCAAAATTTGTACAACATCCAACTGCCAAAGAGGCAGATTTTGGCAGGACAGAATCATAGAATTGTCTAGGTGGGAAGGGACCTTCAAGATCATCTAGTCCAACCATCAACCTCACTCTGATAAAAACCATCACTAAACCATGTCTCTAAGCACTATGGCAACCCGGCTTTTAAATCCCTCCAGGGATGGGGCCTCAACCCCTTCCCTGGGCAGCCCATTCCAAGGCTTAAGAACCCTTTCCGTGTCAATATTTTTCCTAATCTCCAATCTGAACCTCCCCTGGCACAACTTGAGGCCGTTTCCTCTTGTCCCATCGCCTGGGACTTGGGAGAAGAGACCGACCCCCCCTGGCTACACCCTCCTTTCAGGGAGTTGGAGAGAGCGAGAAGGTCTCCCCTCAGCCTCCTTTTCTCCAGGCTGAACACCCCCAGCTCCCTCAGCCTCTCCTCATGAGACTTGTGCACCAGACCCCTCATCAGCCTCGTTGCCCTTCAGGGAGGAAGAAGAGGCACGGAAACCCTTAAGATCCAGAGAACAGCTCCTTGACTCAACCAGCACACAATAAAGACCAACTTGTTTGACCATCTCATCAAGCATTCCCTTTCTCTTGCTCTCCTCTCCCCCTTGGCAAAAGCAGACAATTTCCTGCTCCACCTCTTCTGCTGACACAGGTTTGGGAGGGGTATCCATCAGTCTGCACCTTCGCAAAATGTGGACAGTGGGTGGCACAGCACCAGCTCTCGCCAAGCTTGCAGGATGCCATTCTACATTTCAGACAGAGATACGTGAAAGCACTTTGCTGGTCCCAGAAGAACATCATGCTCCTCCTTTCTCCAAACCAACAGGCCTGCTGAACCACACATTTCAGGACCTGAGAAACCCGATTTGGTAATTGAAGGTGCACATGGCACACATTTTCCTATGGTATGGAAAAATTAATTATACCACATGACAGATTTCAGTCCTTGTGTTCAAGAGCTCATTAACAAAACTGCTTTAAAACGTGCTAATAGAAACAAATGCCTTTAACATCACAGACTTCCCAGATGACTCCTGCTACGAAGATGGATGACAAATCCCTCTGTCAGTCATCTTTAAATTCCATATTGACTACGTTGAAGCAATTACCCATTTATTTTTAGAGCATGTTCCATTTTAAACACAAGTGATTCAGTCCAAGAGACATTCTACACTGCATCACTATTTCATGGGTTAACAACTCTCAAATTTAAATGGATTTTAATTCTGGGACAAACACTTGCCTTTTTGCTTTTTTTTTCCCCCCCTCCTTTTTGCTTCTAGACATTGGTTGAGAATTTTAATTCGGGCTTCAAACCAAACAAATGTTAGTGCGCTGCAGAGAAATATAAAAATATCCGGGAAGTGTGAAATAGCGAGCCTGTTTTGCTAAACGCACAGAACGAAACCTCAGGGAAGGTCTCAATAATCGCCTTCTCGACTGCTGCGCACACACTCTCTCCCACAGACCTTCTGCTCTGCAGCAAGGGAACGCTGCCTGCGCCCTGCCGCGGCCTCAAACGACTTTGCAATACAATGGAGCACAGCGATTCCCTGGGGAGCACGCTGCACATCATTCACTCCCATATTTCAAACGAGAGCACCAGGGTTTCCCCCTTTTTTAAGGTCTCAAAAGAACAGCTTGGCGTACCACTCCCCCTCCAGCCCCCAAGCCATCTCAAGGTTTATCTGCATTATAGGAAACGTTTCTGGACAAAAAGATGAGGGGCTAGGATCAAGCTTAGGCTGCTCCTAACTCATGGAAAAGGAGGATGAGATGATAAAGTGGAGAGTTGGGGAAGGAGAGTCCTGAGGAGCTGAGGTTTCTGTTGCTGCTGCCGCTGGAGGGAGAAGACAAACAGGAGCTGCAACAGGTACTGCAGCGTGAGAACCCCGCTTGGGGCTCAGCTGCTGCCCTGCTTCAACCCAGCTCCTCCTTCTTTCCAAAGGAAAAGCAGGCCATGGGGCTACAGCCTCTTGCCCCCAGCAGTCTGCTGCCCATAACAACAGCCTATTTTGCCTGTAGCTCAGACCGGTCTTACTGGTCCATATTCTGGTGAATCCACAAACATGTGAGATGAGGACACCATCTTGCCAAGGGACAGTCCCAGCACCTCCTAAGGAGCCCTGCTTGAAGAACCAAAAGCTCCTACTTCAGAAATGGGATACCCTAGCCATGGCATAGCTGATCAAAAATTCCAAGAGTGACTCATAAGCCCATTATACACAGCTACCTAGCCACCATTCATTAACTGTAACGAAAATGACCCTGGGCTCCCTACATCAAAGAACCTTGCCATTTCTTCTTAATTAACTCTAAAGATCTTGCTGGCCTCAAATCTCAGCTGGAAAACATCAACTGGAGTAGGTGGCATCTCAGCCTGCACTTTGCTACTGGCTGTGCTTTTATTTTTCCCCCGTGTTGCATGGCCCCCACCCTCCTGAGATTATCAGTAGAAACCAAAATATTGCTGTGGTTTAGGACAAATGCATAAATATGTAAGATCTAGCCTGGTTTAGATTTTATTCAAATTAATCTTCATGATATCTAAGGCCAACGAAAATGTATTTCTAAGGAATTAAACCAAACCCATGCAGTGTTTGCCACTCAGCCATTGCAGAATCACAACAGCACTTGAAATCTTACAAGAGAAATGGGTAAAAAAAAGCCTTAAAACAGAAGCAAAACTGACTCATCTCCTTATTGCCAAAACCGAGAAAGCCGCTGAGCGTAAACAAACAACAGACATCCTGAAGAAAAGGGGGCGTCGCAATTCCTTTCCATGCTAATAGGCAGAGACACAAACTGCTGTGAGCAGGACCGTCCTCCAGTTACTCCCGCAAGCCCATCCGAGGCAAAATCCGATGCTACGGCGGCATTCTTGGCAGCGCAGGTGCCACTGGAGGCCGGGGAACATCTGAGGTGCTGGTGACACCCAGTCCACTGAGGGTTCCTAGTTAGATACGCTGGAAAGCTGCGACAGCTACAGGTGCGACCCACTCGTGGAAGATACACGTATATTTGGATGCCCAACGAAATTGGTTTGGGTGGTATCCATAAATGCATACTTTGGCATAGGCTGGCTAGCATCCCCCCTACGGAAGATGAGGGAGAGCAAGGCAGAACGGTCCTGTAAGGTTCGAGCTCTCCTCTTTGTCTATAGGTGCCCACAAAGACTATAACCTATGCACGCTGAAGCCAGACTCTGTGAATACCCCTAAGTTTGGAGAAAGCTAAGTAGGGAAGGCTTAGGACCAGAGAGACACTTAGAAAGAACAAAAGGAAAGTCGTTGTGAAGACAAGTGACAGTCTCTGGCAAAGTCCATCATTGCAAACTAAGATGCTCAGCGGTAATTGCTTTTTTTAATTACTAAAAGCCCTTCTGTTTGAACTTGGCAACATACTTAACTGGTGGGGGACATGGGGAGGTTTGTCTTGTGGGCTTTTTTTTTTTAAAAAAGCAGCTTTCAGAGTTGAAACTAGAGGGGCAACCTCAATCCCTGTATCTACAAGACAGATTTCCAACAACTTTAAAAAACAGGTAACCCGATCTCTGTGTCGGAACAGCTCCTGGCCCCACACCGACTATTCAAGACCATCACTCTCGCAGCTTGAATCCCCCCCACCGTGCCACAACCGCGTCTTTTGCGGTATTTCAAAAAGCAGCTAATAAGCTAAACTCCGCTTGCGCTATTTATTCAAGTAATTGTGTTGTTTGTAAGACGACCGTTCAAAAGGAGGCAAGGAGAAGGATTTAGCACTACCTCGAAGGAACGCTACTTAGCATCAGCCGTAGCACGTGCGAAACTCCACGAAGCTTCACGGGGATTAATCTCACGATCGCAAGGAATGCTAAATCGCCTGCCACGTCTGTGAAGCACAAAGCCACAGAAAGATGCACATCAGTAACAAGTCTTTGCCAGTCATTTATTGGAATACAATAAATACCACGTTGTTTATTAGAATGCCGTTAAAATACCGAACATACGGATTTTGAATCAATTCTTTGGGATGTTCTGAGCGCGTGTACGCCATTTGCTTTCAAATAAATCACCCTTCACATTCACGTATTGATAGTTCCTGATAAAGTCCCTGAGAGCGTCGGTTCATGCTCTGGCCTGCTCTGGTTTCAAAAGAGTAAGCTGATGAGAAAGACCTGATTGATACTAACAAGTTTAGGAGTCCAAAGCTCAGGTCAGGTTAAGTCAGCCACACGTTAGCGTACGTATCACACGACCGACACGACACGCCGTCCGCCGCCGACTCGCACGCCGCTCGCTCCTCACAAGCGCTGCCCATCTGACCAAGCGCTCTTTGTTCCGAGCTAACTCCCCGCTCACCCTCCTGAAACAAACACGTAAACAGAGCCAGCATTTCCTCCCTAAGGACACATACTCCTTCCCACCCCCGTACTCGGCTGAGGCTGCATCGACAGGATGAGTGTTGTGTGTTGACTAAGCCGCACGCTGCTTTTTACATCTACTTCTGGTTCCAGCATGAAAATCAACATCGCACCTGTGTTGTCCAAAGGGGTGTGCATTTCAGAGACAGCCAGAAGTAGAGAGAGCAGCCAGGACACATACCATACTTCCACTTCTTCATAAAACACACGTACTACGCGGAGAAACGATAATCCCTTCTTAGTGGAAAATCCAAATTTTCAAAATGAATCCCCGAGCTGAAATGAATTACTGTAATAACTGCAATCCTCGTATGAGCGCTAATCAGGAAGGCGCAGCTGACCACCTGCTACGTGGCACCGCTGGCACAGCGGCACCCTGCCCCTAATTGCTGCTATCTTCAGACAGGGCTGGGTCATCGTCCCCCCCGAAATGAGACTGTAGCTCTGGTAAACGTGTGGACAGGGAGCACAGCCCGACTGACTGTTGTACAGTCTCACTACGCGCTTCTGCTGAGTGCAGCATTAAAAAAAAAAAAAAAAAAAAAAAGCACTACTGCAGCTCTAAACGGCAGGATGCAAAAATCTAAACCCCCGCCAAGTAATTTCTTCTGCAACTACGGAGAAACACAGGGGGGAAAGGAGGCAAGAGGCACCGAAATCCATCGTATGTGCCTGTGTCAGTACAAACCCATTATCGATGCAGGCTGTGAAATGAGAAAAGCAGCATTTGACAATGCTACAGGCTGGGGCAATGTTCTTAACATACTTAAAATAAGTTATTTTATTTAATTGCTACTGAAAAAATGCAGTTACATAATGACACAAGGTAGTAACCAAAATATGAAGTCACAAGATTGGCTTACGGCAACAGAGCCGGGGCGGGGGGGGGGGGGGGTGGGGGGAAGGTAGTTTGTGCTTTAAATTTTGCTGCATTGTCAAGGAGCCAAGAACCAAATCTGGGGGCTTCTTCTTTTACAGGGAAGGGATAGAACCACCGAACATTCCGCGCGGGACTCTCCATCGCCGCCCACGCGCATCCACATCCCCCCCCCCCCCAAAAAAAAAAATGATGTCAATCCCCGCCGGCCCCGCACGTCGCTCGTCATAATTCTACACTATTTGCTGGCTAGTGAAATTCAGCCCACGGGCCGACGGCTGAGCCCCCGCAACCCACCGGGGCCCATATGCTTCCCGGAGAGCAGCCCTACCCCACACGCCCCCCCCCCCCCCCCCCCCCCACGGATAGGGGTGGGGGGTCCCGCTCCCGCGCAGACCGGCCGGCCCCGAGGCACAAAGGCGGGCACAGCCGGGCGCGGATGACAGCGCACACCCACGACCCCGCCACCGCATCCCGCCGGCCGGGCGGGAGCTGCCGGCCCCGGGAAGGGCCTTTTCCCGGCGGCGAGGCCGCTGACAGCCCCATCCCGCCTGGCACTTCGCCGCCGGGAGGCAACGCCGACACCACCACCACCCCCACCTTGTCCCCACCACCCTCACCCGGGGCCGGGCGGCACCGGCCCCGCCGTACCTGGACAATGCCGGCCTGGGCACAGCTCATGCTCCCCCGGCGAGGGCAGGTCTCACATCCCACACGTGCGGCTTCAGGGCTGGCCGCCTGTCAGCCGGCAAGGAGGGAAGGCGGACGGGGCGCCGGTGTGTCAGCCCCCGCCGAGCCGCACCATAGTCCAGCACCGGCTGATACGCCCGCAACGCCGCCGCCACCGCCACCACCGCTCTCCCTCCTCCTCCTCCTCCTCCTCCTCCTCCGCCCCGCCAGCCTCCTCCCACCCCGCCGCCTGTCGCTGGGTACCGGCCGCCTGGAGCCACCCACACGCCGCGGCGGGCGCCCGGCAGCGCCGCCCGGCCCGGCCCGCCCCTCAGCGCGCCGCCTCACGACCGGCCCCCGCCTCACGACCGGCACGGCGGCGTCCCAGGCCGCTTAGGGACGGGGCTCAGACCGCGGTGAGCCCGGCGGCCCGCCCGGAGGAGGCAGTGATCCCAGCGGCTCCCCCAGCCCCTGAGGGGGGGGGCCTCCCCCCGGCTCCCTCAGACCCTGGTGGTGGTGGGGGGAATCCCCCTGGCCAGGCGGGCCCAGGCCCAGCCGGGGGTCCTCCGCCCGTTCCCCACAGCACCCGGGGCTCTCCTCACCTCATGGCGCTGGGACGCCACTGTGGACATGCACACCCTCCCCCCATCCCCGGGTCACCCCACAGAGGGGGAGCTAGGGTGCTGCACAGGGGCATGGAGGCAGAAAAATTAACCTGTTTTCGTTTTTGCCCCTTCCCACAGGCCTCCCACCGGCTCTCCACCAGGTCCCTAGTCTCTGAGGTGATTCATAGATTCATAGATTGGTCCAGGCCGGAAGGGACCTCCAAAGGTCATCTAGTCTGACCTCCCCGCAGTCAGCAGGGACACCCCCAACTAGACCAGGTTGCCCAGGGCCTCGTCGAGCTTCACCTTGAATATCTCAAGGGAAGGGGCCTCAACCACCTCCCTGGGCATCATTAATGCCTTCCCCCCCCACCCCAGACAACAGCTCTAACGGGCTGTACATCCTCCCCTTCAACATCCTCATCTCCAGCCTCTCCTGGACAGGACTTTACGAACTGCACCCCCGGATCAAGAAAGCCACTGTACAAGGGAAGAGCACAAGTTTTAAAATGCAGTTAAGGATCCAGGCAGAGGGGTTAGGTGCTCGTTTTTGTCCCATCCTTGGGCAAATCTGCTCACCAGAAATAGAGGGAGCAGCAGGTTCCACCAGCGACGTGCTGTCCCGGCACCCACCTGGCAAAAGGGCTGAACACCAGCTCTTCATGTCACAGAATCACAGAATGATATGGGGATGGAAGGGACCTCTGGAGATCATCTAGTCCAACCCCCTGCCAAAGCAGGTCCACCCAGAGCAGGTCCCACAGGAACGTGTCCAGGTGGGTTTGGAATGTCTCCAGAGAAGGAGACTCCCACCACCTCTCTGGGCAGCCTCTTCCAGGGCTCTGCCACCCTCACAGGAAAGAAGTTCCTCCTCATGTTTAGGTGGAACTTCTTATGTTCAAGTTTGTGCCCGTTACCCCTTGTCCTGTCCCTGGGCACCACTGAAAAAAAGAAGGAAAAGACAGAGGAACCCTGCAGAGCCTGCGAGCCCCCTCCTCAGCTCATTTCTCTAGATAGAAGGTGGTTTTGGATAATAGCATTTTTTAACCATCCTGTTGGAGTGGGTGTTTTCCCCCAATGCTACTAAATACATCAATTTTTCAAGAGTCTTCTGTATCTTAAGTTGTTGTATAGTGAAGCAAAGGCATGTTGATAGAAAACACACAAATATGCCCAGTAACACATCACAACTGAAGCTAAATTTGTTTCTAAAGCCATCTTTGCATCTTGCACTTAGATAAATTTCTTTGGAACCAAAGATTTACTGTGCTTGGTATCAGTGCAAGAAATATTTTTCTTCCAATTTTCTAATCAACGCATTCTGAAATATTTTCAGAGACATTGTGGCATCTAATTTCCACTTGATCATCATATTTCCTTTCTTAAAGAGGTGAAACAGGAGAAATTAGAACTTAGTAACGGCAGAAACCTCAGAAGAAAAAAAATACCAAATTGAATTTGGGAAGGAGAGTGGCTTGGTATTTTATTACATTATTGAAAGAAGAAACACATCTACAACCAGAATTACTCCTTGTTTTAAAGCTGTATATCAATGCTTACACTGAAACTACTCATGGTAGGCATGTGCTTTTACCCTTGCACTTTGAAAGTCTAAATAAGATTCATAGAATTGTCTAGGTTGGAAGGGACCTTTAAGATCATCTAGTCCAACCATCAACTTCACTCTGATAAAAACCATCACTAAACCATGTCTCTAAGCACTATGGCAACCCGGCTTTTAAATCCCTCCAGGGACGGGGCCTCAACCCCTTCCCTGGGCAGCCCATTCCAAGGCTTAAGAACCCTTTCCATGTCAAAATTCTTCCTAATCTCCAATCTGAACCTCCCCTGGTGCAACTTGAGGCCGTTTCCTCTTGTCCCATCGCCTGGGACTTGGGAGAAGAGACCGACCCCCCCTGGCTACACCCTCCTTTCAGGGAGTTGGAGAGAGCGAGGTGGTCTCCCCTCAGCCTCCTTTTCTCCAGGCTGAACACCCCCAGCTCCCTCAGCCTCTCCTCATAAGACTTGTTCTCCAGACCCCTCACCAGCTCCGTTGCCCTTCTCTGGACCCGCTCCAGCCCCTCAATGTCTTTTTTGTGGTCAGGGGCCCAAAACTGGACCCAGCACTCGAGGTGGGGCCAAGAAGGAATAAAGATGAGGGAGGGAGTCAGGGCAAAGCAGTTCGCCCACAGGCCACAGAGCAAGTTGCTGGAAGAGAGCAGAGAACTGACCCAGGCCTCCACTCTTGATTCATTGTCCCCTCTGAGCTTTTCCCCAACTCCTTCTGCTCCTGTGGGTTACTGGTGTGATTCTACATCATGTATTAATCTCAGACCTGCATCTCATCCTCAATGTTGGGCAGATAACGCTCATTCTGTCAAAGACATTAAGGTAGCTGAAACAGGAAAAACTGATAAAAGGCACATGCTCCAAAAAATGGTCAAATTTAACTCAAACTCCAAGCTTGATTCGGAGTTGGAGAGGCAGCTTAACATTATCGGTGTGCAAGCAGCCGCCAAGACCTTCATCAGCACATTTCAGGACCACGAGACTTGAAGCACAAGACCTTGTCGTGCCCTGTGGACCTGGGGAGAGGAACCCCTTTGGGGAGGACCAGGCACATGCTTTCCTCTTCACTAGTTACCACCCCTGGCTTCCTTTCAGACTGAAAAGAACATCCTGAATCTCCTATAGAAGGAAGTTGAAAATTGTCCCTTGTTGGAATTTGAGTAAACCCAGGGAGATCAAAATTAAGATGAAGAGGCAAAATGCGTACTCACCTCCTGTAGGTGCACATTCAAATATCGAGCAGAAGATGAATGTGGCAACTGATTTGAAACAGGCTTTGAGGAGGACATTTTGCCCTCCCGCTCCTCAAAAAAAGGAAATTATACACATTGGAAATAAAGTGCTTTTCATTGTAACTTTGCCTTTTACTGAAAAGGAGGAGAGTTGCATAATGCATAAGGAGCTTTAAAATTAGACTAAACTTTGGCACTTCAGATGCTTATCTATATTATAAACAAACCTCTGAATTTTATATGTCTACCTACTATAGGCTCCCCAACCTCCCACAGACTCAGCAAAACAGCGAGATTTGCTGTCCCACAGGCCTGTCATCAACTTCTGGTATCTTTTCGGCCGTACTCATGCCTCAGGACGGGTCTACAGACAGCATAAGGTGAAGATGATTTGGGCAGCCAGTGACCAAGATGCATGTCTGTTTTGCAGAATTTTGGCAGCCAGAGAGCAGTCCTGCAAAAGCAGGAAAGGAGAGCAAGAATAATTTGGCTTGAGGAGGGTAGAAAAAGCCAAGATGAAGCAACTGTATCTTTCCCTACCAAATATTTCTGAGGGACACAGACCTCAAAGGACACAGACCTCTTTAGTTGGCACAGGATGGATTCTATTTCCAAAATCTGTCATTCTGGTGGCTCATTTATGCTTATAGCGGAGCATTCTGAACAGTTTGTAAATATTTTAAAATGCTTTGAATAAATAAGTAAAAAAACTGGGAAATGTTAGTTATTCTTAACAGATGTCAGGTACACCTTCATCTGGAAACACAAATACGGTGGTTGTCACCTTACACCAATAAAAAACCCCACTGCTGTCTTTCTCTGCAAGACTCTTGACTTGAGCTGATCCGGGTGACGATGGAAGGACTGAGTAAGGCTCTCCCAGGGTATACTCATATCTTGCATTTGTAGGGGGCCAGGTGCAAACAGACCAAACTCCCCTCAGAAGAACTTTTCTGAAAGAAGAAATGGTCAGCCTTTAAATCCTTTCCTAAGCATGCACCCGCCTTAAAGCTCTATCAAACCTATGAATAACTGCTTAAGCTTTATATTGCCCTTTCAATCCATCAAACATCGGAGCACAGGCATTATCCTGCCGGCGGCCACTGTATAAGTAAAGACTGCATGACTGATAAATGGAAATCACAGAATCATAGAATGGTTAGAGTTGGAAGGGACCTTAAAGATCATTGAGTTCCAACCCCCCTGCCATGGGCAGGGACACCTCCCACCAGACCAGGCTGCTCAAAGCCCCATCCAGCCTGGCCTTGAACACCTCCAGGGATGGGGCAGCCACAGCTTCTCTGGGCAACCTGTTCCAGTGTCTCACCACCCTCACAGCAAAGAATTTCTTTCTAGTATCTTATCTACATCTCCCCTCTTTCAGTTTAAAACCATTACCCCTCATCCTGTCGCTACAGTCCCTGATCAAGAGTCCCTCCCCATCTCTCCTGTAGCCCCCTTCAGGTACTGGAAGGCCATTATAAGGTCTCCCTGGAGCCCTCTCTTCTCCAGGCTGAACACCACCAACTCTCTCAGCCTGTCTCCACAGGAGAGGTGCTCCATCCCTCTGATCATCTTTGTGGCCCTCTGTTGGACCTGTTCCAACAGGTCCATGTCCTTCCTGTGTTGAGGACTCCAAAGCTGGACACACCTTGACAGAACTGGCAAAAGACACTGCATTGAGGGACAGTTTAGATGTACATTTAGGCATATCCTAAGTTTTTATGTTGGATTCATCTCCAGCTGAGCTAAGTGTCATGGAAATACTTCTCTTTCCTTCATCACAGTATTCACTAAATTTTACCAATCAACACAATTTTTGCCCAATAAAGAGTCTTCCAACTCAGATGATATAGAACACCATTTCTAGATACTAGACTCGTTTATGGCCAAGTGATATTCTCATACCTGGCTCACACGGCTTCTCGTTTTGCATTATTCGCTCTCTCAGGACTCAGAACTCCGTTACTGACTTTGACACACACAGACTGTCTTTAAAAATGCACTTGGCTGATGCTGTCTAATGTCTTTTACTATATTTTGACTTACACAGATGGGATTGCTCATATCTCAGCTGAATGCTATGCTTTTGCACAGCAGTAGGTATTCATCCAATGTAGGTGTTAGGACTTCAGGCTCTATCCGCCACGACAGATACTCTCTTAAAAGAGATGACCGAGGATTCTAGCTGCTGAGGAACGACATGGGACAGGTCCAACAGTGATTTCTGCCCTAGCAGGACTGCAACCCCTGTAGCTACCAACTCTTTTCTTTGCAGGAGCAAGCAGCATTGCTATGCAACAGCTCAAGCTTCATCCCTGTTTCGTCCTGGGTGTACAGAGCAGTTTCTTTATATGGGAACTGAATTACCGAAGCATTTACCCAACTCGATCAAAAGAATTCCAGCCCTTTGGCTGCAATCATTTGCATGGCCTGATTTTTGCCATTTCACCTAATTGTTTTACATTTAGATTTACACTGGTTTGACGTTCGTTCCTGTTAAGTTCATTTTCCTCTACATTTATTTTCTTTCTGGAGCAAATGCTAACCAGCTTCAAAACAGAAGGAGGTTAAATATTAGCATCCCTGGCAGAAGAGATACACAGTGATTATGGAAACATTATTCTACATGGGCAAACATACTGCATATTTTTTCCTGCATAAAACCTATGATGATCCTAACAGACCAACTATTTTTACAACTAAGGCTCCACTTAAAGAACGAATTCATAAAGCACATCTAATGATGCAAAGATTGAGCCCATATCCCTGCAAGTTGTTCCGTCAGAACTGAAATTATTTAGATGAGTGTCCCTAGAGCTCCTTTGATATGTCCAGTGAGTGATGAGTTCACATCACAGCCTTTTCTCCCACACCAGGAAAAAGGTAGTGGGAGTACGCGGTATCAGGGTCTCTTCTCTTCTGCCTGGCTGTCACAAAACTTGTAAGAATTTGATATATTTGAGCCTGCCCCATCTAATGTGCGTGAGAGGTCTCAGCCAATTTAAAGATTACATGGATTTCATATAGTCAGACACTCAAAGTAATTATGCAAGCCTTGTTTTCTTAGGAATCCGTGTTAAAAGAGGGGGGATAATTGTCTCATTGTCTGTGAAAAAAGTCAGGGCACAGCAACGTAACTGCAACAATAAAAACAGGAGACCCCTGGAGAGTCACAGCACTAGAGCGATTTGGCTTAATTAACATATATTTAGTTTTAATCTCAACTGGAGACCTCCTCTGAAGGGGCAAAGTGAGAAAAATCTCTAGTTATGGGGATAGGTTTTGAAGGTACTCCTCCAACAGGAATAATTGTGATAAAGACTGACCGAGTTCCCCTTTCGACAGGCAGCACTGCTGTATTACTGACCAGACAGCTACCCAGGTGCTTTAACGTTGTGCTACAACAGAGCCAGAGAGGGTCTTTTCTTCTCTTGATGAGGGTGGGTATTCAAAAGGGATGACTGAATCCCTACTGAAAGGGGATGCTTCTGGTTTTGCTCTGCACCTGATTCCTGATCTGGTGGTCCCACCTCTTCCTGCCGAGGATTTCACCTCATCTTTTGGTAGCCACTGGTTTGCTGGGTTAATTTTTTAATAGCTGAACTGGAGTCAGACCAACACTTCCCACTGGTACATTGAAGAGAGAGGTGAAATCATAATGGACATAAAGGGGGTGTGTGTGTGTGTGTGTGTGTGTAAATAAATATATATTTCCACTTTATGGGGCAATTAAGCCCATTGGATCAGTTCAGACTTCTCACGAGCTCTCTCCCAGACTGAACTGGAAGAGAATCAAGCCCAAGGCAAGCAGGGGTATTCCTCTTACCTTGTGAAAGCATACTAAGCCAAAAATCACGGTGTACTCAGTAGGGTGGTGAAGATGAGATTGTTACTGCCCGCATCCAGGCCTTGGAAATTTTTTTGAAGATGCCAAACGCTCAGTTGTTCTGGCCTCCCTCTCAAAATTTTCCAGACAAATCATTAGTAATTTGCATTTTTCTCAAACACTGGCCCACCACTGAGTAGCAGGCCTGTCTTAACTAGGTTGGAGGGAATAGAGGAGCTCATCGTCCACACTCATTTGGCTGATGAACAATTCAATAGTAACAAAGGGCTGAATTAACAGATGAAGGCAGATGGGTTTATGGAATAGGGAGGCACTGCGAGAGAGGTTATGTTGAGAGAGCAGAAGGATTGGAAAAAGATCAACCAAAAATGGGCCAGCATGTTAAGCCATATGTCTCTTCTAAACATTTTTTTCTGCTCTTGTTGTTTGATTGTCACAGTGCTTCATAACTAGCTGTCGCTTTGCTCCGAGATTGTCGGGGCGGGGGGAGTGGGGTGGTTTGCAGTCATTGCTTCCCAGGAGTCCACACGAGCAATACTACACCCCCCACCCACCCACCCCCATTTTGTGTGGGGTGAATACCTTCGCTATTTTTACAAATACGTATAATCACAATAATATGAATACAGCTATAGGAAACACAGATCCACGGCCACCCTCAGCAGTTCTGCGATCTCATATCCACCTCCCCATGCAAACACTGTGGAGATAACTCTGGCATGGGTTCAGCTGCCGCTGTCTTCCCTCATCTGTCGATCTATCCTGCTAATAAAAGGAAAAAGAAGTGGATATGCACTTAAATAGCATATCCCTTCCAATTGCAGCCAAAAGAACCTATTATGAAATATCTTAATCCCTCAGGACAGATGTCCCGAGTTTATACACTGCCCTCTGCAACATTTCTGACAGCCTTTGATTGATATCAACCATGCCAGGTTTAAACTTCAGTAGCCAATAACAAAACACCAGCTTGAATCCCCAACCCTAAAGCTGGCAAAATTAAAGTAAACCATCTGGTGCTCAAAGGCCTAATTTTTCCACACCTAAAAACATATCAGTTTTCTTAATAAATTGGTACTTCATTGAATGGGAGAAAAGGACAACAAGAAGGCAAAAGCAGTAAGATACAATACCTCTCTCAAAGTTGCATTATAATTGTTTACAGCCTTCCTCCCTAGCACCCTGGTGTAGCCATCTGGCTGTTTCCCCATCTTCTGCATTTATCACTCCCTTTTCAGTTTGCAGCCAGCAGGTCCCAGGGCTTTGTCACCTGAGAAGCGGGATAATAAGGCTTTATCTAAGCTGTCGTTGGCCCTACAGCATTAGCCACTCCTCCTGGCCACAAGGGCTACCTGCTCTCCTGGCTGAGCCTTACCTGCTCCTCCAGCTCTGCTCTTGCACACCTTGCTCTCACTCCACTAGCTCTTCGAGCTAATCGTGTAAGCTTTGCTTGTAGCTGCTGCTCTTTTCTATCAGCATTTTAGCTCTTTCTCCTACCGGGGTCTCTGCAGATAGCAATTCCTTTTAGCCCTCAGCCCCCAGACTGCCATGTGAAATCAAGCAGACAAGCTATAAACGATGCTCCAACGTCACTGTACTTGCCGGACGCTGAGAAACTACTACTCCATACACATAATTTGTCTGCCTCTGCCTTTGAACTACAAGTGACATGACTGTGATACCTCTCAGCTAGGAAGACCGAGGGCCAGGTTTATAGAAGTCAAATAAACCAGCTTGCAGGGGTTCTTTGGCATCTACAAGCTTTACAGAGCACCTTTTCGTACCTTTAAATGCTCACATAACTTCTGATTTCTAGTTACAACCAACACCTATACAAGGAATTCTTCCTCCAGAGAAATCCCTGAAGTTTTCAAGCATAGCTCCCTTTTCTTGTAAATTCCAAGGATTACACCAGGGATGTTCATCAGCCCCAGCAAACATTTCAGCAGTTTTAAACTTAAAGGTCATCCTGAAAAAAAATAACCATAAGCAATATTCTCATGCTCCTTTACTTTCAGCAGTTTGTCTTAAAAGATGTTACCAGTAAACTTCAGCTGTCTTAGAAAAAGCTAATGACTCGGAAACATAG
Source organism: Numenius arquata (assembly GCF_964106895.1). Classification (NCBI taxonomy): domain Eukaryota; kingdom Metazoa; phylum Chordata; class Aves; order Charadriiformes; family Scolopacidae; genus Numenius; species Numenius arquata. The sequence goes on along the minus strand of NC_133579.1, from coordinate 72,812,242 downwards.
CAAAGTTATATCCATACATAAAATAAATGTGTATGTAATATACCACTGAAAAATACATTGATATGAGAGAAACATCAGGTCTACTGCATGTGCAGAAATGCAGTACAAATCCTGTCTTCTCCCAAATACACGTGAAGTAGCAGCAAAATTTAGGGCTAGTTCTGTGCAACTTGAGTTACACCTGGGATTTTGTGCTGTGGTGGCACCTTTAATCCTATCTGTTCTCTGAAGCACCGCACTGAGAAAGTCCCCATTCGTGACACCAGTTCACGTCTAAGGTAAAGTCTAAGAGAAGCCACTGCTTCCCCAGAAGCTCTACATCCAGCCCAGCATCAGGGAGTCAGCAAGGGTGCACGTCGGGCTGACATAGTACTAGCAGAGACTATTCTCTATGGGGAACTCAGCAAATGAGCTGTTAATAATGCACCAACCTTGCAATTCAGCTGTATTGTCTCTGCAAAACTAACAGGAGTAAAAAGCAATAAAAACTGTTTTGACACTGTTAGCAGATGTGACACACTGTTCTGTTGAGTAAGTAGGAGTTGCATGTGTTACATCCTAGAGCTGAACCATACACAGTCTGAAACAGAAGCAGCAGGGACACAATTATGGACACATCATACACAACAGCAGCTGAAGTCTCTGAAAGGCTGAGGGACTTGGGTCTTTTTAGTCTGGAGAAGAGAAGACTGAGGGGGGATCTGATCAACGCCTATAAATACTCAAAGGGTGGGTGTCAGGAGGATGGGGCCAGGCTTTTTTCAGTGGTGCCCAGGGACAGGACAAGAGGGAATGGGCACAAACTGGAACATAAGGAGTTCCACCTAAACATGAGGAGGAACTTCTTTCCTGTGAGGGTGGCAGAGCCCTGGAACAGGCTGCCCAGAGAGGTGGTGGAGTCTCCTTCTCTGGAGACATTCCAAACCCACCTGGACACATTCCTGTGCGACCTGCTCTGGGTGGACCTGCTTTGGCAGGGGGGTTGGACTGGATGATCTCCAGAGGTCCCTTCCAACCCCATATCATTCTGTGATTCTGTGAAGTGCCCCGTGAGCCATGTGTAGAGGGCAAACATCTAGGATTGATTTCTGAGCCCTGTAAGTCAGTACCAGTGGTGAACCAGTGTCTCCACAGACTACCAAGACACTTGTGAGGAGTCACTTTATAAAGGAGTCGCCTTTCGTGCTGTGCAGTTGTAAAGGGTCCATTCCCAAGTTCTCCTGTCCCTGGATTTCCTCTTCCTTTTGTTGCATAAAGGGATGGAATGGTCTATAACGTAGTCCCCTCTCCCCCACCACAATTCCCTATTGTTCAAATGAGAAGGAAAGTGCATTGCAGTGATTCTTTCTGTAAGACTAATGATAAAGAGTTCTTGCATTTTCCTGCCAAGGTAAGGGTTTTTACAGAAGGGACAAGAGTAAGTGCCAGGAGTGGGATCTGAATCCAAGATAAAAGTGGCATCTGGTGGGAAAAGGAGACTTGATCCAGAAGTGATATTAGATGACAACTGACACATGAGCAGGAAGAGTATTATAAGAAGCATTGGACACCCAGAGCCTGAGTGCATTCATGAAAGTGTTCTGCCTTTGATATCTTCAAGTCTTTAAAGCATTTTAACCTGCAGATGAAATAAGCGCTATCCCTGGAGGGCCAAATTCAGATATATCACACTGCTTTACATTCAGAATAATTCATTACTGAAACCAGAATCTGCCCCTAATTATGAAAAGGTATCAAAGTTCAGCATTACCTTGTTTTAGATACAGACAGGGGAAAAGGCTCTTAATTCCTGCATAAGCACCCATTCTAGTTTTATTGCACTCCCCAGCCAAGCAGTAAACTATTGCTGGTTTCAGTTTTAATATTTGAGATAGTCTATGATGTAAGTCTAACATTTAAGAGATGCTTTTCAATGCTTTTAAAAAATATATAAAAAAAATTAATTTCCTTGTGATTAATATCTCCCAGCCTTCATATTTCAGAGCAGGGCTAAGGAAATAGCTGAAAGGAGGATGTCTGGCTTCGCTATAATCCAATTATTTTCAATAGAGCTTGTACACATCTGGCCATACATGGATTAATGTTGCATATATAATCAAAGTATTTAAAGAAGAGAGAGCAAGTATAGTTTCCAGCACAGTTAGCCAGAGGTGTCTGGATAGCAGCTATGTAGACCACAGCTCTTTGTGGACTTCAGGACTCGCTCACCTTTGGCCCACATCAAAACTCCCCAGGGTGTAGGGTGGCACACACGCGTGTTCTCAACTGTGGTTTATTACGGCAAGAATTTATCCTACAACAATTTTTCTGCTGCAGTTCGTTGGCCTAGAGCACTACTCTTCCACACGAATTTTCCGCAGTTTACGAACTCTCACATTTGCTGCTGGCAGCGCAAGTTGCCACTGTTGGGAAGCCTGGGGCAACTAAGAGGAACGCAACTTTTCCTGGGAAATTGCATCCCCACTGGCAGGTTTTTTTTGGGGTTTTGCCGAGCTGATCAAATCCTAAGCCTGACTGACCTTCGGAAAGCTCCAACATTTCTCTTGGAAAATGACTCCTACCAAAAATAACCCACTGCCAAAAGTAAAGTTCGTAATGCAACACCCCTTTTACTCCTAAAGCTCGCTCAGACACCCTGCCTGGTGTTCAGGCACTCCTGGGTAATGCTGCAAGAGCCTTACCTTAGGACAAGAGTTATTTTTTCATATAGCTGCTTTAAATAGTGGGGTGATATTTTTAGTTTTACTGTACTCTTATACTGTTTAAAATTGCATTCTTTTAAAATAGCCTCTGCAGAACCAGGTTTCATGCTGTGGAAGGAAAATTGAGTTAAGCTTCACACTCAGTATTTGCATAAATCTGATACTTCGTACAAAATGTTCTGTGCCTCCAGTTATTCTTCTCAAATTTCTCATTTGATCAAAGTGTTTGTGATACTTTTCAGCTTTTACCCAAAATAATGACTTATGACACCTAATATAGGTCAAGCAAGCAAACTAAATACAATCAGGAATATAAAAAGGGGGAAAAAGGATTCTTGCAAAAGAATCCCGTACTGATTTTGGCCAGTAACCGGCATCAGTAATAGATTTTTTCCTCTTTCTACAACACTATATTTTTGTCCCATAAGAAAAGTGATCATTTCACCCATTCTTTGAATACACGAGAAGATACTGCAAGAAGATGATAGAGAAGATTATAGAGTGCACTTTCAGCAAGTCTGCTGACAACATCAAGCTGTGTGGTGTGGTCAACATGCTGGAGGGAAGGGATGCCATCCAGAGGGACCTGGACAGGCTTGACAAGTGGACCCACGCAAGCCTCATGAAGTTCAACCAGGCCAAGTGCAGGGTCCTGCACCTGGGACATGGCAATCCCAGGCACAAATACAGGTTGGGCGGAGAATGGCTGGAGAGCAGCCCTGAGGAGAAGGACTTGGGAGTGCTCGGGGATGAGAAGCTCAACATGAGCCAGCAGTGAGTGCTGGCAGCCCAGAAAGCCACCCACATCCTGGGCTGCATCAAAAGAAGTGTGGCCAGCAGGGTGAGGGAGGTGATTCTACCCCTCTGCTCTGGTGAGACCCCACCTGGAGTACTGTGTCCAGCTTTGGAGTCCTCAACAAAGGAAGGACATGGACCTGTTGGAACAGGTCCAGCAGAGGGCCACGAAGATGATCAGAGGGCTGGAGCACCTGTCCTGTGGAGACAGGCTGAGAGAGTTGGGGTTGTTCAGCCTGGAGAAGAAAAGGCTCCGGGGAGACCTTATAGTGGCCTTCCAGTACCTGAAGGGGCTACAGGAGAGATGGGGAGGGACTCTTTATCAGGAAGCGTGGTGACAGGACAAGGGGTAATGGTTTTAAATTGAAAGAGGGGAGATGTAGATGAGATACTAGGAAGAAATTCTTTCCTGTGAGGGTGGTGAGACACTGGAACAGGTTGCCCAGAGAAGCTGTGAATGCCCCATCCCTGGAGGGGTTCAAGGCCAGGCTGGATGGGGCTTTGAGCAACCTGGTCTAGTGGGAGGTGTCCCTGCCCATGGCAGGGGGGTTGGAACTCGATGATCTTTAAGGTCCCTTCCAACTCTAACCATTCTATGATGACAGATGTCTGGTGACCGTGCTGCAAATCCAGATAACTAGGAGTCAGGTCCTGACTCTGTCAAGACTTCCTATATAGCCTTGGGTAAATACTTCGATCTACCTGCTGTGTCTGTTCCTTATGTGTAAAACTGAAAATATTGCTTTACCCAGGGAAATGTCACTAAGCAATAAAACAGAAAGGATTGTGAGAATGTCAGGTCAGATGTATGTTGTGAACAGTGAGGATCATGGAAGTGTTTGGACAGACCGGACAGGACGCAGGCTGAAGTGCATAACAGTTAAGAAAATGAACATTTTTTCAAGTGTATTAATAAGGTAAAGAGTGTAATTAGTTTTTTTGGGGCAGACCTTGCTTATCAAGGTCTGAAAAAGAACAAATTATTGCAGACAGAAAGCTAAACTTTAGGTCTAATTCTCCATGTTGTGTTGACATAATACAGAAACAGATTATTGTATACTTAAGATTTTTAGTTTCCAGTGTTCTTAAGGCAAAAATTTATGAAATACCACAGGAAAGATTGCTTCCTGACTTCTCATAATATTTCCAAGTATATTTAAGAAGAAAACAAATGACAGGCACAAGCTGCAGAATTGTAATTGGAAAATAAGCGTGACTGAATTTCTCAGTTCTCCAGCGGCAGACCCCTTGTCAGGTAACTGGGTAATTCTGATTGCGCTAGCTTAATGATTTATTGGAGTTATCCTAGATATGCCCAGCTGTATTAGAGGACAAGAACAGGGAGAAGTGAAGGAGAGAAACTGAGCTACCCGATCGCCGTTTTTTTATTGTAGTATTTGAGCTCTTTCAATTGATAAAGGTCTACAAATCTCAAAACCCCTCAAATCTGGATACAAGCAGGAGAGTCAGTGATGCAGAGATATTGATTCTGAGAGTTTCCAGAGTGGTTTTATATTGGACAGAGTGGACAACTGGTGCAACCTCACTAAGCTAAACGATTAACAGCGGAATTTTATTTTCATCTGTCGGATGTGTTATTACCATATGACTAGACAGGAATCCTTCAGAAGCTCAACTGCTGGTAATAAAGCAACAAAGCAGTGGCGGAGCATTTATTCCCTTTGCTCTTTGGGGTTGTTTGTTTTTTTGTTAGTTATGATGTTGATACTTCTGCTCAGTGGTGATTTATGATTGTCGTCTATATGGAAAATACACCCAGAGGGGATCAGAACAAAAAGCCAGCTAGCCAGGTTTTGCCTTCTGACTATTGTCAGGAGCAGATAGGCGAAAAGAACAGAGCAAACAGGGTAAACACCACACACAGTGCAGATCATTGCACTTCATGACCCAGCGATGCAATTTCATAGATCATTTATGTTTGTATAAAAATGCTGAAGTGGGGACATAGATTTGCTTATTCCCCTTCAATCCAATCTCTGCAAGTACGTGCATCGTTCCTGCGCGGACATAGATGTTGCCATAATTCCCTTTTTCCTTTAGATGTTCTCCCAGTGTTTCAGCAAGAATATACAAGAGAAAACCAAGGACCCACCCATGGATGCTTTCCTGATGCTGCTCTAAAAGAGTACAGAAGAAAGCGTTTCTAAAGAGAATAGCTTAAAAACGCATGGAATTCTTGCCTTTCTTTCCACCACCGAACTCCCATCTCCAAGAGAGAATCCTACATAATTTCTAATGGGAGGCTTCACAGCAAGGATTTAATAGACCCAAACTGCCAGGAATCATTTGGATTTAGGGGATACCCAGGAAACATCACAAAACATTAGCAGAACAGGGCACAGTAGCTGAGCTATTTCTAGGAGGCAACAAGGAGTGAGAGAGGAAGAAAACCCTGTTGGTACAATCCTGTGCAATTTAAGGAATAGAAACCTATCTTATCCATGTAGCGACTGGCTTTTCACTTTGTCTATATAGATTAAAATCTTTTCTTAGCTCAGGATATTACAGAATGCATATACAGATATCTAAAATTCTTGAAGTGCTGTTTACTGTACAGGAATTAGTTTATGCACATGTTCTTCCTGAACAGTCATTCTGTGTAATCCATTGTTGTCATTACTGCCCAATCTGCTGTGTCTCATAATACTTTCCTAATCAGGAAGTGTCCTATTTTATGATTAATCCACAGGAGATATTTGTAAGTGTTTTCTCTGAAGTACATTTTTTTTTCTAATCCTTTCTCAAAATGCTTTTTTAAAGCATATCACAAAGTGAAGATATGGAAGCGAACAAAGTTCACATTCAAGAGCAGGTTTTACAAGGCTAACTTTTTCACATCTTGAGGGTAGTCTTATTTTGGGTTACGGTGTACACTTAGGATTATGCCATCCGTTTACTTCAACACTTGTTTCACAACTCAATCCATGAAGAAAAGATGCGCTAATAAAGTAAGGAAGTTGGAAGTATTTCTTTGTATTTAAAGAACTTGAGAAGTTTTTTCAGTCCTAAAGAAGATATCTATGTTTGGGATAAGCTTGCTGTTCAATGCCTACACTTAAAAGCTTTTTTAAAATAAAAATTAAACCAATGGCCAGGCCAGAAGTCTACATCTAAACGTATGCTGTTAAAGGAAAACGTAAAACATCCACATTTTATCGATTATGGAACTTTTCCTGATTATTGACCCTGTTTTCTTTATATTTTTCCTTGATTATCTCACATCACGGCTAAAGCTCAAATTTCAGTCTGTTTTCAAGAGGCTTGAATTCTCTGACTGTCTTGACATTTCATTTACTAACGAATTACAGATCACGGTAGAATCATAGAACACTCTAGGTTGGAAGGGACCTTCAAGATCATCTAGTCCAACCATCAACCTAACTCTGATAAAAACCATCACTAAACCATGTCTCTAAGCACTATGGCAACCCGGCTTTTAAATCCCTCCAGGGATGGGGCCTCAAACCCTTCCCTGGGCAGCCCATTCCAAGGCTTAAGAACCCTTCGCATGGAAACATTTTTCCTAATCTCCAATCTGAACCTCCCCTGGGGCAACCTGAGGCCATTTCCTCTTGTCCCATCGCCTGGGACTTGGGAGAAGAGACCGACCCCCCCTGGCTACACCCTCCTTTCAGGGAGTTGGAGAGAGCGAGAAGGTCTCCCCTCAGCCTCCTTTTCTCCAGGCTGAACACCCCCAGCTCCCTCAGCCTCTCCTCATAAGACTTCTTCTCCAGACCCCTCACCAGCTCCGTTGCCCTTCTCTGGACCCGCTCCAGCCCCTCAATGTCTTTTTTGTGGTGAGGGGCCCCAAACTGGACCCAGCCCTCGAGGTGGGGCGTCCCCAGTGCCCAGTACAGGGGGAGCATCACCTCCTGAGTCCTACTCACCACGCTGTTCCTGATACAAGGCCAGGATGCTGTTGGCCACCTGGGCACACTGCTGGCTCACGTTCAGCTGATAGTTGACCAACACCCCTAAAACAATGGCTGACTGCCCACTGCCAGGGGGCAGTGAGCTAGAGGATGCCACTGCCATTTCCTGCTTTCATATACATGCAATTTTTGCACTTCAGCTGTTCTAGAAAACACAAATTGAACCAGTCTAGCCATTGCTCTCTTTTTACAGAGTCATCCTTGAGATACGGCTATCATACAAAGTCAGTGACAGTAGGAGAGTTGAGGAAATAGAAGATGTGTTATAACAAGATGTTATTCTCCAAAGTTCAGAGCAACCCTCTGCCGAGCAAGAACATCATTTTTTAAGCAATCCTTGTTATTACTGGCTCACTCAGGAACCAATCAATTTAGCTCAGCAAGGAAAGGTTATTTAGAAAGGAACGCAGTTTTCATAGTCTGGGGAAAAGACTTTGAAAGTCATAGCTACAGAGCAGAAACAGCCACCACTCAGGCTGCACGAGAAAGTGTTCGAGTGGCCCTTTTCACTGCCTGGAAAGCCAGCGGACTCCCGTAGCAACCTTATGCAGGGTCAAGAAGCAATCTGTCAAAAGATAAAAGTACACTGTGAAATACCTTGTGGACGTTACTGTCATTGAGCCTTCTGACTCAGCAGCGATACACGCTGCTGCCTGCACTACAGAATTTCCTCTAGTATCTTAGTGCTTTAAATGAGTTTGATGTGAAATACTGAATGGCTGTCGCTGACCCTCAATTTGAGCAAAACAACAGCTTTGAAGTTGCCCTGCATCTACTCTCTTTCCCTCCTGAGCAGACCCATTCCCTGTGAACAGCACACACATCGATTGTCCCAAGCAAACATTCCATAGTTGTAGCGTAGGGGGAAAAAATACCACATGAAAGAGAGAGATTAGAAGAATTCTGGAATGCTAAAAGAGTTTGGAAACTCCGGTGGAAAATGAGGATGGTCTATTAGCACTGAAAGGTGTCACCCTTTCAAACCCTGCATACAAGTGAGGTGGAGAGCCAAAAGCGGAAGCTCAGATCTTGGTCAAAACCAGTCCAGAAACCCAACACAGCAAATGCATGTTAGTCCATACTCAAATGTAAGCACATTTTAAGTTGCCTCAAGTTCTGTAAGGATGAACTTTCCAACAAATTCTCCTCAGCTGCACACATGCAGTAGAAAGCAGAGCCCATATAACTCCAGGTCACAGTCAATCCCAGGTGCGGTACAATACTTACCTTCTCTGACCCTGGGGTATACTTAAAGGCATGACCCGATAGACAATTGCCAGCTATTTGGTAAATCTGATGTCTGGTGGGTCAGGAACAGTATATTCCACAAATAGCTAGTTATGCTTTAAAATCCATTAGAGCATTTCAGGAGCACAGGTCAGATGAAAGCGTACGGCAGAACTGTGGATCTGGGAGTGTCACCATTAACAACATGCTCTCTATTAAGGCAGTAGAAATTAGGTACCTATCCCAATTTCCTTTATACTTACATCTTACTTCCAGTACCTGAGGGGGGCTACAGGAAGGCTGGGGAGGGTCTGTTTACAAAGGCCTGCAGTGACAGGACAAGGGGCAATGGTTTTAAGTTGGAGAAGGGGAGATTTAGATTGGATATTAGGAAAAAGTTCTTTACCATGAGGGTGGTGGAACACTGGAACAGGTTGCCCAGGGAGGTGGTCGAGGCCCCTTCCCTTGAGATATTCAAGGTGAAGCTCGACGAGGCCCTGGGCAACCTGGTCTAGTTGGGGGTGTCCCTGCTGACTGCGGGGAGGTCGGACTAGATGACCTTTGGAGGTCCCTTCCGGCCTGGACCAATCTATGAATCTATGAATCTGTGTGACAGAGTATGAACATACCAGAAGTAAACCCTTGAATCTAACAACTTCCAAAATGTAAGGATTTCTACAAGCAACCAGCAATTCAGTATGCTTCCCTGAATATATTTAAAATTAGTGGTTTTCTTTAGTAAGTGCAAACTTTGCAAGAATCTCCTCTTTACAGTGTCTCAAGGTGAACACCCTCACATGGAAAAGCTCTACGATCCCTTTCCCATTAGCTTTGCATTTGCACCATCTTGGTCCCCTTCTGCAACAGCATTTTTCTTTTCTTGGCTGCTTCAGGACACCCTCTCTATAGAGGTCTGTTCTACAACTCCAGCTTTATGAAGATGGAGTAATGAAAGAGCTTCTAACTTCCCCTCACCAAAGTGTTAGATCACTTGAAGTATGTTATCTCCACAAGGTGTCCTAAATTCAGGAAGGAAAAAAGAAAAGGAACAAAAGGAAAAAAAAAAAAATCATATCCTTACACAATTTTCTTTAATCTATCCATTAATCCAAGATATTCCACTTACAGGGATTCAAGCAAAAATCTTTTCCACAATTCGTCAGTTCCCAATGAATATGGATAAGTAGGTCTAAATAGGAACCAACAAACGGGTGAAATTAATCCTACTGTTGTGTTAGTAGGTGAATAGTGCTATCTCTTGGTCATTAGACTGACATTTCAGGCTGAGGGTTGGGGGTATGGAAGAATAAAGATGCACAGGAACACCTGCTATTGTCACCCCGTCAGCTGATCAGTTGGGGATTAGGGTGGATTGTAAGAAGACAGACAGTCAATCACACCAGGAACCTGTGTTTTCCTGCCAGAATGCATTAGAATAGAATCACAGAATTGTCCAGGTTGGAAGGGACCTTTAAGATCATCTAGTCCAACCATCAACCTCACTCTGATAAAAACCATCACTAAACCATGTCTCTAAGCACTATGTCAGCCCGGCTTTTAAATACCTCTAGGGATGGGGCCTCAACCACTTCCCTGGGCAGCCCATTCCAAGGCTCAATAACCCTTTCCGTGTCAAAATTGTTCCTAATCTCCAATCTGAACCTCCCCTGGCACAACTTGAGGCCGTTTCCTCTTGTCCCATCGCCTGGGACTTGGGAGAAGAGACCAACCCCCCCTGGCTACACCCTCCTTTCAGGGAGTTGGAGAGAGCGAGAAGGTCTCCCCTCAGCCTCCTGTTCTCCAGGCTGAACACCCCCAGCTCCCTCAGCCTCTCCTCACAAGACTCATTCTCCAGACCCCTCACCAGCTCCGTTGCCCTTCTCTGGACCCGCTCCAGCCCCTCAATGTCTTTTTTGTGGTCAGGGGCCCCAAACTGGACCCAGCCCTCGAGGTGGGGCCTCCCCAGTGCCCAGTACAGGGGGACCATCACCTTCTCACCATGCCGTTCCTGATCCAGGCTAGGATGCGGTTGGCCTTCTTGGCCACCTGGGCACACTGCTGGCTCACGTTCAGCCCACAGTCGACCAACACCCCAGGTCCTTTTCTGCCAGGCAGCTCCAGCCACTCTGCCCCAAGCCTGTAGTGCTGCATGGGGTTGGTGTGACCCAAGTGCAGGACCCAGCATTTGGCCTTGTTGAACCTCATCCCATTGGCCTCGGCCCATCCATCCAGCCTGTAATAATATGTAGGCAGGTGGCTTGAGCTCTACATACCACACAAGTCTGACTACAGGCAGCAGTCTCTCCCTGGCATCATGTTCTGCCATCCTTCAAACCAAGTAAAACTTTGTCACGATGCTCCCTGCCCCATGCAGAAGTAAGATTTTCTAATCACTTAGACCTTCCTGACACCCTCCTAAGTCTTTGGCCCTTTTCCTTTCAGAAAAGGAAAAGGCCTGGATATCCTCTAGGTCCAAAGCTTTCATATTGTTGCTTTGATACAGGTTATGCTAAACTAAACGCCCTTAAAATGTAATGTTAGGATCTTAATATTGCAGTAGCTATTTAGGACAGAGCGAGTGAGCATTTTATACAAAGATACCAGTTTGTACAAGTTCGTTCCAGCTGGACAAGCTGGAATAGAAATTGAGGATAGTGTGCTAGCCAGCCCACAGAGCCTTAAGATAATGGATAGCTGTGAAGTGAGGGCAAACAACGGTAATGCGACGTTTGGTTAGCATCTCAGACAGTTTAAGTGTCCTTCCTGTAAGTGACTGTGCTGAGGCACATACTGTAGCCAAGGTCACGCAGAAAGTTGGCAGAGAAGTTGGAACAAGAGCCCAGAAGTTCTAATTCTCCAATTCCCCTGAGAGCGATTTCATTTTCCTTAGACAGCATTTAAGTCAGACAGCTGAGAAGTTTTGAAAATACTCCCTATTTTTTTCAAGACACACAAAAGCCAGACATACATAGAATCCTTTCTTCTTCTCTTCCTTCAGCGTGTTCTCTCTGTGGCTCAAACTTTGAAGAATCGTTGTTTAATTCTAGCTTGCAGCGTAGTATTGCAAGAGGTCATAAAATTGTTGAAACCAAAACAAATCCTTTACCAGTTTAGTGGGGCAAAGCCTTCATGGACATCAGTGGTACTGATGATGTGATGAAGGTGAGTGGTATTTAGCCCAGTATAGATGCACTGAAGAACAGCACTGCTACAGTTCTTGAAATATCATAGGGACAGATAACATATTGGAAAAAAACCCCCACTATTTCAGATTCAAATTTATTTTTCAGATTAGAATTTACAGGGAAGCCTCCTTAGAAATTTTTTTACATGCCCTAACTACTGTTCATGGGAATCATTTTATAATTATAATTCTAACTCTGCTAGTGAAGGATGTATCTCACAGACTTCCATCAATTTTTGTTAGTTTGCTATCTCACTAGGTTATCCAAGGCATAACAAGATATTTTTGTCCCTTCTGTTGCTTCATTTGATGGAAATGCAATTTCTTTCCACCAGTCATAGTACTGACATGGAACAGTAATGGCTCATAAGACTACTTTGTAATACCTTTGTCATAACCTATACTACAACCACTCGTCTCATTTGTCAGAAAATTATACAGACAGCCAATTTCAAAGCCTCAAATAACTTCTGTGATTATCGGCTAGAAAAAAAAAATCCCAAGCTGTATTTTTAAGCTATTTTCCACAATCTCCCTCCCTGACATCCCAAAAGACCTAATCTCAGCTTCTTCAGCCTTCACCTTAACTCTTCAGGAAACAAACCCAGAATATGCTTTCCTCTTGTCCTTGCCCCCTTAAAAGCAGACTAGCATACTTGAATTGTAGAATTGTCTAGGTTGGAAGGGACCTTTAAGATCATCTAGTCCAACCATCAACCTCACTCTGATAAAAACCATGTCTCTAAGCACTATGGCAACCCGGCTTTTAAATACCTCCAGGGATGGGGCCTCAACCACTTCCCTGGGCAGCCCATTCCAAGGCTTAAGAACCCTTCCCGTGTCAACATTTTTCCTAATCTCCAATCTGAACCTTCCCTGGCGCAACCTGAGACCGTTTCCTCTTGTCCCATCGCCTGGGACTTGGGAGAAGAGACCGACCCCCAAGGTAAAGTCCTCGCTCCAGCCCAGTCCCAAGCCAGAACAACGCAAGCTCTGCCACAGCACTGCAAAGAGCCTTTGGGAACACAGAGCCTCTGCACCAGTTTGGTACGTCCAGGTGGTTTAGAGCAGAAGTAGAGCAGATCCCAGTCTGTCCGCAGAGGGCTAAGCAGATGGATTGTCCTATAGTGGAATGTAGTTTAAGCACAGATTTCATTCAGGTGTAAGAGTCCGGTATTTGGGGCACACAGTTGTTAAGGATGCTCCATCGCAGCACTGTCTGATATAAACACAGCAGGTAAGTTTTGTCTATACCTCAAACTGAGTCCATTCCAGATTTGGGCAATGGTGTCTAATATGCTTATGTTACTTTCTTCAAACACTCTTTCATAGTCCAGAAAAACCACCCCTATATCAGGATGCACCAAAAATATTATAACAGTGCTGCTACTTGAGTCTCTCCCCATCTTTCTGGAAATCATGAAGTATGTTTCAAAAGGCTAAAAGCATTTTTGCGTAAAAGTAATTAGCATCAGCATAACTCACAGGATGCATGAGAAGGTAATGCACAATCCCAGGATACCACACAAGCACAGACACAAGGTTATATGTAGCAGCTATTACATACCTACAGGGTGGAAAGAAAAGTACTATTTGTGAGCCAGACCCTCCCTTCTCAAAGTCTTTTAAGGGAAAGACTGGTGTGCACCAGGAAGAGTGTGGCCAGCAGGTGGAGGGAGGTCATCCTCCCCCTCTGCTCTGCCCTGGGGAGGCCCCATCTGGAGCACTGGGTCCAGTTCTGGGCTCCCCAGTTCAAGAAGGACAGGGAACTGCGGGAGAGGGGACAGCAGAGGGCTACAAAGATGATGAGGGGATTAGAACACCTCTCATGAGGAAAGGCTGAGGGACTTGGGTCTTTTTAGTCTGCAGAAGAGAAGACTGAGGGGGGATCTGATCAACGCCTATAAATACTCAAAGGGTGGGTGTCAGGAGGATGGGGCCAGTCTTTTTTCAGTGGTGCCCAGTGACAGGACAAGAGGAAATGGGCACAAACTGGAACACAAGAAGTTCCATCTCAACATGAGGAGGAACTTCTTCACTTTGAGGGTGGCAGAGCCCTGGAAGAGGCTGCCCAGAGAGGTGGTGGAGTCTCCTTCTCTGGAGACATTCCAAACACCGCCTGGACACGTTCCTGTAGGACCTGCTCTGGGTGGACCTGCTTTGGCAGGGGGTTGGACTAGATGATCTCCAGAGGTTCCTTCCAACCCCATATCATCCTGTGATCCTGTGAAAGATTCCCGAGAAGCCAGATATTTCTACAGTCCTAGCATTTCATTTCTGATCTGTTTATTCCACCATCAGAAGCGTCTTGAGATTGTCACAATCTTGAGTCCATTTTCCCTACTATCTCAAAATGAACTGGTACAAACAAAAGCCTGGGGTGTAGAGGGACATAGGTTACTTCAACATGGAGAAGAACAGAGAGCTTCTACCACCACATTCAGAGTGCAGAAAGCCTGAAAGCCTCAGGTCTTTTCATGAAAAGCTACAGCTCATCCCCAGCAGTGACATGTTAGACACCAGGCTTCTGCACGAGCCCTGTGAGGAGAGTGGGAACCAAACTATCCTTTCTACCTTGGAAAGGTTCCCTCTGAATCATGATAAAAACCAAAACATACGCAGCCTTCTTGGAAATGGGGGATGGGATTAGGGGCCCCATACCACTGCATTATGTGAAGAATTGATAGAGACCGGGATGGGTTACAGCTTTCAAAGCTCTGGAGGTGGAGCTCTGCTCTAGTTTATGCCTGAATAAATCCAAACGCTGCCTTAACACTATAAGGTCTATTGTTCCCTACAGCAGTTCAAGTGAATTTTGCCCATTCACTGCCTACAGAAGGTGTACCAACATGAAAGAGTCACAAGTAATCTATTTTGACAAGAGCTGCTGTAACAAATCGCAAGTTCTTATCACACCTTTGAGCCACACCATTAGCTCCAGGATACCCTGCTTTCAGAGTGGTAAGATGCAACCTGCCCCTCTGCAGTCCTGGCTACCTTTCAGAATTAAAGGATGTTTCCTGTCCCTCTTTGGAAAGATGATTATTTTAGAAACTGTCTCCGAAGACCTTCTCATGGTCAACCACATGCATAAGATGTGCAGTCACTAAAATAGATGCCACCCCTCCCTTGGAGTGTAAGTCTGTACTTACACTGGGCAGGTATTCTGTTGAACTGGCACTGAAAAAGCCATGCACGTGCTCTAACTTTTTGGACTATTCCTGTAGAAACCCTGCTCCAGCTTCTCGATGGATGTGGCATCACATCTTGATTTTATTTGAAGGAATTAGCTTTTTTTTTTTTTTGAATGGCACTACCTAGTTGAATAGCAATATCTTGTAATTGTGACAACTTATAAATTTTTGTGGTTTTTTGGGTTTTTTTGGTGGTTTTTTTTTTTTTTAAAAAAAAAACAACTCACCCAATCCTGTCAGATCATTGCACACTAAGCCAGGACCCAGGTTTTCAACTATCACTGACTGATCAGTGATCAATCAACTATCAGTGATCTTGAATGCCCTGTGTGAGGCACTTTGAAGGATCCCTTTTAGCCAAACAGGAAACCATTCAACACTGAATACAAAGTATAGAAGCTCTGAAACAGACACTTCTGGAAACAGAAGTCATCTGAAAGAACCACCACCATCTTAATCGTTTGCTGACGATACATCACGTGATCTCCTTCTTTGGACAGCTTCTCCTCTTGTCATTCAGCTTTACTTCTGTATATTACTGATAGCTTTGCAATACTACTTCATTTACTGTAATAAGACAGGCTGAGAGAGTTGGGGTTGTTCAGCCTGGAGAAGAGAAGGCTCCAGGGAGACCGTATAGTGGCCTTCCAGTACCTGAAGGGGGCTACAGGAGAGATGGGGAGGGACTCTTTGTCAGGGAGTGGAGCAATAGGACAAGGGGTAGTGGTTTTAAATTGAAAGAGGGGAGATTTAGATGAGATATTTGTAAGAAATTCTTTACTGTGAGGGTGGTGAGACACTGGAACAGCTTGCCCAGAGAAGCTGTGGATGCCCCATCCCTGGAGGGGTTCAAGGCCAGGCTGGATGGGGCTTTGAGCAACCTGGTCTGGTGGGAGGTGTTCCTGTCCATGGCAGGGGGGCTGGAACTCAATGATCTTTAAGGTCCCTTCCAACTCTAACCATTCCATGATCCTATAAGCATACTGCTCATAATAATAAAAAAAAATCATTCCACTTATTTAGCTGCATGGAAAGGTGGGATTAGACAGTTCCTTCCTTGGCATCACATAGATGCTTGAGTGGGAAAGTGTGGTTTAGATAATTAGATTGGATTCTCACCTCCATTAGCCTAGCGGTATCCTACATTACCTGTGGCAGATTTGTAGCAGCTAAGGACCAGCCCAGTGAATTTTAACAGAACATTTAATTAACCCAGGACAGACTCATACACCTAGATCTCACCACTGATTAAACATGTGTAGCAGCATTTAAGTGTTGTGTATAATAAGCATACAAATACAAGGTTAAAGAAGCACATTAGTTTGACTACCATTTTGTCACTCATTATTGCAATCGTGTTTTCTTCTATAACACAAGGTTTTGTTTCTGGTCATGTCTAAAAATAAGCAGCCCCAAAAGCATTGCTTCCCGGCAGAGCAGTATGGCTATGCAAGCCAGTGACCTTTTTTTTTGTGGTTTTCAGAGCAATGACAGTAGCTGTCAGCTTCCAAGTGTTTTTCCTTCCCCCCCCCCCCCCTTTTTTAGCTCAAGAACTCTAATTCAGCTTTTAGGTACAAGAGGTTGATTAATAAAAAGTGAGGGTTTACATGGACACTTACGCAATTGGTTTCTGGAACCGTTACGCCAGAAGTTGTTTCACGTGAAAGAAAAAGAGATTTAGGCTGACACTTGCTGTCACGAGGGGGAACTAAGGGATGGGGTAGGCTGGCTCAGAACTCAGTTGTGCAGGAAATCTTGTCCTTTCTGAGGATATAGCGGGATTTAGTCACTAGGCCAAGCAGATTTGCCACTAGAAAGAGAAGTTCCTTTTTGGGTGGGAACAGAGACAGCTACTCTTTACACACCATTAACAGCATAATCAGAACTTAAACTATTCTTACCAAAAAAAAAAAAAAAAAAATCTTCAAATTTATTTCTCTACCCTCCCAGGTGCGTTTTCTGTTCCTGAGAACAACTTCCTTTGTTCTAAACATCAGGAAAATAATGCCAATACACAGAAGGATTGCTCTTGAGACTAGCAACGATGGGAAGTGACTGGGCTGACCCAACCGTCTGGGCAAGGGACAGGGAGATGTCAATAACAAAGGAGAAGGAAACATTCCAAGAGCAGGGAAAACTTAGCAAGGCAAGAAATCCAGACAATTCAGTTAGAAAACTACCGTGATGTTCTGTGCATGTTGGGCCAGTTCTGCGACTGGTTCATTAACGGAATTAATGATCAATGTCAGCCAAGGATCTGTCCATTTACTCTTTGATTTAAATAGAAGAATCTCAAGGAAGGTAATTTTGGTTTGCACGCAGGCTATAGATTAGTGATCTGCATATACAGCATCAAAGAATGCAGATTAAAATACATTTTCAAGAACAGTTAATTGCATTTAGAAGTCACATTTGAAAAATCTGTTGTTCAGGAAATTATTCTTTTTTAGCAGAAGAACTACTTAAGGGAAACATATATCCCATTTAAGCTCAAGGGTTTCTGGATCTAACCTTTTTCCTGAAATAGTGAACCTTTTTCCTGAAACAGCATCTCTAGAGGAGTTGTCCCACTGCAGCTTCTCCCACTGGCAGAAGCTATCCCACATGACTGGCATCACCCAGCCCCTCTGGGAGCACATTTGTGCTGTTAAAATCCTGAGGAAAAAAAAATCACACTGAGTCAAACAAGATCCACCTGCATCCTGTTTTTTCCAGCAGTGGCAGATACTCAGGCAGGGCTACAGATACCTCCTTTAGACCTCAGAACAAGGTTTTGTCTTCTGCTGCTCCCTCTGTCCCCCGATAGTCATGTTACCTCCCTGACCTCCCAGCTCCCTTCCCTTCGCTCCACTGTGCTACCTTCCCTCACTTCTTAGTTCTCCCAACACCAGATTTCTCTTCACTGGGTCTTAGCAAGAGCTGCTCCTCCCTATCACTTGCCTCTTAAGACTCTCACTTAGGAAAAAAAATAAAATAAACATGTCAAATATACAGTAACCCATTTTCCAAATGTTCCCTCCCCCGCTTCCAGGACAGTAAGGGGTGCAAGGACTTCTTGAACCGAAAAAGAGTCTGTGTTGACACCATTATGATCAATATCTGCAGTTGGTCTTGTCCTCTTAACACTCTTCCTAAGCCTTTCCGGACTTCTGTCCTCTAGAGCATCCTCTACCAATGAGTTCTGCCGCTTCACTGTGCCCTCCCTGGGAAAGTACTTCTCCTTTTCAAAGCCACTCTCTATCCAAACATCCTGATGAGTAGATAAGAGTAGACATTCACTGCTCATTCTTTCCAGTCCATCCATGACTAAGTCTGTACCACATCCTTTCTTCCTCTTGTTAGAGAAAACTGGAGAATCTCAATTTGTACCTCTCTTGAATGGGAACAATTCTGTAGCAATCCTCAAGTGCCTTCCCATATCTTTTCCAACTGTCTCCTCAGAGGAGTGGCGAGATCTGCACACAGCCTACAGGAACACCATAGTTTATCTAATGACATGATGATGCTTGTTGCTCTCCCCTTATCCACCAATGCTGTAACACCATCGTAAAAGGCCACCAAATTTGTCAGGCATAACTTGCCTTTGGTGAAGCCATGTTGGCTATCACTGATCACCTCCTTATTTTCCATGTGCCTTAGCAGAGATCCCAGGAGGATCTGCTCCATGATCTTGCCAGGCACAGAGGTGAGACTGATTGCCCGGTAGTTCCCCAAGTCTTCCTTTTTTCCCCTTTTTGAAAATGGGGGTTATGTTCCCCCTTTTCCAGTCAGCAGGAACTTTGCCAGACTGCCACGAATTTTCAAATATAACGGAATGCAGCTTAGCAGCTTCATCTGCCAGTTTCCTCCAGACCTGCAGATGGATCTCATCAGGTCCCATGGACTTGCGTATCTTCAGGTTCCTTAGATGGTCTCAAACCTGATCTTCTCCTACAGTGGGTGGTTCTTCATTCTCATAGCTCCCACCTTTGCCCTCTGTAACTTGGGCAGCATGGTTAGAGCCCTTGTCAGTGAAGACTAAGGCAAAAAAATAATTCAGTACCTCAGCCTTCTCCATATCCTGGGTGACCAGGGCTCCTCTTTCCTTCCAGAGACAGCTAACATCTTCCCTAGTCTTCCTCTTATCTCTGACATACTTAGAGAAGTTTTTCTTCTTGTCCTTGATGTCCCTGGCCAGATTTAATTCTAACTGGGCTTTAGCTTGCCTAAAATGGTTCCTGGCCACTCGGACAGTTTCTCTGTATTCCTCACAGTCTACCTGTCCTTGCTTCCAATCTCTGTAGGCCTCCTTTTTGCTTTTGAGATTGTCCAGGAGCTCCTCATTCATCCATGCAGGCCTCCTGGCTTTTTTGCCTGACTTCTTTCTTGGGATACACCGCTCCTGAGCTTGGAGGAGGTGATCCTTGAATTCTAACCAGCTTCCTTGGGCCCCTCTCCTCTCCAGTGCTTTATCCCATGTTACCCTACCAAGCAGATCCAAAGAGGCCAAAGTCTGCTCTCCTGAAGTCCAGGGTAGTGAGCTTGCTGCTCACCCTCCTTGCTGCCCTAAGGATCTTGAATTCTACCATTTCATGATTACTGCAGCCAAGGCTGCCCTTGAGCTTGACATTCCCCGCTAGCTCCTCCTTGTTGGTAAGGACAAGGTCCAGCATGGCTCCTCTCCTCGTTGGCTCCTCTACCATTTGAAGAAAGTTGTAATTGACACATTCCAAGAACTTCCTGGCTTTCCTGTGCCCTGCTGTGTTATCCCTCCAACAGACATCAGGGTGGTTGAAGTCCCCCATGAGGACCAGGGTCTGTGAACATGACACTGCTCCTATCTGTCTATAGAGGGCCTCATCCACTCCATCGTCCTGGTCAGGTGGCCTGTAGCAGACCCCCACTGTAATGTCACCTGCCCCGTGTTCCTTTTAATCTTGACCCATAAGCTCTCTGTTTGCTCTTCATGCATCCCCCGGCAGAGCCCCACACACTCCAGCTGTTCATTAACATAGAGAGAAACACCCCATCCTTGTTTCCCCAGCCTGCCCTTCCTGAAGGGCCTGTATCCCTCCATTCCAACACTCCAGTCAAAAGAGCCATCCCACCAGGTCTCCGTGATGCCAATGAGATAGTATCCCTGGAGGCACACACGTGTCTCTAACTCCTCTTGCTTGATCCCCATGCTACGTGCGTTTGCATAGAGGTACTTCAGCTTGGCACCCAATGAAGCTGACTTACTGGCTGGAGTGGCTGCATTTCCTTCGTGCTGCTCTTCAGGTGGCCTTCCTTTGAGATGTTTTATCTGTGACTCCCCAGTTCCTATTGCCTCAGGAGCTCCCAGCTCGTCCCCGTAAGACTTTGAGTCTCACGACACTACTTTGAGTGTGCTGCAGCGTACCCAGCGCATCTCGGAGTAACAGGTTGAAGGCCTTCACTAGTGACCCATCCCTCAGACCTTGCAGTGTCATCTCTTGGCTTGTCACAAGCAAGCCTGATAATATCCCCCTCCCCCAACATGTTTAGTTTAAAGCTCCGTCAATGAGTCCCACTGCTTCATGAGTGAAGACCCTCTTCCCCCTTTCAAAAAGATGAAGCCCATCCAACACCAGCAGACCTGGTGCTGTGTAGGCCATCCCATTGTCAAAAAAACCAAAATTATGGTGGTGACACAAGCCACAGAGGCATGTATTGACAGACTGAGCACGTCTGCTTCTTTCAGTGTCACTGCCTATAACAGGAAGAGGAGAAAAGATAACCTGCACCCCAGATTCCCTTATTAACCATCCCAAAGCCCTGAAGTCTCTTTCAATTACCCTTGGGCTACGTGTTGCCACTTCATCACCACTCACATGGAAGAGCAATAGCAGGTAGTAGTCCAAGGAGGTGAGGAATATTCACATGGTCAAAGTCCATACGTGCAGAGCTGTGCCTCTACATATATTATAGCATCAGTTTTCTTAATTATCTCATCTGACCTCCTGCATAATAGAGGCCATCAGACTTCATTGAATTACTTCATGTTCAAATTAGAATTTAATCTTTCAGACAAGCCTTCATTCTTTACTTCAAAACACCCAGAGAATTCACAACATCTTGGCATCAAAATTGATGCAGCTTTTACTGTTGCTGCTGACACTTCCTATGGACTTGTTTGCTAGACTTACAAGTCATCTAATTCTAGATTTGGCTCCTGCTAACCTTGACTAATCTGAAGGGATTAAGCTCCAGGACTCCCACTATAACTCTTCCTTTCCAGCCCCTCTGTCACTCACATGGCTCATCTCTTCTCCCAATTTCTCAGCATCTTTTGGAAGGACATCCTACATTTTGACACGCTTGAATGGCAGAACCACTCTTACCAGCATAACAGCTACTCTGTCCTCACAGAGGAGTTCTTGCTTTTACTCTTGTTTTTTGAGCAGAGCTGTAGAAGCTCTTGTGCTAGAAGCAGCTGGAGCTTGCAGTCAGCTGACTGAACTTTCCTTATACCCTGCACACCACCAGATCCTAGGTCTTCATTATGTCCTTGGCTGCTGCATCGGTGTGTTCAGCCAAGTCCCCTGGTCGGTGCCTGCTCTCCCAGGTTAGATCAGGGTCAGCTGATCCAATGACCACCCTGATGACTGATAACCAATTCCTACAAAGGAGTAAGAGACCCTAGCAGGCACACAGCCATACCTTCCCGAGATGCTCTCTTCCACTGACTTCCAGTTTAGGGAATCCCAAAACCAGTGCCTGCTTCTGCCAGCTTTGCTGAACTACACAGCCAAGAGGCCAAGCTTCACCTTTTTTACTGTACAAAGCAAGAAACAGATCTTTATTTTCCTCATTTTAAGACTAATTTATGCATCTTTTTAAGTGACATTTTAAGCAATATGTAGAAATTAATACATGAACACTGGAGTGATATAGTGGAAGAACTAAACTGCATTTTGAAGTTCTCTTGAGGACAACTCTGCAGCCTGCAAAAACCAGCCAGATTAACCACAGGGGAACAATTCTTCATAAGAGTGCTACTAAAGAAAATGATTAAGTTGTTTGTTTTAATCCAAGTCTTACAGTTTAGCAAGAATCCTTCAAAACACAACAAAACTTAGAATCATAGAATTGTCTAGGTTGGAAAAGACCCTTGGGATCATCGAGTCCAACCATCTACCCTACACTACAAAGTTCTCCCCTATACCATATCCCCCAACACCACATCTAAACGGCTCTTAAACACACCCAGGGATGGTGACTCAACCCCCTCCCTGGGCAGCCTGTTCCAATGCCCGACCACTCTTTCTGTGAAAAATTCTTTCCTAATGTTCAGTCTAAACCTACCCTGTTGGAGCTTGAAGCCATTCCCTCTCGTTCTGTCATTAGTTACCTGTGCGAAGAGACCAGCACCAACCTCTCTACAGTGTCCTTTCAAGTAGTTGTAGAGAGTGATGAGGTCTCCCCTCAGCCTCCTCTTCCTCATACTAAACAGTCCCAGCTCCTTCAACTGCTCTTCATATGATTTGTTTTCCAGGCCCTTCACCAGCTTCGTTGCCCTCCTCTGCACCCGCTCCAGCACCTCAATATCTCTCTTGGATTGAGGTGCCCAAAACTGGGCACGATACTTCAGGTGTGGCCTCACCAGTGCTGAGTACAGGGGCACCTGAACTACCTATTCTTCACATTTTACTAGATTTGCTCTTTAAATTATACTGAAGCACTTGAGTAAGATGTTTCAGCATGAAGTTCCCTTTGAGTATACGGGAAGTCCTACAATGGTTCAGTGTTAGCGGAAAAGATTATACCAGCTTATAGTAGCTCTAGGCTTGCTGTTTGACCTACACCTGAAAGTAGGATCATTGTAAGGATTATATTATTGAAAATCAGTACGTTTATCAAATGCTCAGAAAAACCATCTGTTTTAAGAGAATGAATAACTAAAATACATTAAAAGAAAATGGAGTTCAGTTTACAGTAAACTTATGAGGTCATCGTGAGCACTAGGAGTCCAGCCACGATGCACTAGATCATACAAGTGCTGCTGCTTCTGAGCACCGTGAATTTCTCTCGCAGACTGCCTCAGCTATTGCAAGAGCCTTCTTTGGAGACTTACCAAGTGTAGCTCTTAACACAAGTCATTCAAAACCTTGTAATTGTCTCCAGTAAAAAAAGAGCATGCTGAATCTTATCAGAAAGTCTTACCTACTTTTCTAGTTTAGAATCAGTGACTAGAAAGTCAAATCCAAGCCAAAACAGCAACTGAAAAAATAAGTAGCATTGACCAATTTTGAGCAAGTTTGACGAAAGTACTATAATGTCCTTCAGGACATTGTATTTGTCACAGGTTTCATGAAAGCAGGCAGCACTGGGGAGAAGGGCATCCTGGTGTGCATCAGGAAGAGTGTGAGTGTGACCAGCAGGTGGAGGGAGGTCATCCTCCCCCTCTGCTCTGCCCTGGGGAGGGCCCATCTGGAGCACTGGGTCCAGTTCTGGGCTCCCCAGTTCAAGAAGGACAGGGAACTGCTGGAGAGGGGACAGCAGAGGGCTACAAAGATGATGAGGGGCCTGGAGCATCTCTCTTAGGAGGAGAGGCTGAGGGACTTGGGTCTTTTTAGTCTGGAGAAGAGAAGGCTGAGGGGGGATCTGATCAACGCCTATAAATACTTAAAGGGTGGGTGTCAGGAGGATGGGGCCAGGCTTTTTTCAGTCATGCCCAGGGATAGGACAAGAGGAAATGGGCACAAACTGGAATGTAAGAAGTTCCACCTAAACATGAGGAGGAACTTCTTTCCTGTGAGGGTGGCAGAGCCCTGGAAGAGGCTGCCCAGAGAGGTGGTGGAGTCTCCTTCTCGGGAGACATTCCAAACCCACCTGGACACATTCCTGTGCAACCTGCTCTGGGTGGACCTGCTTTGGCAGGGAGTTGGACTAGATGATCTCCAGAGGTCCCTTCCAGCCCCATATCATTCTGTGATTCTGTGATTAATAACCTCCTAGAGCTAAAGGCTGCCTGCAAGACAATACCAAACCCCAGCAGGAGGAGAGGCTTCGTTTCCAAGTCCCAGAGATTTTAATACGGGTTTCAGGTTGAGGTTCTTCATTGCTGTTTTTACATAGTTACTCTCCCATTTCCAGTGCCTACATTTCACCCAAGACTCAGGAGTTTTGGCCCTTCCGTGAGTTTGTTTCCTGGAGTCACGAGGTAGCAGGAAGCATCTTTTTCACTTAAAGGGAATATGAACTCCTGCTATTGGACAGGAACATACAGATGCAAAACACTATAAAGCAAATAAAACACAGTCTTTTCCTCAATGTGGGAAATAACTGAGGGCTGGAGAGACTGGTATTGGCAATGTTGTCTTTCATAATATACAAAAGGTATGCTAAGACATTTTTCTTCTGAAATAATGGAAATAATGCATATTTGCACATTTAGAGTGATTTTAGCTTATTTATTGCCGTCCTCATCCCTTTATCCAAATTGGCATAACTGAGGAAGTCATCTAACTACATCCTTACCACAAAATATTTTTATTTAAGATGGCAAATACAACCCAGAAGCCCCAGGGATTTGTCCTCGGGGAGATGTAAGCCCCCTGCTCCACCAACACACTTATAACATTTGACTTTCATTTCATCTTACCCAAATGATGTGAGATTTTAAGCATTCAGGTGTGAGCAAATGCAACCTCTTTATGAAACCTGGCAAGAAGAAATTACCAACCAGTTCAGCAAGTGGTACTAGCTTCTCTGTAAGCTAATCTTGCCAGATGTTGGTAGTGCCTTCCCACAAGCACTTTGGTAAGGTATGCCCCAAGCGTTCTTATTTCCATTCTACCTGCATTTTTTTCCTAATTAAATATTTAAATGGTGACAGGTTTTTAGTTCATACATTAATATTTTAATTATTTCCAGTTGGGGTAGCTGGAGCCAACAGGTCAGCAAGAGGTCTTGGCAACTCCGGCAAACCATGGGGTTGTAAACCAAAACACAGCTCAGCAGGAAGGGGACAGGATGGTCCAGCACCGCTACAATTTCTTTCTCTATGAGCAAATTCCTTCTGATGCCTCCTAGGACATTTAGCATCTTCTTTTACTACTGCCTTATTTACATGTTTCAGTTAAAGCTGATCATAGAAATCTAGTGAAAGTTAAAAAAAGGATTTTTTATTTATTTATTTTAATGTACACCCACAACAGATATCTATTTTAAAGCCAGATCTCAGTGCAACTTGCTTGGCTATGACTCACAGTAGTCACTTCAGTCCAGTTCAGAGTTATATTTATATGCCTTGGCTTTGATGCTGCTTCACCTGCAGTAATAGGAAACAATGAAATCTCTACAGTCATAGCATTGGATTTTAGGTAAAGCGAACTCCGAGGCTTCCTAGCAACAGCAAACATTTAGGACCCAATGCAAACAAGGCACACCATAGAAGTTTAGCAACTAAACCCAAAAATGGTCAGTCCTGAAAGATTCACACAAAAAGTGCCAAACACCCATCAAAAGGATCTAGGGCCTCATAAGGAAAGCCTCAGATGCATTTCAGCAGCAGAGAGGCTGCTGCCTTTTGTAAAATACCCAGGTGGCTACACCATTCACCCTGGAAACAGGAGATCCAGGTCCTTTTGGCTTTTTTTTTTCTGACAGCACTTCTAACCACCTTGCTCCAAGCTTCAACTTAGCAGTGTTGGGCAGGAGGGGACAGGGAGGTGGTTCCTGCTCCTCCTAAGGAAGCTGCATTGCTGTGCAGTGAAGGGCACAGAATTGCTGGGCCGGCAACGAGAGCCAGGGACAGTGCGGTGAGAGCACTGAGCTTGAGGGGAAGACCTGTGTTGTAGCCTCAGCCAGGCTCGTGCTTTAGTCAATTAATATTTTAGTGCAAAATAAGTAGCTCCGGGAGCAGGGATGGGAACCCAAGCTTCTTGCTTGGTGGGTGTCATATCCAAGAGATTAGTCATGATTTCTCATTTGTATTTCCCTCCTACAAGCACCTCTCCTACCTTTCATGAGAGCAGGGGGATAAAAAAAGCAGCTTTTAGAGACAGGAGAGTTGTGGCTGTGATTGCCCGGGGGATGCCAACCCATTAGGATAGGAAGTAAGGCACCCAAGCTGCAGGATTCAGAGCTCAGCCCTACTTAGCACTTCCTATTGGGTACCTCCAGACTGGTACATACTGGTTTTCAGTGGCTCCCAGCTCACCATGGTGGTAGTCACGAGCTCCTCCTTACAGCACAACCTCCCCCGTGCCAGACACATGCCAGGTCCTATTGCAGGGATTTAAAATACACTCCAGTATTTTGGGACACCCCTCCTACAATGCATGCCACTTGCCCAAGGTGGACAAAAAGAATATGACAAGATCTTGTTGGAAGCCCTAGGGAACTGTTCCTCCTTAGTCCTTCTGCTTGTTATGAAGTCTTCTCAAGCCTTTCTTACTTGAGTATTGTGCACTCTATATATGCTGCCAACACATGGAATATATACTTGGTTTTGCCATCAGGATGGCACGGCTAATAAGCTTCAGCAAAATTGCCTCTTTGCCCATCTAACACATGTTCCTTTCCAGCCAGGAGCATTCCTGAGATTAATCTTTAATCCCTGGCCAGAGGAAAACAATATTGTGCATAATTATCAGGCTGTAAGTCAAAGAAGGACAACCTCCTAGTGTTCATCTTTGAGCCCAACATGCAAACAGGAGGTAGCAATCTGCGGTAAACCTCAGCCTACCACTTTAACTCACCATCCAGTCTTCCAGGCAAGCAAAGGCTTTTGTGTTCGAGAGGAGGAAAGATGTTCCTTTTCCCTTTTAAAGGGATATGAATTAAAGATCAAGGTTAGACCCTCTGGGTTTTATTTCTTCTGTGAAAGACCATATTAGGCTTCATCAAATAGACTGAAAAAAGACCTTATAAAATAATGACCAAAGCCTTCAGTTGTAATAACAGTGGATGTAGAACAAATGTGCAGACTGCACTTGTATTTACTTAGCAACGTGAGGCCAGGCTGATACCAGGAAAAAGTTAAGTGGGAGAAGAAGAAATACATTTGTGTAGCTTTCTGCATTTTAGAAATGAGAAGTGCATATTTTGATTCAAAAGAAGTCCAGAAAGCTTAGCCAGATATCAAAGGGATCACAGGCAATAAGCCCCACTATTTTTCTATTTAAATAAAATAGAAGATCAAAGTATTTCCAAATGAAACATTCACCAATACTGTCAAGATTTAAGAATTATGAATTCAATTCTGGAAATTTAGATAACTATAAAATTAGCCACGCACACGAATTTTAAGAGCAGGTTTTAACTGCAAGTATAACAGGCTTAAATGATGGCCAGGAGTCTTTAAGAATAAAAGCCAGGCCCTTGGAACACAGTATAAGCTTTGGAAGTATCTGAATGAACAACTAAAAGAAAAAGAGCAGAGGTTTTTAGGTACGTGAAGCCCCAGAGGCATTTGAGATATCTCTTCTTAAAGGTTATCTTTCCATCCAGACAACATTGTGTTTCCCATGGCCCAGGAGGGGCAGGTGAGTGGAGGGCGCCAGCAGCCTCAGAAAGCCTCTCCCGTGCCCCAGCAGCAGATGTGACTAGATGCCAAACAGCTCCTAAGATGCTAAGGTAAAAAAAAAAAAAAAAGCTTGTTTTAAAAATAGCTTCTAAACCTCCTTGCAGCTTGCCTTTAAGTAGATTTAAGATCTATTTAAAAAGCCTACCAAGTGCAACTCCTACATAACACGTATTTCAAAGGTAGCTGGAAAATAAATATACTGCCTTCTTTCAGCCCAACGGTTTCTGTGTCAGATCCAAGATTTTTACATTTCTGTGGAATTTCACAGGCACAGAAGTCTAGGAAAGACCAGTCCTGCCCTGAACCATGCAGTCTGCACCCATGCTGACTCACCCGGACAGCTTTCCCATTCTAAACTTGAAGCAGTAGATATGAACTTAGGTGGACAGTTGACATCTGCGCTCCCAGTTCTTACATTTTTCAAAGTCTTTAATATTTGCAGTTTTTCTTAAAGCTGCAGCTCTTGCTGTGAAAATACCAGCTTTCTGGTTTTATTTAAGGGAATTTTTTTATCCCCTTATTTGCAAGGGAAAGAAGGCAGGGCAAGCCTAATGAACATGATTTGTGGTCTGAAAACCAAAGTCAAACAAAAAAGGGGGAAAGCATGTGTATTTTTAAACTCAGTCATGATTTCTGGGGCTGACTCAGTTTTCACAAACGCTTGATTTAGTGCTTTGATAATCATATTTCAATTTCACCGCTATCTGAAAGTAAGACAGAGAAACTACTGCCTTTTGGTGTTTAATAAGATTCCCTGGAAGCGTTCCCCTTGCTTCTCAACTCTAGACATTACGATTGCGTTTTATCAGGGGGAAAAAAAAAAAAAAAGCACAGCTTTCCTTCCCCCAAAGATTAGCGAGTTCCTCACAAACACTGAGCTCTTTCCTACCCAGTTGCCATCTCCCTTCCTCGCCCCACGACTACTCCTGGGATTTCCTAATCTCTGAGTCCTTGCTGGAAAGAAAAGCAGGAGCCTTTCACAGCCTACTCGAAAAACACTCAGTCCACTTCCAGATGCTTCCCTGCCAGCAGCAATTAAGATTTTCTGCCCTGAATCAGCTCTTGTATTGTCCACAGTGGGTTTTGAGGTGGATGCTGTGGGATATGCTCTCTCCCGACGCTGGATGCTCTCTCCTATCCCCATGCCTTGAGGTGTTGATGCAACAGCTTCACTGGCAGAATTAGTCCTCACTGCAGCTGTGGAGGTTGCTGGAGTGAGCAAGGATAACCCACACGAATGAGCTTAACCTGAAGCAGCTCCACCAAAACCACCCTGCGACCCTGCTTAATACAACTGAGAAATAAGGCCCCAGCTTCAAGTGTTATACGCGAGTTATCCCAATAAGTTCAGCTCTGATAAATTAGTTCCACGAGCTGCTGTATGGGATTTAGCACATCTGATCTGAAATGGTACCTCTGGCTGCTGATACAATTGCTTCATTAAGGAAAACAAATTAAAAATTTAAAAAGCCCTGAATCTGAAAAAAGATGGAGGAATCCGAGTCAGAGCTGGCTTTTACTACTGAACTCTGCTTGGGCAGAGACTCTCTCCTCTTATTTGAGTAAGTATTTAGAGAAAAAAAATAATGCAGCATTACAGCATCTGCATGCCTTTCACTTCTATAAATCAGGTATTCATGCACACCACTTCCTGCGGAGCAGTATCTTCTTCTTCCAAGTAGATTAATTTCCTTAAATCAGAAAAATTCTTTCAAACTGAAATAATCCAGTTGCTTTCACAGGAATTACCAGACTACTTTAATACACAGGTATGGCAGTATCAGGTTTTTTGAGGGTCCTGCAATAAGGAGCTGTCAAAACAGAAGAGGAAGGATCCAACAAGACTCAGTGATGTCCATAGAGGAGTGACCTCTTCAGGTGATCTTTTGGGGTCGCAGGGTCTCTGCCAGCACTTCCAAAAAACATTAAATTTTGTTGCAGCCATAAGCATCTCCACATTCCTAATCACACCAGTCAAGAAGGAAGCCTTTTCCCTTCCCAAAGCTTAAACCACACTGGATTATTCTTTGAAATCTTTTTATTTATTCATTTTGAAGTCCCTCTTCCACAAACGTACTTCTGCCAATTTTCTTTCATCTCGGCCAAGTACATCTTAACTGATAAGTAGAGCAGAAGACCAACTCTGCTGTTTCAGTTATTAGAAATAAAGCAAGCCAGACCCATGTGGGGTGACAGCCAAGAGCTAGCAGGTTTTTCTCACCAAGTCAAAACAGAAATTGCTACAAGTCACAGAACGGTTTTAGGTTTCAAAAAAGTGAGTATATTTAGCCTTTACCCACCCAGTTCAAGTACTGAAGAGATTGATGCTAGGGATCTCCCCCACCACATTTTTTTATCCTGTTGTGCCTGTTTTCCTAATGCCCTATTTGATTCGATTTTTAAAGTGTTGCTATTATCAGCTCTCCCGGGTATAAAGGTAACCATGTTCATATGTCTCCGAAGCTGGCATTTCAGCAATTGTAGGAGTTGTGGCAAAGCGTGGATTTTGAAACATGCACATTTTTAAAAATAATCAACTTATCTTCTCCCTGCCCTTGTTCACCATTGCTTTCCTAGATTTCACAACAAGGCACAGGTTGCCTGCTCAGTGTCATTCTGTTAAGGCCAGGGAATCATACAATACTCCTCAGTAATTATATTCTAAATGCATCTTAAGAGTCAACAAGTTGTAATCTAGGTTACAATATCATTTTCCAATTGTACTATCACTCTGAAATTGTGATTTTTGTGGCTAAAGCATCTCTAACTTCAAATAAAAAGCATCTATTTTCTGCCTTGCAGGTAGAAGTGCAATGCTGCTTTTTAAGAGGCCACTCAAATGACCATTGCTTGAGAGCTACAGGTTCAGGGAGACCCCGAGTCAGGCTCTCTCCCCTCCCCTGCTGCACGGTACAGACATGTTGATTAATGTTCTTTATTAGGAGACATCTCCCATGCTAGCACTGATTCATCAGTGCCCCTCTTGGTCCTTCTAACTTTCAAGAACAAGTTTTATTAGCTACCAGTACCATGCAGAAGCTTTGTGCCAGAAAATTCTTTCACTTGGCTGCCAGAGTGCTTACATAGGTTTGCCAAGTGGTATTTGTCCAAGACCTAGCCTCAGGCTACCCTTATTGAAAATCAAGCCTGAGCTAAGCACAGAAGCAGCAGCTTGTCCCCATGGCCCCCCTACCACCCACCCCAACCCCCCAGGTCCCCCTTTAGAACCATAGAATCATCTAGGTTGGAAGGGACCTTCAAGATCATCTAGTCCAACCATCAACCTAACTCTGACAAAAAAAAAACCATCACTAAATCATGTCCCCCAGCACCATGTCAACCCATCTTTTGAATCCCTCCAGGGATGGTGCCTCAACCACTTCCCTGGGCAGCCCAGTCCAAGGCTTAAGAACCCTTTCCGTGCAAACGTTTTTCCTAATCTCCAATCTGAACCTCCCCTGGTGCAACCTGAGGCCGTTTCCTCTTGTCCCATCGCCTGGGACTTGGGAGAAGAGACCGACCCCCCCTGGCTACACCCTCCTTTCAGGGAGTTGGAGAGAGCGAGAAGGTCTCCCCTCAGCCTCCTTTTCTCCAGGCTGAACACCCCCAGCTCCCTCAGCCTCTCCTCATAAGACTTCTTCTCCAGACCCCTCACCAGCTCCGTTGCCCTTCTCTGGACCCGCTCCAGCCCCTCAATGTCTTTTTTATGGTGAGGGGCCCAAAACTGGACACAGCCCTCGAGGTGGGGCCTCCCCCGTGTCCGGTACAGGGGGACCATCACCTCCCGAGTCCTACAGCCATTCACGTTGGCTAGATACGAGCCGGGAAAAAACAGAGCAGTTCCCCATCTTATATACAAATCTCTATCTAGATCAGCTGTATTTTTTAAGTAAGAATTAAGTATTTTATTAGACATCCAAACGGGTTCTTTGTTTCCTTAATTAACACTACTAATGAGGTAATTCTCCGGCAATACTATAATGCCTAATGTACACTGTAGCACCATTTGCTGGTAAAGCCTCAAGTGGTTTGAGAGGGAAGGGCTAGATCCTGAGGGTCTAAGAAAACAGAAAATTGATCCTCTATTCTCTCTACAGTAGGTGTGACAGAAAGCAACAGGAAAAAATGCCCCATTCAGGAGGATGCCTCTCCACTGTAGATTGATAAATCCAACTGCATTGGCAGATTTTAGCACGCACGTGGAGATGCCAGACTTAAGCATAGGAATGAAGCGGACACATCCATTCTGCTTCCCCTACTCTCAGCAGAAGGCAGTGCAGGCAGACAAAGCAACAGGACATTTAACAGCCCCACCAAACCCAGCAGAATACATGATTTGGAGTGTAAAAAAAAAAAAAAATCCAAGAAAGCATCAGTGAAAAAAATTAATATTATGGTACCACCACCACCCACAAACTCCCACCACCCGCCATGCTGTGGTAGATGCGTCTGCCCTGACAAAGACCTACCAAAAGACCCAACAAGGTCCCAAGAAAACGTCCCACCACAGCTCCTGTCACGCACACCCAGTGGTGGTCAGCACATACACATTTCGGTCTAAAGGCGAGGAAGCCATGGCTCTCAGCCAAACAGAGCTGGCACAACCACAGGTCAGATTCAATTAGGGTATAAACAGAGCCGGCCAGAGGGCAAAACATTTTGAGTAGTTGCTCTCCTCAGAAGCAGCAGATCTGTAGTTGAGGGACTCTCCCCATGGGCTGGGACACTACCTACAGTTCATCTCCTGTACAGGTTGAAAGCCCTCATCTTACAGACGAGTAGTTGTGAACATTTTTGAGTCATCATTTCTAAAGCTTAACAGTTATCGGTGCAGTATTTTCTCATACATTCTGAACTTGTGGTTTACTAACGTTGTCAGCGTTAAACGATTTTGATTTAACTCGTTTCCAGTTGGTTCTCTGTTAAACAATTTTTGGTTAGAATAAAGTTTGAGCTTACCACCTAAATTTGATTTTGAGAGCCTCTGTGACAGAAGGAGCCCACCTCCTGCCACTGCCAACAAGGCCCCCCCACCTTTTGGCAAGGAAGCCCCAAACTCCCAACAGTGATGCCCACCTCCCAGATGTAAGTTTATCATCACAAAGTCCACGTAAGTTTTACAAGGCTCTTTTAGAAAGGATATGCCTAAAACTTGTTTGACCTGGTTGAAACTAGGGGGAGGAGAAGCATACCTTGTACCAACAAACAGCCAACGGCATATCAACTGCCAAGTCACTAGCAGTGTTTGTGCCTTCTCTAGTTCAAGAAGAGCACAGCTTCAGAAGCTAGAGGCCCATCCTGTGAAACCCTCTGCACGGCAGTAACCACGCCAGACTCCCCGGAGCTCTTTTCCACTTGGCAGAACAAGACCCTGCTGAAGAGAAGCAGGAACCGCTTTACCGAGACAGGTAAGAGCAGCGAGGACACAAAAAAGCTGCACAGGGATGTAGAGAAGTCCTGCAGCAGCGTCCTCGGTTGCCCCACCATGGTCCTGACGCTAGCTAATACAAAATCCGGACCTCAACTCCACGCCAGGGGTAGATTCTCTTAATGATAACCTGCACCGTGTGATCACACCCACGCCTAGATAGATGTCACCATCTCTTGTTTTCAGATCCAGAGTGTCCCTGGCATGCAAACAGAGGGGTGAAGCCTGCACTTACAGTCACAATTTCAGACTAACCACTTAGAGAAGTCAGGCAAATACGAGCCTCTCTATTTAATATAGACAGAGCACTCAAATGATTTGATTGTGGCCTGCTCGTGCCAGTAAGCATTTGCAGGTTTAAACCACAAATGTTATGTTACAGAAAAAAAAAAAAAAAAATGCAGCCTCACAATCCACTTTTACTACCATTAGGACAACAGGAAAATAAAGGCAGGGAAAAATCCCTGGACTTGCTCCTGTTCCTCAGTGATGAAAGTATCCCATTTCTTGTTTCCATGGAGAAATAACAAGTTATTCATCTTAGGACAGAAGATTGAGGTCTGAACTCTGTTCACGGCCATGAGGCTTTCTGCATGACCTCAGGCAACTCACTTATGCCTTTCCACGCCTGAGCGTACTCATGAGTAAAATGAGATTCGATTTGAAATCCATGCTATTCCCTTTCTAACAGGGACAGGAACATACACCCACAGAAAATACCGAGCAACAGCTAACAGTCCTGGACAAAACCCAGGAAAACACTACTTAAACTCAACGAGCAGAGCCTGCCCACTTACAGTATTTCAAGTTAATAAGCATCTTTTACTGTACTTTTCACATATCTTCCATCTGAGCTTTCAGGAATACTTGTAACTCCTGGATAAGGTTCAGCTTTTACAAGACACTCATGAACAAGAAGCTCGGTTTTCTCCTTGCAAGAAAGGGATAGATGTTAAATCACTTGTAGAAAATTACAAAATAAGGCTATGTAAGACAGGAAAACACTTCTTGTAGGCCAGTCCTGCCTGTAGGGAGATCTTTAGCAGAGTTCCTACACCTCAGGGGCATCAGACCAGATTCCGCAAAGTTTTCAGGTTCCATTTTAGTATTCAGCAAATTATGAAGTTTACTACAGCCTGAGTGGTGCTTGATCTTTGAGAAGAGATGATCTACAGACACTTTGTGTTTTGTATTCTCTTCAGAAACAGACATCAAGTATAGAAAGAAATTCTTTCCTGTGAGGGTGGTGAGACACTGGAACAGGTTGCCCAGAGAAGCTGTGGATGCCCCGTCCCTGGAGGGGTTCAAGGCCAGGCTGGATGGGGCTTTGAGCAACCTGGTCTGGTGGGAGGTGTCCCTGCCAATGGCAGGGGGTTGGAACTCGATGGTCTTTAAGGTCCCTTCCAACTCCAACCATTCTATGATCAATGCAGGAGGCACTGTTGCCTACATCTGACATATAAAGTAGAAGCTGTTTTGAAACAGTAAAGTGATTTCTTGAAAGTATTCAAGCTTGATTCTTCTAGATTCATTTAATATTTTTTTCAAGTCTCCTTTCACTGTATTACCATGCTAAAAAAACCTTGCACTAAATTATCTTTTACAATAGTCATTACCTAAGTTTTTTCTTAAAGATGACGGGTTTCTCAACTGCACTCCAAGGAAAGCAGGCTGGCCCTATGTCCCAATTTAATTGTAGTTCTTTTAAATTAGTACTTGTAGCAGGAGAAGCAGCTATGAAATTAATAAATCCAGAAACTCATGAAATAACTATAGGCTTTCTGAAAAACAGCATGAATGATTCATTGCTTTGGTTAAACTACTTATCATTAGCTCAAGTGGCAAAAAAAAAAATGAAGACAGCAGCTGGTGCTTTAAAATCCTAAGAAAAATGCAGAAGATCAGGCAGCATTTGGTCTCTTGGGAAAGGAACTTGACTGTAGTGTTCCCTCCCTCAAGGATTCAACTTCTAAAACGCCAAGAACAAGAACACACACACTCTTCTGGGAATGTCTAACTCTGCATCCTTTTGATAAGGCAAACTTTTTACTTCATTTGGGTTAAATTGGGGAGTTAAAAAACCACACATCACATTTTCACTCTCCTACTTTAAAATGCAGTCTGTAGGTTCAAAGAAGGAAAAGCAATCACTCAAAATCTTCTAAGACCTTTCAGAATAGAATATATTAGAAAGCTACTAAATAGATGCTCAATATCCAAAGCAGCTTAGAGCACAAAAAAATAGAGATTATAAAACCCAGCTGAGATGCTTATGTAGATTATCACAGTTCTGAAAACAAAGCCATTTTTCTCCTAATGAGCCTGAAGCAAGCTATCATTATCATAGCTGTTCTTTCTACCTGTTGGTACTGGCCAATAGTTTGGAGAAGCCAGTCCTGCTGGTGTACAACACCCATCCTGGCACACTAACCATTCACATTACATTTCATTATCCCAGCCAAGAAAGCCTTTACTACTTGAGAGAGGTTTGACTTCCGAATAAACAAAAAAGGAGCATTTGTACCATTTATTACATTGAAAGAGAAGGGAGAATGCTTAAATTGATAGACACCTACCTTCCCCCCTCTCCTTCCTCAAGGAAGATATGAAATATCTATTTCTGCAGGAAGTTTCAATTAAAAGGCACAAAGGTAAAAATTGACTGAGACACCTAGGAAACGCCACAAGAAGTTAAAATGCATAAAACCAATTAGCAGGTAATCCAGTGTTAGCCAAGTGCTTCACATTAGGCATTAGAGCTTGGTACCTTATTGTTATTCAAGTACTTCCATCCATATTTAGTCTAGTAATAGAAAAGACATTTCTATTAACAAGCATCTTAACAACTCCAGTGAAGTTACATAAAGCAGCATTTCCACGTGCTTAGAAGCAGACTAAAGGGGGACAGGAAGCCAACGGTTGGTTTGTCCAGTTCTACCCCCTTAACACTCATTCAAACCCTCTTTTATCTGGCCTGCCTCTTGGCCAGGTCTGCTAATTCACAAATACCTTGTAGAAACTCATCTCTGAAATTGTCACTTGTCTGCTAAGTTTACTTATACTGGTCAGATGTTTCTTAAATATCAGCAGAAGAGGTAAATGGAGATGAGATTAACACCTTGAAAAATAGACCAGATTTAGAAGTTCAGTAAGACTTTAAAAGATCTCTTCTTAAATAAGTAAGGCATAAGTCACGTTCTCAAGGAAGCTGATAGAACCACTACACCAAAACACAGAAATTAAAATGCATCCTATATAGTCCCTTAAATACAGACTCGAAGTAAAACTTAAGAAAACTCCAAAATGTAAACCTACCTGACTAAACAGTTGCTGAGAATTCTGCACCGAACATTCGTCTCAGCCAGCATCCTAACAGGTGTACACAGCCACGGACAAACCCAAGAACCAGATAAGCATGCAGTAACACAGCTCCAAACCACTCACACAACTTCCCAGGTACAGCGAGCTGCAAGAACCAGGCCGATCCACAAGCCTGGAGCTGAGGACAACCACAGTGAGCAAGGCCAGGCTGGTGACAAGGTCCATCAACAAAGACAAGGCAAAATGATGAGCCAGGTCCAGCATCAGCAAGAAACAGGGCTACCGTGTAGGTTCCCAGGATAGATGACCAAAGGCAGGACAAGAGACAAGCTACCTGCAGCACAGGATCAGGGTCCATCCAGAAACACCATCCTCAAAGCAGGAACAAAGCTTCACTCCCAGGCTTAAACAGGGCTCCTGGGCCATTGGGCGGAGGGTTTGTGGGAAGCACAGGTGGAGCTGGTGTGGGTCATTGACACTAATCAGTGGCTTCAGGGCCTCACCTGTAGTCAGTTCTAATTTGCTTTCTCTGTGTCTCCTGCTTTCCTTATAGTATAGGTCTTTGTTTTCCCCTCCCACACTCACAACTTGAAATATTTGAAGACTCCTAGTCTACCTAAACATTCTTCCTACGGAAATTGTGTGATTTGCCTTCTCACTGCTCTCTGAGCCCTCTCCAACTCTACGTCCTCCTGAGGTGGAGGAAAGAGATCAGAGCTCCACATGATATTCTGGAGACAAAGATATTATAAATTTATACAGGACATAATTATTAGGTGATGTTTTGTTCTACAAGCCTTTTTAATAATTCCAAAACATTTGCATTTTGCTGGCTTAGTCACTACTGAGCACTGAACTGCCATTTTGATAGGGCTGTCTATTGAAATCACACCAATACCCTGAATAATAAAAATCTAGAACCCTTTTTTAATGCACAAAGCTAGGATTGCTTTACTTTCCTTCACATTGAATTTCCTCTGCCTCTTGCTGCTGAGCTGGACAGTATTTTGAGGTCCTTCTGCCTGTCTTCCTAGCTAGCCCTCGTCTTCACTGCCTTGACTAACTGAGGATCTTTGGCAAAATGGGTTCCCTGGCTATCCACTCCCCTTTTCTGACTGTAGGATATATCTGCCTTTCAGACCATTCAGACTGGGAGGGACCTCATGGTAAACATGTTTGGCAGGATGGTTGCACCAAGTCTCCACCAGCAGTAGACCTGAATCTCAGCCCCGCACCAGGCTCCGTGGACGCCCCAGCATGCTGGGAGCCTGGTAGCAAGGGATGGAACAGGGACTGGACAGATACAGACCTGGGTACTCATAAAAAGCCGTACTATCTTCACCCCTTACTGTGTTAATCCACCTCTATATTGTCGCTGTTTTGGTAGAAACGATGTGTCTGGCTGGCAGGCAGAAGTGTAGGAAGAAGACATTTTTGAGCTCTGCTATATATAGTAGAAATCTGAGGAACTGTTGCTATTAATCTCTATCCCAGCAGCAATTTTCCTGCAGCAGGGGAAGAGGGAAGCTTGGGGGGCATGCTATTCCCAGGTATAATTCATACATGCATATATCATACCTCCTTACTTGAAAACTTTAAGTTTGGCTTTAGGCTTTACCCTGGAGAAAGCCCGCTCCACATCTCATTCTCACCCATCAACCCTTCTCTCCCTTTGCCTATTTCTTTCAATCCTTGTTTCCACGGATCAGTTTCTTTGCTGTATTATTGAACAGGCATTTACAAGTTTTGCGTTGTGTAGGCAGTTTACCCTCTCCTCCAGGTATCGGTGTGAATGCACGAGACCTCCCCTCTAATCTTTCACATCTCCTCTTCCTGCTGAGGACTCATCCACGGATAGTCCCCTTCAACAGCAATGAAACACCTACAGCCCCAGCTCCCAGCCATTTCTGTTGTCCCTGCAGCGCTCCAGGCTTCTTCAGTGCTATTTTAGGAGTGATTATCATCCCCCCTGTGGGTTTCCCATGTCTTTGAAGGTAGGCACAAGAAAAAAAACATATCCTTCCATTCCCCCACAGCTCTTATTTGCTCTTGGCCTTCTTGGAGTTTTCACCCTTTTGCCTGGGTCCGCCCATTTTCCTCCTCAGTCCCAGCAAACAGTCTGCTGAATACTTCCTTTTCACCACAGGTTGCAAAATGCCTGCCCTGTTGAGGACACGTAGCCTCCAAGCAGACTGCAGGCTACAGCCCAAACCCTGTAATCTACAATTTGCGGTCACACACACCACCAAGCAACAGACAAAATATCGTGTTACCCCTCGCCCCTGCAAACGTTCATCCTTGCGGGGAAGGAAATACTCCATCCTTAGAAGAAGTCCCACCCAAGCTTCTGACTTCATTGGCTCTCCTGGTCACTGAGGTCTTCTCTGGGAAAGCCACTAACTAAAATTATTAATAGCCCTGCAGAAATACGCACATTGGCGTGGATAGCAGAAGCTAAGCCAAAGCACGCAAAGACCTGCTAGGTATTTGGAGTATTTCTTTTACTTATGTCTAGCACATTAGAAGATCAAAGGCGAAAAAAAAATGCCACTTTCGCGTCTGTCCAGAAGATCCAAGCAAAAAAAGTGCCAGAAGCAGATCTTACACGTGGAGAGCAGAAAGCTGTTTCACAACATCGCCCATAATCATGCTTCTCGGCTGATCCTACCCAAGCGCTGGAACCTGATGTTCCTAACACGAAGAGAAATGGAATGAAAACAGTCAAGAAGTCATAGGCTGAAAAAAGAGAAAGTTAATATGCTCCTGCTCTGCTAGCTCTCAGGCAGGGTACTCCTGCCGTGAAGACGATCTGACAGTTCATTTCCTTAACAAATAACCACAGAAATCTCTCTTTACTGGTCCATCTCTTTCCCAATCCTGGCAATACTGATTTTGTTTTATTAGTGCATACGCTCAGACACCAGGCTTTCTTTACTGTCTTTCAAAAGCTACTTCAGGATTAGGAAATCTTACAGAATCTCAATCTCCATTATCTTTTGTTAATTTATTTTTATTTTTTCCAAGTTCTATATCATGTACCAATTAAGTAGGGTATCTCCCATCTAAACTGATACAATCTTCACATTACCTCTTTACCTCTCCTGCCAGAGCACTATGCTATACATGTTGGATGCTTCCAATAGAAAAGATTTTAAAGGAATTTTTCTAAAAAATGTCTTAGGTACTTAAAATTATGTTTTAGGTACTTAAAATTATGTTTTTCTCTTTCATAAACTGCCTGACGTTTAAGCAACATTTTCCAGCTGAAAAAAAAAAAAGAGCAGCTACTATTACTGCTTCTAGGTTTAGTTTTGCTTTTCTATTCAGAAATTGCAGTACTAGAAGGAGTGGGAAAAGAACTCGAACGTGACGTCCCCTGTTATCCTTACATCTGTTATCAGGAACAATGTCTTTGATGAATTAAATAAATCTTTTCTTTTAAACACAAAACCCCACAAAATTATCATCCATCTGCTTGAGAGATTTCACCGCAATTTTCCTCTCTGAGATGGCAGGCATTGTAACTTTCATTTTTGCTGTCCCATAAGCAGTGTTTTTCTTTGCTGAGAGCATTCCTGAATAGATCCTGAAAAAAGATCCATAAACATTCCTGACTAGCTGAGAAATGGCTTTACGCGCCCCTTGTAGGCAGCCAACGACAGCAGGAGCCACTACAAGAACGGAGAGGGCAATGTTCAAAGACCTGATCGTACACAGGGCTTATGAACACCATTTCTATCCACACATCATCCTCTTTATGACAAAGGCTTAAAGAAGACACAAAAAAGACATATCTTTCCTTCCATAAGCAAAAAGTTATATATCACATAAAGCTAATTCAGCTGGAACAGTTCCTGGGACTAGGGAAAAACTAGCCTGCAAAGGGACACTCTCCAGACCTGTGTCATTCTCTGCTCTTTGCTGCAGCCACGTTCCCTTCAGTGTGGAAGCTGAGTTGCAGGATGGGTGCAGAGGAGAAGAGAAGGAGAAGTACAGGAGCATCCTCTTTATTTACTGCAAAACACTAAGGCAGTACCATCCCCGTGGTGCTTAACGTCCTCCATGACAGATGTCCAACCAGTAGACATTATCTCTCAACACATCACCTCTGAACAACCAACCGGGTGGTTGTTTGGTTGTTTCACTGACTGCTTATGTTCATCTGTTGTTCATTTGCTGAGTAAGCTATCAGAAATACAACCCTCTTGTGCTGTGAGCCGTGCCAAGTCAAAACCATCTTCTGCTTTAATATGAAAGGAGGAGGAAGTGTTTTCTTGGTCTTCTCTTTTTTGGTAACTACTTTTATTTCATTGATAATTAGTGATGGGCGGGCAAATTTGTGCGCTCACAACGTAAGCAGCTGCAGGACCCATCAAATCGCATGCTAAGTTCAGGCTATAATCAATTGGAAAAAGCTGTTTAATAATTACAGAGGTGGAGTGGTTCAGTATCAGGAGAGAAAACTAAAGGAGCAGAGACTGTATAAGCTGATGAGAGACTTTACTACTACTTTAAACCACGGCTGCTGTTTGTTTATTATGAAGGCAATCCTGCAAGGCAAAAAGTACCTTCCAAAACATGTTGAGCGCATTCATTATCACCGCTGTCCTATCCGAACTTCTCCCAGGTAGGTTTTTTTGGGAGTGAAGGAGATGCCGCCTCAGGAAATGAGAAAAGGGCAAAGTTTATCCCTGTGGGATGGAAAATGTCATGAAAACTGTCCATCAGGGGTGTCAGGATAAAGCTGTGGAGAACCTTGGATCCAAAATGAAGTCTTATACCTCATAGCAAAATAAAATAAAAGTGGGGGTTTTTAATGCTTTAAGATTAAACATGACTAGAGCTTGACTTTAGTGCAGAAATGCCAAAACAGCTTACATAAAGTACCTAACTTCTCAAGCTGGCTAGAGATATCTGACGACCAGTAAGTATTTGCCTAACGCTTAAAAAATTGCAGGTAATTCCTTTGAACTTTTCAAGGCCGTACTGACACCGCCCCTGTAAGTGTTAAAACATAAACAAGCCTCAGGATTTAAATGTCAAATGTACTGATAAGCCATTTCTGGATGCTTTGTGGTCCAGCAGGTTCTTTTGGCCTAACTAATTCTTCCTGAATTCACTCAGATTAATTGCAGCACAAACACTTGCATGTTTACCCTTTGTCTTTCAAGGCCAAAGAAATACGTAGCACGAGAGTTCATGACTCAGTCGCAGAAGTGAATCTACGCTCATCAAGCAAACCTGTTTCTCTTCAGTCTTCAAGCGAAACACTGAAGACTCATTTTCCATTTTCTATAGGGCGTTCTGCTTCAGCTGAAGACAGAAACCTCCTAGCTTGTAGATAAATGAGCAGCATAACTCAGTTCCGAAAAAAAAGATGGACTTGCAATTTTCAGCCTGAATGGCAGATATTTGTCTTCTGTTTTCACCCCCAAAATAAAATTTGCTACGTAACTCCAAGCAAATCACTTCACTCAGATCCTTCCTTCATCTCCTACCCCACTAAACCATAACCACACTTGCATCTTCCTATGAAAACGTGCCACTGCCATCCTCAATGTATTTTTGTGCTTATTGGGCCCTACCTAAAACGCTTCCTAAAAAGCACAAAGGTTTTTAAGTTCTCTGACAAAAGGCTAGGAAATGGTAAATTATTGTTTGTAATTAAAGACCGATGTATAAATGTTTTATTTGCAACTGTGAGCATGTGCAGTTACATTCCTCAACCTATTAACATGCATTATTAATACAGGCGTGCAATGCCATGGCAACTGACTGTGAGAACAACAGTGTTCACCAGTAACACAAGAACGCGTGTGCGCATATATGAATATATGTATTGAATACCGGAGATCAGGTCGTCAGCAATGGTATATGGTAATATGATAACTAGCTTCTCATTATTTATTAAAAATCATATAAAATGATACAGACACAAGCAAAAAACACTAAACTCCAAAGCAGAGGGTATCAGCCGTTTCCTTCAATAAAAGCCCGTGTTAACAGTCTCGCGTTCCCTCTTTCACCCTCTTAAAGCAGCAAAACAGCTCTCTGGGGTAGGAACAAAATGCCTAGCACAGCGTTTTACTTGGTGACCGATACACTTTGAAGGAGACTTCCATCAATTCACGTGTACTTGCTATCTATTTGTATTTGCCTTCATGCTGAGGTGGAGTTTATCAGGAAAACAGCCAGAAAGGCAGGTGTGAAGGAAGGGTCTGCGTTCCGTGCCCTGATCTCTGGAGCCTGGAAGGGGGTTTCTGTATAAATACCATCAGAGGGCACATTGTCATTCTTCTGTGCAAAACGAGAGGGATTTCTCCTGTCTTCCTCTCCCATTAAGCTGGAATGAACTTGGTTTCAACCATCAGCAATACGCCGAGGCACACACATCCACAAAATGTCTGTGTGTTTTTGAGCTGCCACCTACAAGTTTCACTGAATTTCACGGAATTTCACTGAATTTTTAGAGTTGGAAGGGACCATAAAGATCAGCTAGTCCAACTCCCCTGCTGAAGCAGGGTTGCCCAGAGCATGTCAGAGTGTGTTACTCAGGACTGCATCCAGGCGGGTCTTGAAAATCTCCAAAGAAGGGGACTCCACAACCTCCCTGGGCAGCCTCTTCCAGGGCTCTGGCACCCTCACCGGAAAGAAGTTTCTTCTCATATTTGAGTGGAACCTCCTCTGTTCCAGCTTGTGCCCGTTGCCCCTCGTCCTGTCACTGGCAACCACTGAAAAGAGTCTGGCTCCCTCCTCCTTCAACCCACCCTTCAGATACTTGTAAGCATTAATAAGGTCTCCCCTCAGCCTTCTCTTCTCCAGGCCAAAGAGTCCCAGCTCTCTCAGCCTTTCCTCATCAGGGAGATGCTCCAATCCTTGAATCATCCTTGTTGCCCTTCGCTGGACTCTTTCCAGTAGTTCCGTATCCCTCTTGAACTGGGGAGCCCAGAACTGGATGCAGTATTCCAGTTGTGGCCTCACCAGTGCAGAGTAGAGGGGGAGAATGACCTCCCTCCACCTACTGGCCACACTCTTCCCTATGCAGCCCAGGATTCCATTGGCCTTCCTGGCCACAAGAGCACACTGCTTCCCTATTTGTGTAATGTGTCCCTTTCTTCCCTATTAAATTGTCTTGGCTGTGTGCTGTGACAGTGCCGGGCTCTCTTCTCTCTGTGTCCCCACACTCGGTTAGGGACACACAAAATTTGTACAATACCTGACAGCAAACCCAATAACCTGGCAGAGACACAAAGCATGCATCCTCATCCTTACCCTTCGCCGTTCCATTGATTTCTCCCTACAAAACAAACCTTGCCATGAGCAGACTAAGCCCACCTGCCTTTTTGTAATAAGGAAACTATCGTACCACCGGTTTTTAAAAAAATAAGTTGTCTTGAGCAGATGCAACACGAGCAGATGCAAGAGATTACAGGAAATCTTGCCCATTGATCCGTTAGATATGGAAGTAAGGGAGGTGTGTTCCCCCCCCTCGCACGTTAGTCTGCACACACCTGCTCACGTTTTCACATCCAGCCTTGTTGATTCTAAAGGGGCTTCTTGCATGGGCAGGGCCTGCCCACACAGATTGCGCTGCAGCATCAGGAGCCAAATTCATGGAGAAATCCGAAAAGCAGATTATTGCAAAATGGTTGAGCAAGAGGTTAAGATGAGGTATGGGCAAGAGTCCTCACATCCGTTTCTAGCACAGGGATGAAAAGCAAAGAATTTCTTTCAATTATGATCACTGTTGAATATATACAACTGCTTTGGCTATTTAATTTTTGTGCAAGGAACAACTGTAACTGAAAAATAAAAAAGGCTTAAGAGAAGCTGATGAAAAACTATTTGCCTCTGAGAGAAAAGCTCTGAGATAAAACCTTTTTTCTGTAGGTAGCTATGGAAGCCGTTAAGACCATGAACTGCAGAGTTCCCAAGCTGCATCCTTATGACCTGAACATACAGTCTGCCCTGGCACAGGTCACTGGAGCTTTTG
This sequence comes from Numenius arquata, assembly GCF_964106895.1. NCBI lineage: Eukaryota > Metazoa > Chordata > Aves > Charadriiformes > Scolopacidae > Numenius > Numenius arquata. The sequence goes on along the minus strand of NC_133579.1, from coordinate 72,767,913 downwards.
AAGGTGGTTGGGATAGTTGGTTTGTTCCCCTGGGGCAGCTCCAGATGCCAGTCTGAGGCCCTGGGGGCTTGAGTGTCTGCTGGTAAACCCTGCTGGTCTTTACCAGACAGTGACTCACGGGTTTTGTCTGGCAAAAGGAGAGAAGGAGTCTGGCTTTATGGTTTGGAATTGCACACGCTGGCCAAGCGGTTTCCATAACTGCTCCTGTATGGGGCTGACACCAACCAGACACATGCGTACCCATATATGATCTTGAATTCCAGCCAGCTCAGTCCCACCATCCAAATCCAGCTCATTTTCTGAGTATACATTATATCTCAACATCCATGTGTTTAACCACTGGCGCTGCTTTGGTGTATAAACAGGAATTCTCACTAGCAGGGAAGCTGCCAATACAGAATTTACGAACAGAAAAGTGATGTGCAGACTACGATGGGTAAGAGCAGATTTTACATAAAAAGCGTTGCAGGTACAAGGAGAGGATCTATGTCCTGACCACTTGCAATCCACCTACAGCAGAACTGGTGAGAAAGAGACAGAAAACTCACAAAGAATTCTACAAACTAGCTGCTGTCACATGCTCTGTATTAACAGTGGGTTATTTTGGCAACACAGCGTTCCATTTTGCATGATGCTTGAAGGAACGGACCAGGCATGAATACATACCCACATACAGGGATGCTCTGACTCTTCCCTTATGAATATACCAAGTTCTCTTTGTTACAAGTCCGTTTGCAAAACTACGCTCCATTCCACCCATTTCACAATATAACAAATGAGAATTGATGGTAGTTCTCAGCGGCCCACCTTCCAAACAGAAATGAAGCATATTTCAGGTGCTTTAAAAGGAAAACACTGTCTCTTGTTACAGAATCACAGAATGATATGGGGCTGGAAGGGACCTCTGGAGATCATCTAGTCCAACCCCCTGCCAAAGCAGATCCACCCAGAGCAGGTCCCACAGGAACATCTCCAGGTGGGTTTGGAATGTCTCCAGAGATGGAGACTCCACCATCTCTCTGGGCAGCCTCTTCCAGGGCTCTGCCACCCTCACAGGAAAGAAGTTCCTCCTCATGTTGAGATGGAACTTCTTATGTTCAAGTTTGTGCCCATTTCCTCTTGTCCTGTCCCTGGGCACCACTGAAAAAAGACTGGCCCCATCCTCCTGACACCCACCCTTTAAGTATTTATAGGCGTTGATCAGATCCCCCCTCAGTCTTCTCTTCTCCAGACTAAAAAGACCCAAGTCCCTCAGCCTTTCCTTGTAAGGGAGATGCTCCAGGCCCCCCATCATCTTTGTAGCCCTCTGCTGTCCCCTCTCCAGCAGTTCCCTGTCCTTCTTGAACTGGGGAGCCCAGAACTGGACCCAGTGCTCCAGATGGGGCCTCCCCAGGGCAGAGCAGAGGGGGAGGATGACCTCCCTCCACCTGCTGGTCACACACTCTTCCTGATGCACCCCAGGATGCCATTGGCCTTCTTGGCCACAAGGGCACATTGCTGGCTCGTGGTCATCCTGTTGTCCACCAGGACTCCCAGGTCTTTTTCCTGGGAAAAAGTCACAGTTAGTGACTGTGCACTCGAAGATGAGTGTCACTTCGAGTCAACAGAAAAAAATGGAACTATGAGATGCTTCCAGGTGGTATTTTTTTTCCTGAAATGAGACTTGTCAAGGTATTAAGCAGTACACCTGGTAGCAAATGACTGCTGGATCAGGTCCTAAAAAAGATGCTAATTTTAGAGCATCTTTGTCATGGATTAAACTGAGAATTACCATGATACCAGGTGTCCAGAAATACCAGCTGGGAGAGGAGGAGGAAGGGGAGGAAAGTGTGCATCAGGTCTAGTTTAAGCCAGTAGTGTCAGGCTTTAAAATAAGGACGCAGATTAGAGTGAAGGCAGACCTAACGTTGTGAGATCTCAGTACTGGTGCTGCATTTATCCCAAGGGAAGTCATTGCAGATTCCCAGGAAGGTAGGAAGCTCAATTTTGTAAATATGCTACTGGCCTAGCACTTGGGCTAATACAATTCTTGGCCCAGAGGTTTTTCTGCATGTGCTCAGACAAGCCAGCTATGCGCTCTCTCTCTCAAAACCACACCTGTACAACACGGATGCTACTTCTCTGTCTCACTGTTTGGGGAAGGGGACAGGGACTTTTGCACACATTGGAACTGAAGTCCCAGGGAGAAGGAGCCAGGAGAGCAGTGCTGGCAGGTCTGAGCTTACGGGACTAGGAATGGGAGAGGGAACTTGCCACCACACTGAACACAAATGACGTGGCTTTCAGGAAAAGGGGGAAGCTTGCCAGAGCTGTATTTAAACAGGTGGTTTAAAAACACCATCTGTGATTTCAACTGCCAGCGCTGAACCAGAACTAACTGCTTTCGGGGAGGAGTATATGAAGATGAAAAACCATTTATGATTCTCCGGGACTACGATCGGCCGAGATGCCTGGAGACCTTGTTCTCCACATCAGTTGTGTTTTGACTCTCTACCACCAAGCTGTGGCACAGGGGAAGGCAGCAATAGTAACACAGATGTTGTCATAGCATCCACCACGGCAAAACTGATGCCAGTTGGTCTAAAGATATAAAAGAGGTGGGATTTGAAGGAGGAAGTGACACATTTTATTAGCCCAAGGTGTACAATTGTGGGAGGAACAAAAATCAGACAAACTTCTGAACACCGAAGTCCAGAGCATAAGCCACCCTGTCAGAGTCCTCAGGGCTGTGAAAATCACACAGCAGGTCAGGACTGTGACACACAGACTGCAGTTTTATGGCCACAACAACAATATCTGGGAGAGCTGGTCAGGAGTGTTGATTTGCATGACCAAGGATCCAGTCACAGAATCACAGAAACACAGAATCACAGAATGATACGGGGTTGGAAGGGACCTCTGGAGATCATCTAGTCCAACCCCCCTGCCAAAGCAGGTCCACCCAGAGCAGGTTGCATAGGAACATGTCCAGGTTGGTATGGAATGTCTCCAGAGAAGGAGACTCCACCACCTCTCTGGGCAGCCTGTTCCAGGGCTCTGCCACCCTCACAGGAAAGAAGTTCCTCTTCATGTTTAGATGGAGCTTCTCATGTTCAAGTTTTCACCCATTTCCTCTTGTCCTGTCACTGGGCACCACTGAAAAAAGACGGGCCCCAGTCATTTCTCTAAAAGAAGTTATAAACAAAGGACACAGCCCAAGTTGGTGAAAGACCTTTGCTTTGGGTACAAGGGCAACAGCCTCTGTAACAGCAAATGTTGCATTGGGGAAGGGTGGGGGGGAGGCTCTACTGAAACAAATAATGACTTTGCAATGAGTTTAGCAGATGTGCATAAAACCTATCTACTAAAATGCATTACCCCTAATTACATTATCAGACTCTCATGTGTCTATTCTATGAAAGCCTCCATCATTTTAATTACTAAGGGTCACATGTCAGAGGATGATTCAGGTGAGAAGAGTATTTCAGGCCGGCGAAAGAAGGATTCTCCCAGCTGGGGCTGGGAAGGTGGGCTTAAACACAGCTGTGTTTTGAAAAAAAATTCTAATAAATGGGAAGGCATGAGGTGCCAATTGCCTGCCCCTCTTGCAAAGCTTCATATAAAATTAAGGGAGGCAGGAATGAAGTAACAAAACCCACTACACAGCATCAAGGATCACGCTGTGAACACACGACGTGTTACTAACCTGCTGAACAAACACGCGGGCTTTCAAACAAGTGTCTAAGCAGAGGGAACAAAGTGATTTATCTAATTAAAACTTGAAACTTGACAACTTTTTCCTTTCTTGAAAGTCATGAGCACGTACAGCACCTTGCGCTTGGTTTCAGTAGATAAATTGCCTCAGGAAATAAAAAGCCTTTAAAAAGTCACAGATAGGATAGCTTTGAAATTTCAAACTGCCCTTATAAAATAAAAACAAAGCATCACGGTTTTGCAGCTTTTCGTTTATTTTTTCAGTTCAACTGGCATAAAGTTCATCTTTCCTTCTTTGTGCAATCCCCT